>NC_136262.1:60860438-61382938 GCF_964187855.1 Myxine glutinosa | reverse complement strand
ACAATAAACACACACACACAATAAACACACACACACACACACACACACACACACACACACACACACACACACACACACACACACAATAAACACACACACAAACACACCCATACACACACACACACACACACAAACACACACAAACAAACACAAACACACACACACACACACACAAACACACACACATACAACCACAAACAAACGCACACATACAAACACACACACACACAAACACACACACAAACACACACACACACAAACACAAACAAACACACATACAAACACACACAAAAGGTTCTCTCATAGTATAGACTATAGATTGTGCCATCTCTTACCTGCACAAAGCCACACCGCCGCTCTTCTAAACAAGTTGCGAAATGGTTCGATCCGGGTCCCGTATAATATGGAATGCCACATGTATGTGCCCCACGATGCCCGGAACAGGTCCTTACTCGAGGAGCGCGATGTAAACAAACGTCGGTCCGTAAACAATGGCCGTGCGGGGCGTGGGAAAACGCGCTTTCTCAGCAGGGTCCGAGCCCGTGATGCTCCATCGACCCGGGATCGGAGCGCCGGAGCTGAATTACACGGCGCCACGTTTGGTGGGGGGGACTCTCAATGGGGTCACGGTCTCAATGGGGTCTCGGTCTCAATGGGGTCTCGGTATCAATGGGGTCTCGGTATCAATGGGGTCTCGGTCTCAATGGGGTCTCGGTCTCAATGGGGTCTCGGTCTCAATGGGGTCTCGGTCTCAATGGGGTCTCGGTCTCAATGGGGTCTCGGTCTCAATGGGGTCTCGGTCTCAATGGGGTCTCGGTCTCAAGGGGGTCTCGGTCTCAAGGGGGTCTCGGTCTCAAGGGGGTCTCGGTCTCAAGGGGGTCTCGGTCTCAAAGGGGTCTCGGTCTCAAAGGGGTCTCGGTCTCAAAGGGGTCTCGGTCTCAATGGGGTCTCGGTCTCAATGGGGTCTCGGTCTCAATGGGGTCTCGGTCTCAAGGGGGTCTCGGTCTCAAGGGGGTCTCGGTCTCAAGGGGGTCTCGGTCTCAAGGGGGTCTCGGTCTCAAGGGGGTCTCGCTCTCAATGGGGTCTCGCTCTCAATGGGGTCTCGGTCTCAAGGGGGTCTCGGTATCACAGGGGTCTCGGTCTCAAGGGGGTCTCGGTCTCAAGGGGGTCTCGGTCTCCAGGAGGTCTCGGTCTCAAGGGGGTCTCGGTCTCAAGGGGGTCTCGGTCTCAAGAGTCTCAATCTGCATGGGTTGCACTGTGCACGAAAGACTCACCCTAATGTGGGTCTCGCTCCCTCTGTGACGTCATAGCTCTCACGACTCACCTCACATGATCCGCACAGTGCGGACAGTCTTTTCTTACACAATCGTCCGAATCATACTCACACCGGAAGGAAATATTGTTTATCATATAATTTGTAGGTAATGTGACATTGATATATTTAGTAATGCAATGTAATAATGTATAGTGTATACTATACATGAGGGTACTCAAGTACTATAGCACTCAAGACATTAGGTGATTAGTGTGTCAACAAAACAATAGTGGTAACGGGGGGGGGGGGGGGGGGGGCACTGCATCAGCGGGACACACACACACACACACACACACACACACACACACACACACACACACACACACACACACACACACACACACACACAGGAAAATCAGTCGTGACGTCATCAGATGTAATCCACGCCCATCGTGTGATTTTACTCGATTAAAACATTCACACAACCACAACGTCCACAAGACGTGTACCGACCCGAGAAGTTCAGGTCCAAATATACTTTAATTTCTCTCCTTATTCATGACAGAGGCGCCAATGACGTCAATTCTACCAATGACGTCATAGGTAGGGATTTGATGGATTAGAAATGGCAAAACCAGCAGTCGATAACATATTCACGTCAATATCTCTAAACTCGCCTTGAATCCAAACTCAGGTGATAGCATAAAGGGCAATTTATATATTACGTACGCAATATGGCAAAATCTTTCACCTCCACCCGCCACGACCCCTTTACGACTTAGGTGCTCCGTTTGTGCCCTTTTCTTTCCCAACCAATCAGTGTTTCGCAGGTACGGTGTTGTATTGCAAAGTGCGCCATCCCTCGGATGGCCGATCGATAAGCAGGCTGTCCCGTCTGCTGGGTTTAGTCGGTGGACGTTCTGAACACCGAGTTATCGCCGGCAGCCTCAAAACAAATGATACATTCTTGCAAAAATCACCTTCAGTCGAACGACAATCTTGGAAAGCCGGATCGTGAAAGACTTGCGCCAAAATTTCTCCCTGGCCAACCTCGTACAAGGTGGGTTTGATTCCCTCCCATGCGACCACGTGACGCGATCACGTGTGAAGTTCCACCAAGACCCTCCCCACGTGCGACCCACGCGCGACCACGTGGGAACGCGCGGTTTCTCATAACTCACGTACCCGTCCTATTTTTACATGTACTTTTAACGCGCTCCGTGTAGATCGTCACAACGAGCATGCGTCACAAGAGCTTTGCCCCATTCCCTCCTCATCTGATCCCCACAACGCCCCGGGGACGTGTACCTGTACCTGGATCGATGAACTCTCGTTATCTCCGGTTGTGAACTTGTGAGGCAACGGCAAGTCGATGTATAAAATTAATTGTACAGTAACGACCTCGGCGATTGGTCGAGAGATTGCATAGATATTTTTTTAGAAATAAATAAATAAAGAGGTTCCGTGGGCAATACTCTCGACCAATGAGCGTCGGCGGTGGGCGGTCCCTCGCGAAGATTTGGCGCGACTTCGGCTTGACGTGGAGACAAAGGTGGTGCTGGGAGGGGTTAGAGAGGGAGGATTGAGTTTCCCACCGGGCAGGGTCAGGGCAGGGCTTGGGAAGCAGTGAGAGGGAGAGAGGCAGCCCGTGGGCTGCAACACTAGATAGACACTCGCCGAGGCTGTAGTCGCGGACATAGACACGAGCTGTCTGCACGCACTCAACCCTCCCCTGCGCACACACGAGGGATCATGAAGAGATCACTCGATGATAGTTTCTCTGACAGCGACCTGGACGAAGCGACGATCGATGTCGAACTGGATACGACGGGGAGCGGGTGAGTGCGTCTCGATCGGCACCTGCGTTCAAACGTTTAACGTCTTGTTGGCGCCCGTGATGACGCAATCACGTGATTGAACTGTTGTCGAGTGTCGTGTCGGTTTCTCACATTGCAGCCCATTTTCTAGATGCCTGTCACCCACGACGTCATCCCAAATAATTGCGAGGAAGAAGCGCCGCGGGGTGAGTGTTATACACTATACACCGTTATTATTATTATAACAAGCACACTGTACATTATTGCTGACATTATGTCAACACACACTCACCTCCAACCTTGGGTTTGAATCGCGACCTAGCTATAAACTGCCATACAGGTGTTTCACAGGTAGTTATTCATCAATGTGTGTGCCACGTTAAAAAGGTGTCCCGTCTGCAAGAATTCGTTGGTGAACGTTAAAGATCTCACGGTGTCCTTCGCGAAGAGTAGGCGAGCTATCGCCGGCACCATGGACAAATTACAAATTCCTGCCATAACCAGTCGAACGTCAGGCCTGGCCAGCCAGTTCGTGAAAGACTGGCCGAGATTACCACAAGAAAGGTGGGATATTACCATCTGTAGCAACTCGTCACGGTTTCTCATTTTCCTCCAGATCATCGAGAAACGGCGACGTGATCGGATCAACAACAGTCTGGCCGAGCTCAGGCGACTCGTCCCCACAGCCTGCGAGAAACAGGTACGAGAAGCAGGTGGGGGTAGAGGTAAGGGTTGGGAGGCGGCCCAAGGTCCCACACGTCCTGGAGGCTTTTCTTGAATGGCACGACCCCCTTCTCCGACTGGATGGTTCCCGCGTTCCGGAATACGGTTTACGTGCTTTGTGACTGCTGTGACTGCTTTGCACG
The DNA here is from genome assembly GCF_964187855.1 of Myxine glutinosa. Classification (NCBI taxonomy): domain Eukaryota; kingdom Metazoa; phylum Chordata; class Myxini; order Myxiniformes; family Myxinidae; genus Myxine; species Myxine glutinosa. Next base: position 61,379,000 of record NC_136262.1, on the reverse strand, counting down.
TCAAAGGGATCGCGGGGCGACCGTGGCCCGGGTTGTGTTGCCACTGGCGCTTGTATCCCGGCACGGTTCCCTTGATCGTATAACGAGACCCCGACTATTGCATAAGAGATCAGATCAATCCTCGTTCCTGCTCCGATTTGGGATGTAGATGGTGTGTCGACATCGCAATAAGGATTGCGTGACGTATAACCGAGAATGACGTAACAGGCACGCACCTCCACCTTCCGTAACTGGTTGTAGTTGCATGCAGACCGTTGTGGCTGAAAAGTCTTGGAGCCACCTCCCCTCCTGAAATATGCAATGTATAAGGAACACTTTCATCATCATATGGTGAATTGCAATTTGTGAAGGAAAACTGGAAGCTCCTTATAAGAGTGTGAAGGGGGCGAGGGCTTGATCACAAGGATGTACAACATATAATTATTTGTTTCCTTTCATTAAAGGCAAATTGGTTTAGTGTGAAAAAAAAAAAATTAAAAAAAATTCAAATTTTAATCCATTTCGTCGAGAATACCTGGGTTTGTAAAGGCCCGTCTGTTTATTATGTACACGCACGTGGATGGAGAGTGCGGTTTAACAGTGTGTGGGTAGAGACAAGGGAAAGGTTGCGTACATAATAAATAGACGAGTCCAAAATGGTTTGCTTGTTGCTCGCTGACGACAGTTCCTCTTGTCCCACGCAGGGTTCATCCAAACTGGAAAAAGCGGAAATCCTGCAGATGACGGTGGATCATTTAAAGTTGCTGCAAGCGACGGGAGGCAAGGGTAAGCTCTATCCCCCTTCATCATGTCCCCATCGCGAGCGTTCTCACGCAGCTAATGGGACGCGTTGCGGCAGGTGGTCGGGTGTGGGGCTAAACGCACGAATCTAGGGCGCTGTGCGGCCTTCCCACGACCACACCTGTAGCTGCCATGGCAATGAGACTACGTTAATTACACAACGCCTCTGGGTGCATGCAGTGGGTTTGAAAAAAAAAAAAAATCCGCAACTGTTCCAACACACGAGTGGAGGAACTCTTCCTTCTGCTTCAATCTGAGCGCAAGACTATTTACGGAAGAAAAGGCTTTGGTCATTTGCACATTTGTTTCTCCCTTTTCCACGTGCGGTGCCGTACTGTGCGTCCATCTACTGCGCCCGTACGTAGGGGAGAAAAAAAAATCAGCACGCCACCTCTCACGGTATACTCGGTCAGTGCGCACAACGATAGCGAAACCGTGAGTTTTCAGAGTTCTGAGTATGCAGGTGAAAACAAATTAATCCAAAACGTTGAAAGAGTAACAAGGGGGAAAAAAATGAACTCGCTCTTCTGCTTTTCTGCCTCACAGCCCGAGCTATGATTTAACTCCTGACTGCATACGTAATATATGAATGGATCTTTACTTGAAGGTCTTAGTGGAGTGGTCAGCTGACCTTTTTTTTTTTTTTAACCTCCACCACCGATTTATTTTTATTATTATTTTTTTACCTCCGCCACCATTTTTTTTTTTACCTCCGCCACCATTTACTTTTCTTTTTTTTTAACCTCCGCCACCATTTTTTTTCCTCTGCCACCATTTACTTTTTTTTTTTTTTTTTTAGGCTCCGCCACCATTTTTTTTTTTAGCCTCCGCCACCATTTACTTTTATTTTTTTTATTTTTTTAACCTCCGCCACCATTTTTTTTTTTTTTTTTCTTTCCCATCCCTCTGTTTTATTTGTGAGTAAAAAAAGTTATGGACTGATTTGGACGAAATTTGGTGGGCAGGTTGGGTGTGTGACAAGGATGAATTGACAAGGTTTTAATGAAGATCCGGATACTATAATTTAAAAAAATTGTTCTTCACCATTAAGATGGGACCAAAAACGATATATAGCACGACATGTCAAAGTTGTGGACAGGTGATGACAAAATTAGGTGGATGAGTTGGGTCGGTGACAAGAACGAGCACATTCGATTTTGGTTAACGCCCCAATGCAGATCCGGCCTATCAGTGCGATGCAAAACGTAAACTGTTCAGGCTGTCAGAGGTATGCGTACGCTCTACCAAGTGCCGTTGTCGTTTGTAAAGTAACGTTTCTCGTTGTGCAAGCTGAAGGTGACGTCCACCTCAATAAGAGGAGTCGATGGACAAAGCTAGTTTTTAAATTAACTTTCATCTTTCAATTTGCATTCCTGGAGCGCCCTCTGATGGTGGACTACGTAATTGATCGCTATTCATGGGATCGCAACGATAATTGATCGCAACGGCACTACCAAGTGCCGTTGTCGTTTGTAAAGTAACGTTTCTCGTTGTGCAAGCTGAAGGTGACGTCCACCTCAATAAGATGAGTCGATGGACAAAGCTAGTTTTGAAATTAACTTTCATCTTTCAATTTGCATTCCTGGAGCGCCCTCTGATGGTGGACTACGTAATTGATCACTATTCATGGGGCTGTTTTGCATCATTTCACAAAAAAATTGCATCATTAAGGTCCGTGCATACGGAAAAATTAAATCTATGATATTGATATTCAATGTCGTTTGAGAGCGTTGTTTAAATACGTGTTCAGTAAACGGAGAGCAGACATGCATTGTGGGTAATATATTTGTCTAGAATCATTCATGTGAGATGACAATGGATAGGCAATTGCGTATTTAGAACCGAAGCTTTGAAGATGCAAAGGTTTGTTCCCACCCATGACCACCCATTTCCCCGCCTCCTCGCAGGGTTTTTTGATGCTCATGCCCTGGCGATGGACTACCGAAGTCTGGGCTTCCGCGAGTGTCTTGCGGAGGTGGTGCGCTTCCTGAGCACGATGGATGGGCCCGAGAGTACCGAGGCGCTGCGGCTGCGGCTCGTCTCGCACTTGAACCAGCGTGCGTGCCAACGAGAGGCGGCCTCTATCGGTGCCACCCCGCTCCGCCCGCATCCCTGCTGGAACATCACCGCGGCGGCGGCAGCGGCGGCAGCAGCTGCCGCATCTTTCGGTCCTGCGGCCACAATCATCTCCATGCCAAAGTCGCCCTGCAGGGCACTCGATGCTTCACCCACAGTGCTGCCCTCGCAGCCCGAAGCGCCGCTTCCCCGACTCGCCCCGACTGCGTCGGCCCCGCACGCCACGCTGCCGGCCATGTCTGCGCACGCACGGATCGCATCTCTACTGGCTGCGGCACCTTTCCCTACATCCCTCGCCTTTCCGATGCTCTCATCTCCACCGGCGCTCATGCCCCAGGCAATGGGTGGTAGTGCTAAGGCCTACCGGCCATGGGGAGCTGAAGTGGGGGCTTTCTGATCAATGATCACACCTACTCTGCAACGAACTTTACGTGACGCATCTCACCTATAAATATCAATCGAATCTCAAACACAACAAATGCAGCCCAAGTACGTGCATTGTAAATAGGGAGCTGCAGAGTTCTGATACCTCAATGGTAGCAGGTCAATTATTCTTTCAATTTTTATTTTAAACACTCAGATATTTTCTGTACACTTCATTTTCTCGAACAATATATGAGGTGTAAACATGAATAAGTTTTAGATTTCCTGGCTGTTTTTACAAGGAACCCGTTATCAGTCCCTTTATATCTTATAATGAACCTTTCTCTACCTGCACATACATTTTCACCAGTTAGCTCCAGCCGACGTTTGAGTAATGACAGTGGGAGGCGTGAAGGGGTCTGCTTGGAACTAAAGTACTGAGCATCACGTCAAGGATGCTGCTGGAATCAAACGAGCCATGTGAGATGTTGGGCAGTTTTCAGTTATGATTCTATCGATTGAGGATTAGCTAACTGCCAAAAACTTTGTAAACCGAATACAATCAATAAAAACTGCTAAAAGAAAAACGAAAACAAGTACAGATACATTCGAAGTACACTGCCCCCATGCCAAATATATAAATATCCTCCAGGGTGGCATTGTCGGGGTGCCTTCGGCGCCACTGCCGTGCAGCTCATAGAGACTATTGGGAAGGACAGGTGTACAATAATTGATTGATTAATTGCATAATTAAAATCCAAAAATAATGATCATAAAATATTTTAATCAATTGGCTAATAGCATACTTAAACCACCAGTGCTTCATCCAAAGCTGTAACTTTTTGAAAATTGTCATTAATCGAAAAAATTAAATAATTGAGTAATCAATAATTAATTAATCGATTAATCAATAAATCAAAAATATAATTTATAGCCACCACTTGGTCACTGTCGTGTCCAAATATCAGCTTCCTAGCTCAAAAGGTGCCTAAGATATTGCCCAGATGAGAAAGCAAATAAATGATTAATAATGAAAATAAATAAATAACAATCATTAAATATTTAAATAATTAATCAATTGACGAATGGAATACCTAAACCACCACCGTTTCATCCGAATCAATTTTTCTTTTTTTATCGAGTCATTAAACGAATAATGATAACAGTTGTGATAACTTCACTGTTGCAGCACAAAAAATTGACTGGGCAATAGGAGCACTGAAAAGTTAACTGCTCGTAGCTGCTGTGAAGTCACAATGGAATATGGAACGGGTGACCGTTTTAAGCACACATGCTTTCCAGGTACAAGAGGCCAGAATTGTTGATTGGTATTGCAAGACATTTTGCACAGACGGCTCCCGAATTTCAGCCATTTCCGATAGTATCAAATTGCAGAATTGCCGATGAGATTCCCAGTGCAAGTTGCAGGGGACGAGTGTTTGTCGGTCCAGTTTCTATGTCACTCCTTAAAGACAGGTAACATCAAACAACCTATCCATTTGACGTGTTCAGTGTGCACACACAAGTTTTGAGTTGTGTAGTGTCATAACCTTCAAGGGACTATAATGTAGTTCTGCACCACACACTGTTATAGGCTTCAGTGGCAATTTACACATTTCGGAGCAACGGTACAGGTGTAAATTTAAAACATCCGCTACCGACGTTACCGCAGTGCCTTACACGTACTTTGCGCAGTAAATTGTTGTGCTTGCTGCATGGATCACTGTAAATAAAGCTTTTGTTTACAAAATACTCCTTCCTGCTCTTCAACCAGACTCGGTGATGTAATGGTTAGCTTCCACGATCACTCAGAGGTCAGCAGTTCGGACCAGACCCAGCTGAGTCAAACCACGGACTTAAACGGAAGCAGCGGGCAAAAAGCCATGGCGCAGACCTTGAAGGGCCTGATATTCCTCCCTCCCCCTGCTTTGAAGTTCCTTGTAAATATTATTGCAGTCACCCAGGCGTGCCAGTTGACTGGCCTGAGTCCTGTGAGTCGTCTCAATAAGACCACAGCGGTAAACCGATTTGAACACCTCCCCATGCCAAATTACGTGACCTACAGTCACGATACCATACTGATTGCGGGCACTGAATCGGTTGAGTTTGGCGCTAATTATGTACCACACATCTCTTCTTAATTTTGACGAGTGAACCAAAGGGGTGTTGCACTGTCGTAGCCAATTAACCCTCAACGGACTTTTCTTAATTACCAGAGGAACGACGCCCAGGACCAGGTTCCGCTGAACTTGGGGACAACTAAGAAGAAGACCTTTGTTGGTCCAAAGCTTGTCGAGAATTAAAGATCGACCATCCTGAAGCTACGTCCGTGTCTGATTTAATCTCCCGATTATATATATATATACAGTGCGTATCAAAAAAAAGGTAATCCGAATTCAAGGGGTTAATATGCAAAGGTTATTTAGTTTGACAATTTACATGTGGTTTACCAATTATGAGGAGATCCTCAGCTTTCCATCGATGCCTTTCATGCATCATTGCTGTCACACATGACAGAGTACATGTTCATTGAAAATGACAAGTTCAAATTGCATTTTTACAAGTTTGGCTAATCGGTGCAAGACAGTTTTAAATGGACGCATTACTTGTCGACTGCCAAGTTGATTATGTAAAATTGTTAAGCTGGTCTGGTAATTGTCCGTTGCATCATCCTTTGTTTAAGATGGGTATTTAAGATGGGCCTACAGTGTATGGGTTTAGAGATGGTCCGAGTCATTGAAAAGATGGTTCAACTTACGACTGAACAGCGGACCTTTGTGGTTACAACCTTTCACCAAACTGGAAGTTTGCAGCGAACTCGTGATGCGTTCAGGGAACGTTTCCCAGAATGACACCAGAATGGGAGCGTCCAGCAGTCAAAACCATCTGGGCGAATGTTAGAAAATACCAAGAGCATGGCACTAGCCTCAACCGCAACAAGGGGAATTCTGGTAGGAGGTACAGTGGGCGATCGGAAATGAACATTGCAGCAGTAAGGCAGCATGTTTTGGAGCATCCTAGGGATACCAGCGCAAGACGAAATGGGACGGGATTGCCTTCGGCAACATTCAACCGTATCACAAGACGACCTCCACCAACATCCATATCGGATTCACATCCGGTATCAACTTACGCCAGGGGATTTTGCCAGGAGGCTGGTGCTTGCCGGATGGTTGATAGCACGTTGCGAAGCAGATGTCAATTTCCTGCGGTATCTCGTTATCGGCGACGAAGCTGCTTTCGCCATGGACGGCAAGGTCAATACCCATAATGTTCTTGAATAAGCACCGACAGGACAACCCCCGGAATTTAATTTTGACACCAACATGAATCGACAAAAGTGGACTGTTTGGTTGGGACTTTGTGGAAGTGATCAGGTGATCGGACCATTTTTCTTTCAAAGGAATGTCAATGGTAACAGGTATCCGCAGATGATCAATGATGAAGTTTTACCGCAGCTGGAGGAGAACTTTGAGCGACAGGTTCGTGGTGTCTTCAGATATCTCTGGTGGGCCCAAGACGGCGCCCCAGCACATCGTCTTATCGCTGTCCGAGATCGACTGAGGGAACTCTTTGGAGACCGAGTCATCGCCCTCAACCATGCAGTGGAATGGCCGCCAAGATCACCTGACCTCACACCATGTGATTATTTTCGTTGGGGACATTTAAAGAACAAGGTGTTCGTAACTCCTCCCCGTGATCTTGACGAATTGCAGGGCTGTATTCGACATGAAGTGGATGCTTTGCGCAATGATCCGGGTATGGTGAGACGAGCAGTTCAGGGCATGCTCCACCGCTGTGAGCTTTGTGTTGAAAGGGGGAGGTGGACATGTTGAAGGTGTGGGTGCATAAGGGCCAATCATGCCTGAGAAAAGTTTGGGGTTTTTTTGGGCGAAAAAACGGGTGACCGTTTGGGCTGTTTTTCATGCAGGGGGCAAAACTGACCTGGTTGTTCTGAATGGAAATCTAAACCAGTTTAAGTACAGGGCCATTCTGGAAGAAACATTGCTTCCATTTGCTCGTGCAGCCTTTCAAGAAAACTTTGTCTTCCAAGATGACAATGCACGGCCTCATCGCGCTCGCATGATCCAACACTTTCTTGCTGACCGTGGTGGAGCATATGGAGTGGCCTGCCATGTCCCCGGATATGAATCCGATAGAGAACTTGTGGGCAGAATTAACGCGTCAAATCGACCACTTGGACCAGCAGCCCTCCTCTGTGCATGAATTGCAGCAGGCTATTGTCACTGCATGGCAAGCGATTCCTGTCCAAACCTTGGCAAATCTCGTGAACAGCATGCTTCAACGTGTACGTGCTCTCCTGAATGCTCATGGGGGTTACACGAAGTACTGAACTGTAATTTTACTGTCCGTAATCCCAGTTGTAATTTAACATTTGTTTTTGTTAAAAAATTTTTTGTCTAATGTACAAAATAAAGAGATACTTCTGGAAAACGTACAGAAGTTTAACAGTACTGTCCATGAATTGAGTTCGATATCGGTTTACATCACTTTCAAAGATCAATTTATTTGCTTCGAAATGTCAAATGTGGTTTTTGTTTCTTTTAAAGGTCACATTAACAAAATCTAGAATAATTTCAACATAATTCCAATGAACTTTTGGTTCTAAGACATCTTGAAAAGTAAGTTCACCCCCACAAAAAAAATACTCCATATTAAATGCCAAGTCTGTATATATATAGTCCATGTTGGTGGTAATAGTGCTGATGGGATCGCTCAGATGTTGCCCACTTGCCTTCAAAATTTACAAGCATTACGCCTAGGTCCCCCGTCGGTGAAGTGATGTGAGTTGACAAAGTGGAAGATGCAAGGCGGCCATCTTGGATTTTGACGTGGCGACCCAATTTTCAATAGCATTCTTCCTTATGCCTAGATACACCCACACACCAGATTAGAAGTTGGTACTTCGCTTATTTTTTCAACACAGTCCGCTCACAAGGTTCAGACATACATGGCGGCGGCCATTTGGATTGTGACGTGGCGACCCAATTTTCAATAGAAATCTTCCTTATGCGTAGATACACCCACACACCAGATTAGAAGTTAGTAGTTCGTTTATTTTTCAAGATATTTCGCTCACAAGATTCAGACGTATATATATGGCGGCGGCCATCTTGGATTGTGACGTGGCGACCCAATTTTCAATAGCGTTCTTCCTTATGCCTAGATACACCCACACACCAGATTAGAAGTTGGTACTTCGCTTATTTTTCAAGATATTCTACTCACAAGGTTCAGACATACATGGCGGCGGCCATCTTGGATTTTGACGGGGGTTGCACCCACACACCAAATTAGAATTCGGTCCTTTGCTTACGCACGCACGCAGGGGAAAACCATAGTCCCCCTTTCGCTCCGCGGTGCGATGGGGGACAAAAATGTGGGGTCAATCCTCAACCCAACGTCATCCTTTGGAAGGGATGTGAAGCCGTCTGTCCTTGGCCTGTTTGTGAATGTTGAAGATCTCCCACAACCTTTCAAAAACAGTAGGCCATAATGTGTCGTGTGCACCCTGGTGAACTTCTAAATTCCCACCCTGATTGGAGACCTGATTTGGCAGCACTCTGGAATGAAGCAGCAACTGAAATGATGGTAAATTGCCAGCGAATGAAACGTGGCGGTGCTCTGCAGTCCCCAGAGAGAGTATGACAATAACAACATGGTGGGACGAAAACGTAGACTTTAAAAATCATTTTTAGTGCAGATTGTCAGTGTCTATAAGCAGGTTGCAGAAGTAATATGTGTTTTTGGAAGAACAGGCGTTACGCCGAGGTCCCCCGTCGGTGAAATGATGCGAGTTGACAAAGTGGAAGACGCAAGGCGGCCATCTTGGATTTTGACGTGGCGACCCAATTTTCAATAGCGTTCTTCCTTGTGCCGAGATACACCCACACACCAGATTAGAAGATGGTACTTCGCTTATATTTCAAGATATTCTTCTCACAAGATTCAGACATACATGGCGGCGGCCATCTTGGATTTTGACGTGGCGACCCAATTTTCAATAGCGTTCTTCCTTATGCCGAGATACACCCACACACCAGATTAGAAGTTGGTACTTCGCTTATTTTTCAAGATATTCATCTCACAATGTTCGGACATACATGGCGCCGGCCATCTTGGATTTTGACATGGCGACCCAATTTTCAATAGCGTTCTTCCTTATGCCTAGATACACCCACACACCAGATTAGAAGTTGGTACTTCGCTTATTTTTCAAGATATTTCGCTCACAATGTTCAGACATATATATGGTGGCGGCCATCTTGGATTTTGACGTGGCGACCCAATTTTCAATAGCGTTCTTCCTTATGGTGAGATACACCCACACACCAAATTAGAAGTTGGTACTTCGCTTATTTTTCAAGATATTCATCTCACAAGGTTCGGACATACATCGCGGTGGCCATCTTGGATTTTGACGTGGCGACCCAATAGATACACCCACACACCAGATTAGACGTTGGTACTTCGCTTATTGTTCAAGATATTTCGCTCACAAGTTTCAGACATATATATGGTGGCGGCCATCTTGGATTTTGACGTGGCGCCCCAATTTTCAATAGCGTTCGTCCTTATGCCGAGATGCACCCACACACCAGATTAGACGTTGGTACTTCGCTTATTTTTCAAGATATTCATCTCACAAGGTTCAGACATACATGGCGGCGGCCATCTTGGATTTTGACGTGGCTACCCAATTTTCAATAGCGTTCTTCCTAATGCCGAGATACACCCACACACCAAATTAGAAGTTGGTACTTTGCTTATTTTTCAAGATATTCATCAAGTTTCAGACATAAATGGCGGCGGCCATCTTGGCTTTTGACGTGGCGGCCTGATTTTAAACAGCGTTCTTCCTTGTGGCTAGATACACCCACACACCAGATTAGACGTCGGTACTTCGCTTATTTTTCGAGATATTTCGCTCACAAGTTTCAGACATATATATGGTGGCGGCCATCTTGGACTTTGACGTGGTGACCCAATTTTCAATAGCGTTCTTCCTTATACCTAGATACACCCACACACCAGATTAGAAGTTGGTACTTCGCTTATTTTTCAAGATATGCAGGTTACAAGGTTCAGACATACATGGCATCAGACATACATGGCGGCGGCCATCTTGGATTTTGACGTGGCGACCCAATTTTAAACAGCGTTCTTGCTTGTGCCTAGGTACACCCACACACCAGATTAGAAGTTGGTACTTCGCTTATTTTCCAAGATATTTTGCTCACAAGGTTCAGACATATATATGGTGGTGGCCATCTTGGATTTTGACGTGGCGACCCAATTTTCAATAGCGTTCTTTCTTTTGCCGAGATACACCCACACACCACATTAGCAGTTGGTACTTTCTTATTGTCCCCCGCCGCTCAGCGGAGCGAAAGGGGGACTATGGCTTTCCCCTCCGTCCGTGTGTGCGGGCGTGTGTGCGTGCGGGCGTAAGCGAAGGACCGCATTCGAATTTGGTGTGTGGGTGCAACCCACGTCAAAATCCTAGATGGCCGCCGCCATCTATGTCTGATGCCATGTATGTATGAACCTTGTAACCTGCATATCTTGAAAAATAAGCGAAGTACCAACTTCTAATCTGGTGTGTGGGTGTATCTAGGTATAAGGAAGAACGCTATTGAAAATTGGCTCGACACGTCAAAATCCAAGATGGCTGCCGCCATGTATGTCGGAACCTTGTGAGATGAATATCTTAAAAAATAAGCGAAGTACCAACTTCTAATCTGGTGTGTGGGTGTATCTCGGCATAACGACGAACGCTATTGAAAATTGGGTCGCCACGTCAAAGTCCAAGATGGCCACCACCATATATATGTCTGAAACTTGAGCGAAATATCTCGAAAAATAAGCGAAGTACCAACGTCTAATCTGGTGTGTGGGTGTATCTAGGCACAAGCAAGAACGCGGTTTAAAATTGGGTCGCCACGTCAAAATCCAAGATGGCCGCCGCCATGTATGTCTGATGCCATGTATGTCTGAACCTTGTAACCTGCATATTTTGAAAAATAAGCGAAGTACCAACTTCTAATCTGGTGTGTGGGTGTATCTAGGTATAAGGAAGAACGTTATTGAAAATTGGGTCACCACGTCAAAGTCCAAGATGGCCGCCACCATATATATATATGTCTGAAACTTGTGAGCGAAATATCTCGAAAAATAAACGAAGTACCGACGTCTAATCTGGTGTGTGGGTGTATCTAGCCACAAGGAAGAACGCTGTTTAAAATCAGGCCGCCACGTCAAAAGCCAAGATGGCCGCCACCGTATATATGTCTGAAACTTGTGAGCGAAATATCTTGAACAATAAGCGAAGTACCAACTTCTAATTTGGTGTGGGTGTATCTCGGCATTAGGAAGAACGCTATTGAAAATTGGGTAGCCACGTCAAAATCCAAGATGGCCGCCGCCATGTATGTCTGAACCTTGTGAGATGAATATCTTGAAAAATAAGCGAAGTACCAACGTCTAATCTGGTGTGTGGGTGCATCTCGGCATAAGGACGAACGCTATTGAAAATTGGGGCGCCACGTCAAAATCCAAGATGGCCGCCACCGTATATATGTCTGAAACTTGTGAGCGAAATATCTTGAACAATAAGCGAAGTACCAACGTCTAATCTGGTGTGTGGGTGTATCTATTGGGTCGCCACGTCAAAATCCAAGATGGCCACCGCGATGTATGTCCGAACCTTGTGAGATGAATATCTTGAAAAATAAGCGAAGTACCAACTTCTAATTTGGTGTGTGGGTGTATCTCACCATAAGGAAGAACGCTATTGAAAATTGGGTCGCCACGTCAAAATCCAAGATGGCCGCCACCATATATATGTCTGAACCTTGTGAGAGAAATATCTCGAAAAAAATGCGAAGTACCAACTTCTAATCTGGTGTGTGGGTGTATCTAGGCACACGGAAGAACGTTGTTTAAAATTGGGTCGCCACGTCAAAATCCAAGATGGCCGCCGCCATGTATGTCTGAATCTTGTGAGAAGGATATCCTGAAAGATAAGCGAAGTACCAACTTCTAATCTGGTGTGTGGGTGTATCTCGGCATAAGGAAGACCGCTATTGTAAAGTGGGTCGCCACGTCAAAATCCAAGATGGCCGCCTCCATGTATGTCTAACCCTTGTCAGCGAAATATCATATCATAGCATGTTTTCTGCGTGTTCCACTTTGTCAACTCACATCACTTCCCCGACGGGGGACCTAGGCGTAACGCTTGTTTTTCAAGATATTCATCTCACAGGTTTCAGACATACATGGCGGCGGCCATCTTGGCTTTTGACGTGGCGACCCGATTTTAAACAGCGTTCTTCCTTGTGCCTAGGTACACCCACACACCAGATTAGACGTTGGTACTTCGCTTATTTTTCGAGATATTTCGCTCACAAGTTTCAGACATATATATGGTGGCGGCCATCTTGGATTTTGACGTGGCGACCCAATTTTCAATAGCGTTCTTCCTTATGCCTAGATATACCCACACACCAGATTAGAAGTTGGTACTTCGCATATTTTTCAAGATATGCAGGTTACAAGGTTCAGACATACATGGAATCAGACATACATGGCGGCGGCCATCTTGGATTTTGACGTGGGTTGCACCCACACCAAATTCGAATGCGGTCCTTCGCTTACGCACGCACGCACGGACGGACACACGGACGGAGGGGAAAGCCATAGTCCCCCTTTCGCTCCGCTGAGCGACGGGGGACAAAAAGTACAGCAAAGCTGGCCGACAATAAAGTGATCTAATAGCTATAGATCACTTCTTCTTTATCACAATATAGTTAAAGGAATGAAGAGTGTTTAACCTTCCTCACCAGATGGAATAAAAAAATACGACCATGTAATCCTATCCAGGCCGGCAGAATAACCTCGAGGTAGGTATGCACACTCGTCTCTAAGCTGTCTAGTCTGCATTTGAATCTCGACCCAGCTATAAAGTGTCTACCTGGGCCCGGTTGCTAGAAGCCTGGCCGGGAAAAAACCTATCCTGTGGATACATCACATATCCGGCGCATCAAATATATCCACTGGATAGCTTCTAGCAACCGGGCCCAGGTGTTTCACTGGAAGGATGATTCTTCACTGTATGCACCATCCCTCAAATTGACGTTAAACTGGGTATCCCATCTGCCAGAATTAGTTTATGGATGTTAAATATTCCACGGTGTCCTTAGCGAAGAGTAGGTGAGCTACTGCTGGCACCCTGAACAAATTACAAATTCCTCTTCTAATCTGCAGGGGGCACTGCATCAGCAGCACTATCGCATCCCCATGAGAACTGATGCCAACTCACAGCGATGTGCTGCAATACGAATGACGAGGGTGACTGGCCTATCCACGAGCTTGCCAATGAGGCAACTACTTTTCTACGTTTATCAGCTTTGGAGCAAAATCTTGAAATAACACAAACAACATCTCTATTGGATAGAGGCTAGAGATTCTCCATGATAAAATTCGAACTCTGATTGGTAAAGACTAACAGTCTTCAAAGCCAAAGAAGATGGAAAAAAAAAAGGTTTGAGAAAAGTTGCATTCCAAAAACAATGTTTATTTCCTAAACGACTTGACAGCACATCGTAATCTACTCCTCATTCCATACCCTGAGCATCCAGGCATTGGCTTGTGCTTTTGAGGCAGGTGCAGGAGGAAAACCTTGTCACAAACAAGAGGTTTCAAAAACTATTCAGAGCCATGAACAAAACAGCAGCGTGAGAAGACAGAGAAAGGATGTAGGATATTAAAAAATAGCAAGTAAGTGAAAGTGATCTATGTTCCTGCAAAACAACGCAAAATTCTAGTGCAACTGCATGTAGTCTCCTCACTCATGCGAGATGTTGAACTTACACCACCGCCATCGTTTTCAAGCCCAGTCCGCAACCACAGATGAGTTGCTGCACCGACGCTTTGGCGCCGGTTCAAACTCACAGGATGAGGTCACAAAAAAACCAAAAATAAAAATAAAAAACCCACCTCCGACACCAGGTACAGATGTTCAGGACGAAGAGTTAAAACGAAAACTTTTCAGCACATTTTGCACGACAGTTACGACAAAACGGTTGCAATTCTAGAGAACGCTCACACGAGGCAGAAACCAGCTCCGGGCATTTGCAGTAACCATGCACGGAAATGTTTATGTGTGGGAAATCAAGGCAAGATGGAAACGTGAAAAAGTTACAAGATCCCAAATAATAAAAAATAAAAGCAATGCAAGTATATCCCTCAAGGACCCGTGTGATTACAAACGAAGAAGAAGAAGCACAGGGTGGCAACTGACTTTAGCAAAGCTAAGAAGCCAGATCGATTAATTGATATTGATGTTGTACCCTGACCCTGAAAATATACCCTGACCTTTCAACATCACCACCACCAAGCCCCCCCCCCCCCTCACCCCCTCACCTTATCCCATGATCTTGTACAGACAGTGAAAACGTTCCTCCAATAAAGACCAAGGAAAGTCATGAAAGGCCCTTGCATGGAACCCAACTGGGTAATATTGGGTCCACCCAGTCAAATTCCACGGAGTAAAAGCGATCTCAAGTAGAAAAGAAGAAGAATATATCAAACGGTGGCATTACAACTCCCACACGTCAATAAAAGAGCAATAGTGGTTTTTAAACATTAATCGCAATTTAAAAACAAAACAACCAAAACAAACTCAGAATAAATTGCACAAAAACATGGCAAGTGTAGAATAAACCCCTCACAAAAGCCCTTTCTTGACCCTGCCACTCCAACCACTCCTGGTTTCCGTCCCCCGAACCCTACACCTTCTGAGGGTTTGGCTTTGCATTGGCTTATGTTCCAGCTGCAACAAAATATACCCTGGCTCTGTAATTTCAAGGCGAGTCCTACTTGGACAACGCTTCCGAGTGAACAGTCAAGTTCGTCAGAGATACAAAATAATTAAATAAAATGGAAAGACATGCCAAAATACAAATGCACAACCGCGAACCCTTCCAGCAACATCAAAACGAACTGAAGACAGTTAATAAACAAACATGGTGATAAAGACTGAAAATATCACTGAGAAAGGTATAAGTCAAAGGAAAAGTACAAGAAAAAAAACCAAACTTAAAACTGATAGCAAAGAAAGCACGTACAGAACCGCTACCATTAAGTTCGACATCCCCTGGGCATCTCAGACAAAAAGACTGTCTCCGTGGGTGGGTGGAGCACCGGGTTGGTGAGCGTGCTTGACCATCAACAGCACTGGCTTCGACTGCCAAACTGATTGTTTACATCCATGGGCTCCTTCCTGTCCTGATCTTTTAAGGGTGTCTGCAAGCAGTAGAGGGGAGGTGTGGTGGGGTGGAAGAGTTAATAAATAAACAGTCAAAACCCCATCCTGCTCATTTTTCAGTTCATTTTTTCCACGCTGTTGAGAACCAACCTCAATTTAAAAAGCACGAGTTGCAGAAAAAATATAAATACAAACATCAACTGGACCAGATCAAGAAAATTAAATTTCTAAAAACCGTAATCACTCGTGCATAATGGCATAATCCGCCCCCGCGCACAATCCGCCCCCGCACACAATCCGCCCCCGCGCACAATCCGCCCCCGCGCACAATCCGCCCCCGCGCACAATCCGCCCCCGCGCACAATCCGCCATGGCGCATAATCCGCAGGGCACTTTTCAGATAAAATTATCTGTATAACCTGTATAACCCGCATCCCAAAATTTACTCCAGTTTTGGACTGGAAATGTAGTCACTTCAAAAATAATGTTTTGCCGATTCTATGGAGAGAGCCAGTTTAGATGGTGTTTAATTCTGCACAACTTCTAACTTGTATGAAACATAATATGATGAACGATGTGGCATGTTGAATGTACTAAACAACTATTACTGAGTGCTACTTGACATCCATAATATGGTGGTGGTTCGTGTGCAGCCTGTGGCTGCTGGTTGTATAATTTTTGGGGCCGCAGCTGTCGTGCCCTCAATTACCAGTATTATTACCTCTATTACCACACAAAGGTGATCCTGGGGGAGGAGGCTGTTTCACATCACCACTTGTTTGTCTCCCACATAAGGGTCAAAGGTGCGAGGAGAGCTCGGTGGGTGAAGTACCAACCGAGAATGGAGGCATGGAGGCGTGGAGGTTGAAAGAGGTGACATTGGAAGATCTCGCGAGATCACGGCGAGGCCACGTCTTTTCGAAGCTGTTCCATGCGCTCACGCTTTCGAAGCTAAGTGATCCTTCTCAATTGTGTTTTTGTCGAGACTGTATCTATCTTTCGGTGTATGTACCTAGAGCGTATCTTTTGGAAAATTTTCGGTGCTAATTTTTCGTACATGTATACACAATCGTCGGTTAATGCGTATCGAGTATTCTGCGGCCTAGTACTCGTAGGCTTGGCTACCGTAACGTCTCCGACCTTGTGGTTTTGTTTTTCTCTCAGCGATTCGTCGAATGCGCTGCATTTATTTTCGTTCTCTGTTTTGTCCCAGTCGTTCACCCCATACCTCCTTGTTTAATATCTCTACTCAAAAAAAAAAAAACCCCAAAAAAATATTTCCTTCCCAGGTCTTATTCGTTTATTTGTTGTTCTTTTTTGTTCGTTCGTTCTTCGTTCGGGATCACGCGATCACGTGGTTAGAAATGTATAATCTCTCCCCTGAACAACTATTTTCTCTCATATATTATAACACCCTTTTCTTCTTTTCCTACAAAAGGATGCTTTCGTCTTGCTCACCAAATCTATTCATTCCAAAAAATATATATAATACCATCTCTTACAGTTCCTCCTTTCTACATTCCCTAAACTATCCAGAACTCCACCCCTCCTTCAGTGTCCTCAAACGTATTTTTGACTCGAAGGTCTCAAACTCATTTTGCAAAAAATGTTCGTTTCCCATGAATCGTACACTTTTCAAAATCCAATCTCACCCCTCCCCTCCAAATCCTCCCCATCACCCATCCCTTTCAAATCTCCCCCCTTGCCCCTTCCCTCCCCTCCGTCCTAAACTCCCCCCACACCCCTCCTCTCCGAGAATCTCCCTCGCTCCTCCCCTCTCACCCCTCCTCCTCAAAGCATCCTCCCTGCTTCTTCCCCCTTCCAACTTTCACCTTCATCTCCCCCAACCTTCTGCCTTGCTCTTCCCCCTCCTCAAATAACACCTCACTGTGCCTCACCCAATCTCCATCAAACCTTTTGTCCGCCCCATTCTTCCCTTTCTCCAAGCTATTCTGAAATCTGTGACACACCTTCAACAGCTCTCCCTACCTCTTCCTCCTCTTCCACATCTTACTCTAGCCCTCCCCCCCCCCCTGTTCTGGACACGATGCTCCCCCTTCCTCTTCATTAACGGTATGGACCTCAAACATCCGGGGCCTTCGCTCAAACTTGACTGATCTCTCCATACAGGTTGCTTCTGACAAACCAGATGTGATCTGCTTAACAGAAAAACTTTCCTCCTTCATGATGTCTCTGATGCCTTGGTATCTCTCCCAGGTTACTCCCTCCGCCGGTATGATAGACCTGAGCCTCGTCCTGGAGGTGGGGTTGCTATCTTTATAAAAAACTCTTCCTCACTCGCCCTCCACTGCCCTCTCTCCACCTCACCCCCAGGAATACCTTTGGCTACGGCTTCCCCTTCGCTCCCACCTTTTGTTCATATGTGTGTTGTACCGTCCACCAAACAGCGATAACTCCATCTACATCTCGCTGTCTGATAATATGGACCAACGTCTATCTACCCATCCCAACTCTGTCTTCCTCATATGTGGTGATTTCAATTGTCACCATGCCAGTTGGCTGGGTGTGGGTACCTCTCTCACCAGCCATGGCTCTTCAGCAAAGGACTTCTGCGACTCACTGGGACTGACACAATCTGTCAATTTCCCGACCCGGATCTCAGTCAACGGAGCATCTTCTCTTCTGGATTTGGTGATGACAAACTTCCCTGAAAATGTCTGCTGCTCTTCTTCTGCTCCAATCGGCTCATCTGATCATGTGCTTGTCAAAGTGGACATCTCTTTGACCATTCTCAGAGAGCCTCCTCAGCGTCGACGAGTCTGGCATTTCACTCAGGCCAACTGGCACGGTCTTCAAGCAGCCATCAATCATCTGGACTGGTCTCCCATCTCTACCGCCTCTGACATCAACTCATCCTGGGAATTCTTTCAAAGTAAATTGCTCTCTCTCATGCACAGATTTATCCCATCTCGTCTTCAGTTGTCATACCCTTCCTCCCGTCCATGGTACACAGAATCCTGTGGTGAGGCTGTTGCCCTGAAACAACTTGCTTTCGTCTCCTGGAAAGCAAATCCAACGGAAGGAAATCTCATTTCCTTTCACAAAGCCCGAAACAAGTGTGTGTCCACCCTCAGGAGAGCCAGGAAACAATATCTCACCGTTCTCAAGACCGAACTCTCTTATCTGTCTCCCTCTTCCAAATCCTGGTGGCGTCTGGTCAAATCTGTTTCTGGTGTTTGTTCCCCCTCCATCCCCTCCCTCACCTCAAACGGCTTAACGGCTGACTCCGCACGTGAAAAAGCTGAATGCCTCAACTCTGTGTTTGCCTCTAAATCTTGTGTCCCAAACCCATCCCTCTCTGTACCCACCGTACCCAGTCGTACCCAGCTGCTCCTGGACTCTGTGTCCTTTCCTCCTGATCAGGTGGAAAAGTTTCTGTCAACCCTCGACTCTGATTCTGCAAATGGTCCTGACGACATCAGCCCACGGGTCCTAAAATCATGTGCTTCCGCTCTTTCACTCCCTCTTTCTGTTCTCTTCACCCTCTCTTTTGCTCAAGGTCATCTGCCATCTGCTTGGAAATCAGCCAACATCACCGCTTTGCACAAAAAAGGTGCAAAAACAGATCCCAGCAACTACAGACCAATCAGCCTTCTCCCAATTATCAGCAAAGTCATGGAATCCATCATTGCTTCAGATATGAAATCTTTCCTCTTCTCCAATGGCTTGATCTCTGATCATCAATTTGGTTTCAGACCTGGTCACTCTACTCTGGACATGCTGCTTCTGCTTTCTCAACAATGGATGGAGGTCCTCAACGCCAAACAGGAAATTAGAGCCGTCTCCCTTGACATTTCACGTGCCTTCGATACGGTCTGGCACCCTGCTCTGCTCACCAAACTCTCCTCCTTT
This sequence comes from Myxine glutinosa, assembly GCF_964187855.1. Taxonomy (NCBI): domain Eukaryota; kingdom Metazoa; phylum Chordata; class Myxini; order Myxiniformes; family Myxinidae; genus Myxine; species Myxine glutinosa. The sequence goes on along the minus strand of NC_136262.1, from coordinate 61,359,619 downwards.
GGTATCCATGGAAATCTCCACGCATGGCTGGTGGACTTCCTCTCTGGTCGTAGTCAACGTGTGGCCCTGAATGGGTTTCTCTCATCTCCTCTTCCTGTTCAGGCTGGAGTTCCCCAAGGTAGTGTTCTGGGCCCTGTGCTTTTTCTGGTCTTCATCAATGATCTCTCTGACTCTCTTGAAAATCCTCTCTATCTCTTTGCTGACGACTCTACTCTCTGTCGCTCCATTCCTCATCCCTCAGATCGGCAGTCTGCAGCCTCCTCACTCTCTGCAGACCTGGACAAAATCACAGACTGGGCAAACAAATGGAACATGTCTTTCAATCCTGATAAATCTCACACTCTTACGATGTCTCTCCAAAAAGACCGACTGGAAAACCCTCCCATCCACTTTCTGAATAATCCTCAGAGGTGGGGAAAACAACAACAACTAAACTCGAACGGCACTGGATAGAGCGCATACCCACGTCAAGCTGAACAGTTTACATTTTGTATCCCACTTATAGGCCATATCTGTATCAGATATGATCTGACCAGGTATCAGATATGATCAGATATAAGCCATACTTATAGGCCACTTATAGACCTTCACCAAAATCTAATCAGCTGGTTCTGACCATCCAACCAACTCATCCACCAAGTTCCACCCGAATACATCCATAACATTTTGAGATATCATGCTATACAGGGTGTCCGAAAATGAATACTGTATACCAAAAAGAACGGTTCAATCATTCAAGCCCAAAGGCGTTTTCAGCGTGAAATGAACAAATTCGCACCCGAAAGGCTCCGTACAAAGATAGGTGGATTAGTTGGAGGCTACAGGATCTGGTCTTTAGGGGAAATCTGCTGGAAGGCCAAGAAAGTCAAATGAAAGGGTGAATGTTGTTATGGAGGCATTTACCAACAGTCCTAAAAAAGCCAATCAGGAGAGCATCACTCGAGTTAAACATTCTGAAAAGCTGTTCATGATATTCTTCATAAAGAATTGAGGTTTAAATGTAATAAAATGCAAACAGTTCCGAAACATTTAGAAGAGGATTATGAAACGAGAGCAAATGTTTATCAATAGTTAACTGAATGGACAGAATCAGGCAAAGATAATCGTCACAATTGTAGGACATGGAGAGATGAAAATCCACATTAATTGTATGAACACGAAAGGGATTCGCCTAAAGTAAACGTTTGGTGTGTCATGTCACATTCTCACATCTATGGACCCCATTGCTATGATGAACGCACTGTCACCAACATTTTGTACCTCAACATTGTTCGAGAGTTCTTTATTCCACAACTCCAGGAAAATCCCGACTTATTACAAAGAGCCATCTTTCAACAGGATGGAGCACCACCTCACTTTGTTGGAATTGTTAGCGTTTTTAGATCAAACTTTGCGAAACCATTGGATTGGTCAAGGAGTACCTATGAAATGGCCCACTCGTTCACCAAACGTAACACCTTTAGATTTTTATCTCTGGTGTTTTTTTAAAACTAAAGTCTACACTAGCAAACCAAGGGACCTTGAAGAACGTAATCATCGTATCGTTGATTCTGTCATCCATCCCTACAGCTGTGTTTGGAAACGTTTTCTCAGAATTTGAATGCCGGATTAGATTGATTATAGTGAATGATGGATGACATGTACGAGTAGAAGTTTATTAATAAAAAATATGTAAACAATACCATTAAAAAATTAAACAAACTTTAACTTACAAGTCTTTAGCATGCAGTCGTACCAAATTTATGTCAGTATCTCAAATAACAATACAACTATTCAACATTCTTTTTGGTATATCCATTTTCGGACACTCTGCATATCGTTTTTGACCCCATCTCTCAATGTTGAAGAAGAACTTTTTCTTTTTTTTTTCAGATCCGGATCTTTACCAAAATCGAATCGATTAGTCCTCGTCACACACCCCACCTGTCCACTAAGTTTCGTCCAAATCCATCCATAACTTTTTGAGATAGCCTGCTCACAGCCAAGCAAACAAAGATAAACAGACAAATGACCAGACAAGACAGGAGTGAAAACATAACCTGTCTGGGGTGATATCCATTTTAAAAAACCTCAAAAAAAACCTCTGTCCACCTTGGATAGTGGAGTTAAAGAAAAAAAAGGAAGGATAGAAGAAAGAAGAGAAGAAATAGAGCAAGCAACGAATAAGAAGGCAAAGTACAGTGAAACCTTGACTTACGAGTTTAATTCGTTCTGTGACCGAGCTCGTAACTCAATTTGCTCATTTCTCAAATTAAATTTCCCCATTAAAATGCATTGAAATGCTATTAATCCGTTCCAGCCCCCAAAAACCACACCAATTTTTTTTTTAATATACAGTATATATAAAAATATCTCGCGCTTTATATTTCACCTGTATGCAGCATACAAGTTGGCAGGATGGCCTGGACTGGAGGTACGCACACTTGACTCTAAACTGTCCAGCCTGGGTTTGAATCCCGACCCAGCTATAACCTGTCATGGGTGAATCACAGGCAGGGTGATTCATCAATGTGTGTACCGCTAAACTGGGCGCCCCGTTTGCGTCCCATTAGTTGTTGGATGTTAAGGATCTCACCGTGTCTTCCACAAAGAGAAGGCGAGCTATCGCCGGCACTCTGAACAAGTTGTGGCCTGGCATGCTCTTCTCCTCTGCCGTTATATATGTCCTCCTCGGCATCTTTTCCAGAAGAGCCCTGTCTCGTCACAGTTGAAGATTTGCTGGGGGATGTATCGTTCGGCTTCTATCAGTTCGGCAAAAGTTATAATAAAATCTTCAGCTGCCTTCACATCCGCCTCACCAAGTCGACAACACGCACACCTCGCTCATGTTTTTCGACGATTGCGTGTTTTATATCCAAGCACATCATCCTTTTCTTCTTCTCAGCACTGCCCTTGGCACTCAATTTCTTAGGACCCATGGTTAAAACTAAGAAATTTTCCAAAATAACCAAAATGCGAAAACAAAGCAGCAGCAATATACGGCAGAGATGCTTGCACGGCAAGATAACCACGTGACCGGAACCCACTTGGTGGCGGGTGGCGTAAGCTCGTAACTCAGATCTCGGCTCGCATCTCAAAGCAATAAACCGCCCGAGCGACGGCTCGTATCTCGGAAAACTTGTAAGTTGGTGCACTCGTAAGTCAAGGTTTCACTGTACTGTAATATAAAATAAAAAGTGTAATTAATCTTGCAACAGATACCAAGAAGAGAGCCATTGCATAGGAAATGTGGACAAACCTTTTTTAGGATGTCCTCGGCCAGTATGAGGAAAGCCTTCTCAATGCTCACGTTTGCTTTGGCACTCGTCTCGTAAAATCGGATGCCGTGCTCGCGAGCGATCTGGAGTACAATCGAGGGAAATCCCAGGCAGGGGGTTCCAAAATGAAATTCCGTTGCCAAAGAATCAACCAGAAGTGAATTTCTAATTAGTTCGAGAGGTTTCCATAACAAATACATATGTAAAATAACAAAAGACAACGTTCAGCACTATAAAAATATGTAGGCCCTCCACACTCATATTTGAAAGATGGTAGGGCATGGTACAAATGGGGTGCGGTTAATTCACATACAGTCACGTGAAAAAGTAAGTACATCCCATGTAAAGTTTTGACTTTTTCAACATATTTCAACATACAGCTATTTGATCTTCATTTCAACAATATTGAGAGATAAAGGTGATATAATATAACAAATATCAAGAAACATTTACATTTTGTAGTCCATTGTATAATTTAAATAAACATAAATGCAAATTTCGCATGTGGAAAAAGTAAGTACACCCTAGGCTCTAATAGGTGGTATTGCCCCCTTTGGCAGAAACAACCTCAAGTAGGCGTTTCTTATAACTGTCGACCAGTCTCTGACATCGACTGGGAGAAATTTTTGCCCACTCCTCCATGCAGAATTCTTTCAGCTGTGCGATGTTTGAGAGGTTTCTTGCATGCACGGCTCGTTTCAAATCCCCCCATAACATCTCGATGGGATTTAGATCCGGGCTTTGACTTGGCCATTCCAGAACCCTCCATTTCTTTCTTTTCAGCCATTCCTTGGTGGATTTACTGGTATGTTTAGGGTCATTGTCATGTTGCAAGGTCCACCTTCGGTTGAGCTTCAACTTTCCGACAGATGGCCTCACATTATACTCAAGCACCCTCTGGTACAATGAAGAATTCATAGTGGATTCTGTGATGGTGAGCTGCCCAGGCCCTGATGCAGCGAAGCTGCCCCAAACCATAATATTTCCACCACCATGCTTTACAATTGGTATCAGGTTCTTGTGGTCAAATGCTGTCTTTGGTTTTCACCAAACATGTCTTCTGGTACTGTGGCCAAATAGCTCAAGTGTTACCTTTGACTCATCTGTCCAGAGCACATTGTTCCAGAAGTGCTGGTCTTTGCCTAGGTGTTCATTGGCAAACTTTAGTCTTGCCCTGATGTTCTTTTGGGACAGCAAAGGTTTCCTCCTGCCACACCTCCAATGTAGATCAAATTTGTGCAGCCTCTTTCTAATGGTAGACTCGTGCACTTTGACATCAACAGTGGCAAGAGCTACCTGTAGGTCCCGTGATGACATTCTGGGGTTCTTGGAGACTTCTTTCAGCATCTTGCGGTCTGCTCTCAGGCTGAACTTGCTGGGGCGGCCTGGCCTGAACAAGTTGGCAGTTGTTTGGAATCTTCTCCACTTGTAGATGATCTTCTGGACAGTCGAATGATTGATTTCAAATTGTTTGGAGATCTTTTTAAATCCATTCCCAGACCCGTAGGCATCTATAACCTTCTTTCTGAAGGCCTCAGAGAGCTCTTTTGATCTAGGCATGCTGACGCCGCACACTTCAACAACAAAGAGCAAAGCAAACTAAATGTCTGGGGTTTAAATAAGACAGGTTCCTCCAAGATCCTCTCTAACAATGGTCTAATCATTTGCACCTGAGCTGGTGCACCTGATTCTAATTTTAGGTATTTGAAGTAGTGATAAATGTAGGGGTGTACTTACTTTTTCCACATGCGAAATTTGCATTTATGTTCATTTAAATTATACAATGGACTACAAAATGTAAATGTTTCATGATATTTGTTATATTATATCACCTTTATCTATCAATATTGTTGAAATGAAGATCAAATAGCTGTATGTTGAAATATGTTGAAAAAGTCAAAACTTTACATGGGGTGTACTTACTTTTTCGCGTGACTGTAGCTAGCTGGACTGCCAAGGTAAACCAAAAAAAAAAATCATCAGTAGCACAGACAGATTGTGAAATTTAGAAAAAGGAAAAAGGGTTGGGGGTGGAGAAAGGTGTCACATTAAGTGCACGTTTTCCAATATTAGGCAATAACTACACGCTAAATATCAGGATCACACGTGAATGATTTTAAATCATTGGAAGCATCACAATGTCACATGTGTATCCTGATGGGCTGGCAGGATAGCTTTGAGGTATGTGCACTCACCTTGAGCTGTCTGGCCTAGGTTCGAACGAGTAGAAGGCGGGACGGTGTCTTTCATGTTGAGTAGGTAAGTTATCGCCGGCACCCTGAAATAACTACAAATTGTTGCCTGAACTGCAGCAAATGTTTTGAACTTAGGGGATACCCCATTAACACCAGGTTGCACTGCTTGCTATATCAGAGTGCTTGGTGTCTGGTTCAGCAGCTCGTTCACGATAAACAAATTCACCTTCCCAGATTGTTCGCACGTCACGTGAAGCAGGATGGGCCTTCAATATAGGCAACCATGACAATGCTGCCAATGCCATTTCTGGGGAGCACGTTGCTCCAGAAATAAACGAATTTAGGAAAATAAAGACAAGATATATGCCAAACCCATAACACATGATTACAATTGTGGAAAGAAGGGAGAGATGCAGAATGCTTAGGTGGTGTATAAAGGTGGTAAGTTCTGTTTAAGTGTCCTACTTATTAAATGCTGGTTCGGTTGTGGGAAAGACTAGTACTTTATTGGGTTTTTTTTAATCTCTGAGTTACGCCACCATTTTTTTTTAAACACACCCTTGCCTAACGTGTAGTGTTTGTAATCGGGTCAGTCTTTTGGGAACGCCACTGGTAACATGTAACCCAGTGCTACCTGCCGCATGGTCGGGTTGTCTGCAACCAAACCTACACCCCTCACTGGCTTTGCTAGTGGAGAGGGTGACTGCGACATCCTGCAGGACTAAAAACAACACCTGACAAAGGGTGGATGGGCTCCCTCTGGGAGCCAATGGCCATCCAGTACGGAGATGGTGTTTCCTCAAAAACTCCCAATGGGGGTAGGAAAATACATTTTTCCACCTGGCCTAATTTTTCCCCAATCATTCACATTCCATTCCATTCACATTTCCCCAATCATTCCATTCCCCAATCATTGAGTACCAGCTTGCTGGGATGAATGATTATGGTGTGTACCCCAATTTAGAATAGGTACACCGTATCCCTGTGCATCGAAAGAGCGTGACCAAGGGTTGGTGTCAGGAAGGGCATCCGGCCATAAAAACATTGCCTCAAACAGGGAACCATGATTGTTATGGGGCCCGCAAGGCTAACCCCCGCCCTGGCGGGGAAAATGGCATTAAAACGATCATTCATTCATTCATTCATTCACAACGTTAAACACAAAAAAATGCGAAAATTTCTAATTCCGACGTTTTATCGCATCGCGAGTCACATCTTAACATTAACGTCGGTCTGTAGTTTCCCTTTTAATGATGTTACTAAAGGATACACTGGTATATTAACATATTTAAGAACATTATAGACTATGTTAGGTTACTTTTTGTCGAGGAAATGGATTTCGACCTTAGAGAATTGGGTAGCATATTTTAGCCAGGAATTGTGTTATACAAGAAAGCCTGGTGTTGAACTAATGCGGCGGTCAGCAATCTGTGGCTCCAGAGCCGCATGCAGCTCTTTGAGGACTGGTGTGCGGCTCTTGACCATGATCGATCAATCAAACCTCCTTTTTCTGTATCAATTTTCACTAAAATCTTCTTCTTTTTTTTATTTATTTCTTTTTCTTTTTTCGTATACATAATCGAGGCTCGTGAAAGAGCTAACATTTATCACACAAACAAATCAAACAGACAAACAAACAAAGTGTATAAAAAGGGGAGCGGTAGACAAGATGGGGAGAGAAGGGGAAGCACATAAACACAACATTTGTGAGGGACATCGGGAATGTGTGGGACTGGGAGGGAGAGGGCTTGGGGGGAGGCAGCAAGGGAAGGGGGGGGGGGGGAGTGGGAAAAGTATAAACACAAGGACACCAAGGACTTACAGGAAAGAAGTTGGTATTTCAAAAAAGAGGATTTGGTGTGAAATTAGTGGGGGTAGAACAGATCAAGGTTTTGGATGGGGGAAGATTTGTGTTGGTGTTGTTGTTTTGTTTGGTGTTGTGAAAGGATAAAGTAATACTTGAGAACTTTGTCAATGATAAACAAGAAGATACATCCCATTACCAGTAGTAAGGGAAACATATGAAAATCTGTTAACTAAATTGTTACCAAAATATTTCTTCACCAATATGTTTGTAAAGGTGTGTAATAACATGTGTTAAAATGTTGAAGGTCAACTCCCGTGGGAAACCCAGAAAAAAAGCTGTTGAATTCGGGTACCGAAAAATTATTTTCGAGAATTTTTATTTTTTTTAATCGGCCCTTAAGTAACTTATGAGGGGTCAAATAAGGGTTTTTCATGATTCTGAGTTGATTGTTAACATTTATATTTCACCACAGACACTCCTTTGTGGAAAAATAATTTCTAAATATATCTCATTTTCTACTTTGCAGGACATGGAGTCTAGCAATATGGATGAAGACGTTACTCCACCTGTGCTCAATTGCTTCATCTGTGCACGCTCGGATACACCAGCTGAAAGGCTCATACAGGCAACTCCAAAGGGATACTCAACTTTATTGAAACAAGCAGAAACTGTCGAAAATGTTACTGTTGTGGAACGTATGAAGGAGGCTCAAAAGGAAGGAAAACTGAGGTACCACCAGAAGTGTAAAAATGATCTGTACAACAACTTTGTTGCAACCACCAAGAAGTCAGCTCAAGCATCAAAGGCAGAGAAAGAGTCATCAAAGTTGAAGAGAAGACGCACTACTTGTGAGTTCAGTTCATCAACTGGCTGCAGTTCTAGAAGATCACAGTCAGTTGACCTCCTGTATAAGGATGTATGCATTCTTTGCAACCAACCAGCCCAGCTCTACAAAAATAATCCAGCACAAGCTAGAAAGAAATACAGAGTGCCAGATAATTTGACTGCAGATACACTGAAGGCAAGCTTGCTGAAGACAGCACGGAATCGCGGGGATGACTGGGGCACTGAAGTCACTGGCCGCCTGGAAGGGATCAACGACTTGGTAGCAGAAGAAACACTGTACCATTTGCGATGCAAACTTATGTTTGCGAGAGGTGACAGTTTGTCCAAGACTGATGAGGAAGGAAAAAGGAAGAGAGGACAGAGGAGTATTGATGAGGAGCGAGAGGCAGTTTTTATTGAATTCTGCGAATGGTTAGACTCAGAATTAGAGCATGGGGTAATGAACATGGACCAAGTCCATGAAAAGCTGCAGGAGTTTGATCAGTCACCAGAGAAGAGCCTTTCTTATTCAAAGCATTGGCTAAAGATAAAACTTCTAGAGAAATACGAAGACACCTTGTATTTCACAACACAGGAAAGAAGGGCAGATGTACTCTGTCTCAAAGATGGCACCGACAATATTCTGTGAGAGCATCATGCTAATATTGACCATGGAGATGAGAAGACTCAGATCATAAAGACGGCACTCAAGTTCATATCCAATGATATTGCCTTGATTGATTTAGGTCCAAAGTCATACCCCACCACACACAGTATGACTGACATCGATAGTCAGCTGACACTTGTTCCTGCAAGCCTTCAGATGTTCTTGAGACCGATTGTCAAGACAGACGAAAGAGTTGTCGTTTGGGGGCAGAATTTTATTAAGGCCTGTCGACCTCGGTCTGGAGTATTGCCACACCAAATGGGGCTTGCCATACAACTTGATCATAGATTTGGGTCAAAATGGATGCTCAACAAGTTCCACCGGCTGGGATACACCGAGTCTTACACGGAGACACAAAACTACAAATACTGCTTCCTTAATAGTAGGAGTGGAGATGATGTTCCAGATACTTCTGGCACTCTTGACACCATTGTGGAGGAAACCGATGAACAGATCAATGATGAGGTTGCGGTTGATGCTGCACTTGAGGATCAATCAGTGATGACTGATGACAGCCAAAGTGCCAGCCAGTGAAAGTGAATTGTCAAGTAATGATCAGGTGGTCTTTATTGAGGTTGGGGAAACAAACAATGCAGTCACTCAGTTTGTTGGAGACAATATAGATTTAAACATTGTCTCTATTCACGGAAACACTCCCTTTCACTCAATGGGTTGGATCGAAGTCACCTCTCCGGCACCACCTTTGCCAGATCCACAGACAACAGCAGCTTTCCCCCGGGTGAAGTTGAAGGCACTCGACAAAGCTAAGATCCTGAGAGGAACTGAAGTAAAGATTATTCCATTTACGAACAGGAAACAGATAGGAACGAACGCGATCATGTTTCTCCCCCTCGCTGAGCTTTCCTCCTCCCTGGCTCATGATCAGCCACTCCTCACTCCAGGTGACACACTCTGGGCAGCGGGGTGGGTGATCAAAGCCAACGATCCTGAGTTCCCACACTCCAACTGGAATGGCCCCAGTGACTATGGATGGACAATAGGTGTGCATGGGTATGAGCCAGTTCCAACACTGGACCCCACGGCTCCTGAGGAGCTATTGCAGTTCACGAGCTGTAATTGTCATGGAGATTGCAGCAACCGGCGATGCAGCTGCAAGAAGAATGGGGTCACGTGCATCTCGGCCTGTGGAGTCTGTAATGGCATTACATGCAGAAACTGCAGTCATGATGTTGTTGAGTCTGAAGACATAGACAATGACTGTTGAAACTTCTGACATTGTGAATGAGAAATAACTCTTGAGTATTATATATGTATGTGAAATAAAAGCTACTTTGTGTGTAAATGTAAAAGTGAAAATATAAATGTTAACAATCAACTCAGAATCATGAAAAACCCTTATTTGACCCCTCATAAGTTACTTAAGGGCCGATTTAAAAAAATAAAAATTCTCGAAAATAATTTTTCGGTACCCGAATTCAACAGCTTTTTTTCTGGGTTTCCCACGGGAGTTGAACTTCAACATTTTAACACATGTTATTACACACCTTTACAAACATATTGGTGAAGAAATTTTTTGGTAACAATTTAGTTAACAGATTTGTGAAATATCTCATAAAATGCCCTTACTACAGTGAATTATACAAGCACGAATTACACATTGTGTTTCACGCATAGTCCGCTGAAGTTATTTAGGAAAACACGTCGCCAATAGTGCAACCTCTCAACCTGTTGTCAAAGCATTTCTAGGCCCTCTCCTCAACCACCAGCTTCAGTTTAGAATTTGAAACCCCCCCAACCCCCCCCCCCCCCCCCCTTCCAAAAAAAAAAAGCAAGCGATGCCCTGAACCTCACTGGGCAGGTAAGCAAAAATCCCAATAATGAACAACATAGATATAAATAACAAATGAGATGTTTTGACAACGTTTGATAACTCCCCCTTAAATATAGGGTGTGCATGTGACGTCACCACATTTGCAACACGCCATCTTGGAGTGCAAGGACACAAAGCAAAATGACATGGGCTGCATCATTGTATTTACATTTTTAAAAGAAAAGTGAAAATGGTGATTTTTTTGTGCAGTATTTTGTTGTGGTAATCATGCCTATAGGGAGGATTGGTTGTTGTATGATAGACTGCCGACAAGCAACAATATAAAGATTCTGAAACGGAGGCTTGACTGAATTTGAGGGCCGTTTGTCATGTATGCAGTGCAAATGTTCACCGTTGTATCCCTACACCGGGACCGGGTCGGATCCCTACGCCAGACCTCGGATGGCGCTGCTGTGAATCGGGCCTTGATCGGCAGAGTGAATAAGTTCGATTTTATGACCGGAACGATGGGCGCCGCCCATTCGGCATACTGGATTTGCTCGATGATCCCCAGATTTTCAAGATGATCCAGTTCCTTGTCAATCCGCTCACGCAGGGCGAAAGGGACTGGGCGAGCCCTGCAAAATATAGGATTGGCATCCCGGTCAACCCTGAGTTTAGCCGTATGGCGTATGTCCTTTCAAGGTTCCAAGCTCATCCTTGAAGACATCCGGGTACGTATCCAGCACATTTTTGAGTGTGTATGCTGCGGTAGGAGAAACGTTGGCTGCCCGGAGTTGATGAATGCTTTCCCACTTCAGTCGAATTATGCTCAACCAGTTCCTGCCGAGTAAGGAAGGGCCCTTTCCAGGAATGACGATCAGGGGTAGGTGAAACTCACGGTTATCGTAGCCCACCGTGACGTCACATGTACCGCAGGGAACAATCTTCTCACCTGTATAGGTGGAGACTCCATAGGTAGTAGGTTTCAGATGGGGTCGGTCAGCATCACTCCACAGGTTTGTGAAAACAGCATGGTTGATGAGCGAGGGCCGCACCAGTGTCGACCTCCATTTGCAATGGTCGATTGTTGACGACAACATTGGCAAGAAGAGGGTCCCGCCTATGGTGAGAATCAATATGAAGCAGGTCATACGATTCTGAGTTGTCGGAAACAGAGCTCACCTGGTCAAGCTCAGGTTCCTCCAAACCGATAAACTGATGAATCTTGTCAGCAGATTTTCCTTTTCCCGATTTGCGAGTGATGCAAGCTGGAGCAATATGGCCAGTTTTCGAACAGAAATGGCAGGTGGCATCTTTGAACCGACACGTCTCCGGAGGGTGCTTTCCGTTGCACCGAAAACAGTTGTTGTGGGTTTGAGCCCGCACTGGCTTCTGACGAGGAGCCTTGTTCCAACGTTTTGGCTGAACATGATCCAACCGATTCACAGCAGGGCTGGTACCAGACGAGCGAGTGGCACCGATGCTTGTAGCGTTGCGTTCAGCACTTTCCATGGAAATGGCAGTCTCTCTGGCATTTTGGAACGTCAGTCTTCTCTCAGCAAGCAGGCGTCTACGGATGTTGAAGCGAAGATCGAACTTATTCACTCTGCCGATCAAGGCCCGATTCACAGCAGCGCCATCCGAGGTCTGGCGTAGGGATCCGACCCGGTCCCGGTGTAGGGATACAACGGTGAACATTTGCACTGCATACATGACACCGTTCATGATGCATTTTGAATGAGACTCTCACAGTAGTCCAAGAAACAGAAAATTTGTCTCTTAGGGCCAAGTTTACAAAAGGCGTTTAAGAGTTAGACGCGTGTGGAATCGCCAATTGTGTGATGATCACCCGTTCAAAGTTAGTTGCCAAACGGCCGAAAAGTGTTTATCTAATGCATGATCAAAACCTAATCACAAGTATTTAAATACCAAATAAACTTATATACATCGGCGAGTGCATGTTTAAGAGTGTGTTTAAGGCCTTGAAGCAAGCATTAGGCAAAAACCGTATAGTTATATCAGCAGTTGAACTCTCATATACTTCCTGGTAGTTTAAGCCAACTTTAGAAGCACTATATGGGTATGAAAGGAGTGGCAAAACGTCACCAGTTCTGCATACATAATAAATAGATAGATAGCCATTAATTAATTTTATACTGTGTATGCAACCCAAGCATAAAACATGAAAGCTGTTTCAATAACCATCATCGATCAGTTCAATCCAGATTAGCCAGAGTGGCATACATGTGGGAACTATAGCTCGGACACGGAGATTGTACACATTCACAGATTGTCTTTTCCATGATCAATGGTTGGAGGGAAGGGACGGACGAGGGGAAGGAGGGAAGGGAAGGAGGGAAGGGAAGGACGGGTCGAAGGAGGGAAGGGACGGACGGGGCGGAACGAGGGAAGGGACGGACGGGGCGGAACGAGGGAAGGGACGGACGGGGCGGAACGAGGGAAGGGAGGGAAGGGACGGAACGAGGGAAGGGACGGACGGGGCGGAACGAGGGAAGGGACGGAACGAGGGAAGGGACGGACGGGGCGGAACGAGGGAAGGGACGGACGGGGCGGAACGAGGGAAGGGAGGGAAGGGACGGAACGAGGGAAGGGACGGACGGGGCGGAACGAGGGAAGGGACGGACGGGGCGGAACGAGGGAAGGGACGGAACGAGGGAAGGGACGGACGGGCGGAAGGAGGGAAGGGACGGACGGGCGGAACGAGGGAAGGGACGGACGGGCGGAACGAGGGAAGGGACGGACGGGCGGAACGAGGGAAGGGACGGACGGGCGGAACGAGGGAAGGGACGGACGGGCGGAACGAGGGAAGGGACGGACGGGCGGAACGAGGGAAGGGACGGACGGGCGGAACGAGGGAAGGGACGGACGGGCGGAACGAGGGAAAGGACGGACGGGCGGAACGAGGGAAGGGACGGACGGGCGGAACGAGGGAAGGGACGGACGGGCGGAACGAGGGAAGGGACGGACGGGCGGAACGAGGGAAGGGACGGACGGGCGGAACGAGGGAAGGGACGTACGGGCGGAACGAGGGAAGGGACGGACGGGCGGAACGAGGGAAGGGACGGAAGGGCGGAACGAGGGAAGGGACGGACGGGCCGAAGGTGGGATGGACGGGTCGAAGGTGGGATGGACGGGTCGAAGGTGGGATGGACGGGTCGAAGGTGGGATGGACGGGTCGAAGGTGGGATGGACGGGTCGAAGGTGGGATGGACGGGTCGAAGGTGGGATGGACGGGTCGAAGGTGGGATGGACGGGTCGAAGGTGGGATGGACGGGTCGAAGGTGGGATGGACGGGTCGAAGGTGGGATGGACGGGTCGAAGGAGGGATGGACGGGTCGATGGAGGGATGGACGGGTCGATGGAGGGATGGACGGGTCGATGGAGGGATGGACGGGTCGATGGAGGGATGGACGGGTCGAAGGAGGGATGGACGGGTCGAAGGAGGGATGGACGGGTCGAAGGAGGGATGGACGGGTCGAAGGAGGGATGGACGGGTCGAAGGAGGGATGGACGGGTCGAAGGAGGGATGGACGGGTCGAAGGAGGGATGGACGGGTCCGAAGGAGGGATGGACGGGTCCGAAGGAGGGATGGACGGGTCCGAAGGAGGGATGGACGGGTCCGAAGGAGGGATGGACGGGTCCGAAGGAGGGATGGACGGGTCCGAAGGAGGGATGGACGGGTCCGAAGGAGGGATGGACGGGTCCGAAGGAGGGATGGACGGGTCCGAAGGAGGGATGGACGGGTCCGAAGGAGGGATGCACGGGTCCGAAGGAGGGATGGACGGGTCCGAAGGAGGGATGGACGGGTGGAAGGAGGGATGGACGGGTGGAAGGAGGGATGGACGGGTGGAAGGAGGGATGGACGGGTGGAAGGAGGGATGGACGGGTGGAAGGAGGGATGGACGGGTGGAAGGAGGGATGGACGGGTGGAAGGAGGGATGGACGGGTGGAAGGAGGGATGGACGGGTGGAAGGAGGGATGGACGGGTGGAAGGAGGGATGGACGGGTGGAAGGAGGGATGGACGGGTGTAAGGAGGGATCGACGGGTGGAAGGTGGGATGGACGGGTGGAAGGAGGGATGGATGGGTGGAAGGATGGATCAGCAGCATGACCATGCTCAGAAAATGATGCAACCAGCAGCCACAGACTGCACACAAACCACCTTCATACAATAAATATTGGGGGGAAACCATTACACAATGACAAAATAAGTGACAAATCAGACCTGTTCCCCTTTTTCCCGAGGCACCATACGCTTCTCTTCCATGTCGCACTTGTTGCCAAGCAGCATTCTCTCCACATCCTCGCTGGCATGCTGGATACACACAGTGAATACACACAGCACACAGCTCGAGAGTGGACAGAGAGTGAATTGGAGGTAATCTCTTTAAGTCAACCTATAGAAAATAAAACGTATACATGTACTGTACACAAATGGCCTAAAAAGCACAAAGGCAAACATTCTTTAAACTTGGTACTGTATACATACATTTGATCAATCATTGGATGACTTGAAAACTGAACTCAACGGTTCTTTTCATAATAGGGAAAGGGGGGGGGGGGGGGGGGGGTTGTCACCTCTTTCAATGCATCAAAACATAGCAATCATGAGCTTTCAAGAGTCAGAACAAAGGCAAAAACAAAGCGTGGAAAGGATTGGGAGCGGGCTGGAAGGGAGGGGGGAGCGGGCTGGGAGGGAGGGGGGTGAGGGGGAGGGGAACTAAGTTCAAGTCTTATGTCCTCACCGATTCATTAATGAGTTTGTCAATTGTGAAATGTGCACAAAATAACTACTCAACGGACAAGAGTTGTCATGGAGTATGTGAGTACTCCATATTGTTGCGGTTCTGTGAACCAGCCCTAAAGGTAGTAGCACTGTGTGTGTGTGTGTGTGTGTGTGTGTGTGTGTGTGTGTGTGTGTGTGTGTGTGTGTGTGTGTGTGTGTGTGTGTGTGTGTGTGTGTGTGTGTGTGTGTGTGTGTGGTTTTTAACTCCATATGCGGGTTTCTTATTGCTTCCTCTTTTCTTTCTGCTTAAAGAAAGACAATCACAGCGGATATTGTTTCTGAACGATTTCCAATAGTTTACCTGTAGCTGTCGTGAGAAATAATAATTTAAACGTGGATACTGATTGTTATGAAGTTTGATTCACCAGCAAATAATATACGGTTGGGCCACCAAAAATTCTGATGGGCCACCAAAAAAAAAAAGAAAAAAAAAAGTTTGGGTGGCCCTGCGGACCACAAAAAAAAAAATTTGAGCATGACCCCTGATAGTTAAAATGCCGGCGTAAAAGAGACAACATAAACTTCAAACCTTTAAGCCTGCAGCATTGTGTCTCTCGACCCTCTATTTTTGGAATGCTTTTCAAAAGGAGAGATCGCAAAGTAATCCCAATCTCAAACCAGGAAGTAGTGAAATAAATGCAGCAAAGGTGAACTGGCACTCGAAGATAAACACCAATGACAATTCAGATTACTCAACCATCTGCTCATACATCGAGCAGCCACTTCTGATGTATTCTGAACCACTGTCATAAGAGCATGAGGCTCCCCTAACTCGTCCCTCAGGCAAAACTATAACCTCCATGGTACATTGCAGCACATCTCAACACACACATAAACCTGTCGGTCCCTTTGGTTATACACAAATGAGCCTCAAAACTCTTATGGAGGTGAGTTTGCAGTCCAAACCTCATCAATGTTGCGAAGCCACTTGCTGATGTTTTCAAAGCTCTTGCTGTTGGTGATGTCGTAGACAAGCAGTATCCCCATGGCACCACGGTAATAAGATGTAGTGATGGTGTGGAAACGTTCTTGGCCCGCTGTATCCCTAAGCACAGGCCACATGATCATATGACTATATACATAATAAAACAGGAGTGTCTGTGCATCCCCAAACTACGACATCAGTTTTGGAGCTAGCCCCGGAAAACCTTCAGTGGAACGTTTTGGGGTCCCGGCGAGTGTCCCAACATATGTGGAACCACCTTTAGAGGCCATTTTTCCCTGCAGAGCAGGGGTTGGCCTTTTTCGGGCACCGTGGTCCCTTTTTTGAAGCAATGTTTTATGGCCGGATGCCCTTCCTGCCGCCAACCCTTTTGGTCGCCTCTTGCAACACACAGGGAATTACCAGTGAGCTGGTCCTCAATTTGCCGACCTCAGAAGGATGGCAGGCTGAGTCAACCCCCCTGGTGTTAATTCAGAGATCGACAGGGATTCGAACACAGGATCCTAGGATCCCAAGCTGGCACCCTAACCACTAAGCCAACACCAGGCTATTGAGATCGGCGGATGACAGAGCTTGAGATCGGCGGATGACAAAGAGCTTGAGATCGGTGGATGACAAAGAGCTTGAGATCGGCGGATGACAAAGAGCTTGAGATCGGCGGATGACAAAGAGCTTGAGATCGGCGGATGACAAAGAGCTTGAGATCGGCGGATGACAAAGAGCTTGAGATCGGCGGACGACAAAGAGCTTGAGATCGGCGGACGATAATGAGCTTGAGATCGGCGGATGACAAAGAGCTTGAGATTGGCGGATGACAGAGCTTGAGATCGGCGGATGACAAAGAGCTTGAGATCGGCGGATGACAAAGAGCTTGAGATCGGTGGATGACAAAGAGCTTGAGATCGGCGGATGACAAAGAGCTTGAGATCGGCGGATGACAAAGAGCTTGAGATCGGCGGATGACAAAGAGCTTGAGATCGGCGGATGACAAAGAGCTTGAGATCGGCGGACGACAAAGCTTGAGATCGGCGGATGATAATGAGCTTGAGATCGGCGGATGACAAAGAGCTTGAGATCGGCGGATGACAAAGACCTTGAGATCGGCGGATGACAAAGAGCTTGAGATCGGCGGATGACAAAGAGCTTGAGATCGGCGGATGACAAAGACCTTGAGATCGGCGGATGACAAAGAGCTTGAGATCGGCGGATGACAAAGAGCTTGAGATCGGCGGATGACAAAGAGCTTGAGATTGGCGGACGACAAAGCTTGAGATCGGCGGATGATAATGAGCTTGAGATCGGCGGATGACAAAGAGCTTGAGATCGGCGGATGACAAAGAGCTTGAGATCGGCGGATGACAAAGAGCTTGAGATCGGCGGATGATAATGAGCTTGAGATCGGCGTTCCTCGTTCCTTCCTCGGTTGGCATGCAGAACGATCAGTCGTCCTCCCCCCTTCCCCTCGGTAGGGAGGGATTCAAACCCAGGCTAGATGGCTTAGAGCGAGTTTGCATGCCTCTCGGCCGTCCTGCTTGTCCCGTTTCTTTAATCCTCAAATTTATTTTGCTTCTAACCCCTGGAATGTCTCCACGGAGTAGCGAGCTGCCGTATCACCATGGAATCCAAGTGGCTTAAGTTTACATGTATATTTTTATAGGTATATTCATATAACTATATTAATATAATGAAAGCTGATTGCACAAAAGGGGGAAAATAAAACATTTTTAGCAAGCGAGGCATGGCACAACACTGCAGCCTCAACGCATGAACGTGGGAGGAAAGTTTGAAGAGGAATTATCAGAAGCATCGATTATTATTATCAGATTGTTTCTCCGTTATGTTTTCCGAGTTCAAATAAAATGATTCTCGTCGAGTTTGAAATTCACAGCTCGAACCAACATGCCGGAACTCCAACACAAGGTTGATGGATGTTATTTCATATTTCATATATATATATATTTTTTTTTTTTTGTGGAAGTGATGGGGGTCGTATAATGAAAGCAGATGCCACAAAAAGGGAGAAATATATAATAGCACAACATTTTTAGCAGGTGAAGCAATGCACGACACTGTGGGCCCGAACGCATGCAGGTGAGGGGCGAGTTTGAATCAGAATTATCAGAAGCACATCGTTTCTCGCACTTGTAAAACTTGTCATCGTTGAATAAAAAGTTTGTCGAGTTTGAAAGAGATCGGGATGGTGTATGTTGCCAAAACCACAAGGAATAATAAAATTTATGTTGTTTCTTTATGTTGATGTTTTGGCAATCTCATGAGTAGCTGAGTTTCTCTGTCATGCTTTGAAGAAGAAGAAGAAGCAGAGGAAGAAGAAGAAGAAGAAGAAGAAGAAGAGGCGCTAATGCTTCGTCACGCTGTTTCTGTTTGTTTCCAATCACAATAATGAACTTATGACAAATGGGAATAAAGTTGAAGCATTTTGCAACTTGAAAAAACACCTATCCTATGGAGGTGTGAAATAAGACGCTGTTTCTCTGGACGAAGAAGAATTATCATGGACGAGTTTCTCTGTAATGCTTTCAAAGTTTGAAGAAGAAGAAGAAGAAGAATAATTTATCGGAAGCAGATCATTTCTCCATAATGTTTTCCGAGCTTAATGCGTATCTGGATTTGGCAGTGAATGCTACGCTACAATTCAAATATTTTTTGGAAATATACAAATCAGTAACAGCACCTACTCGTACCAGATTTGCAATTTTATCTTCTTTCCTCCAAGTTCCACAGTCTTTATCTTGAAGTCAATGCCTAAAAACAAAAAGATGAAAACCAATTTGAGACAAACTGACTTGCAAGCCAGTCGGGATCAAAGTAAAAAGTGCAAATCCAAACAGTTCAACACATGCAGAGGTGATAATAGAAACAAAGATCTAATGTTTTAACCCTAACCAGCAAATAAATAAATAAAAAAGATGTCACGCAGAGCATGATACTTGCAAAATCCACACCCCATCCCCAAAAAAGGTTGCCATTCATCCAGCAAATTGTGCATTTCATAAAGATTAAAATTGACAATCTTGATCAAGGCTCGGGTCAATCGGATGAAAATTGATGATTTTGGAAGTTTGATCTCGAGTTGTCCTTTGACCTTTTGACCTCAAAAATAGTTGGTTTCCTAATTTAGTGACTCGATATACAAATGTTGTTCAATTTTCAAGTCAATCGGATGAAAAATGGCGATTTTAGAAATTTGACCTCTTCTAGAAAGATGACCTTTGACCTCAAAATCAATGGGCTTCTCAATTGTGATGACCTCAACAACTTGGTGAAGTTTCGTGAAGATCAGTTGAAAATTGTGACCTGTAAGCGACTGACATGCAGACAAACAAAGACAATAACACACAAGACTTACCATGCAAATCTTCGTTTTTGCAAGTAATGAAAAATCTTCGTTTTTGCAAGTAACGAGATAGAGATAGAGGGAGACAGAAGGAGATAGAGAGAGACAGAGAGATAGAGAGAGACAGAGAGATAGAGAGAGATAGAGAGAGACAGAGAGAGACAGAGAGAGACAGAGAGAGACAGAGAGAGACAGAGAGAGACAGAGGGAGACAGAGGGAGACAGAGGGAGACAGAGGGAGACAGAGGGAGACAGAGGGAGACAGAGGGAGACAGAGGGAGACAGAGAGAGACAGAGGGAGACAGAGGGAGACAGAGGGAGACAGAGGGAGACAGAGAGAGACAGAGAGAGACAGAGAGAGACAGAGAGAGACAGAGAGAGACAGAGGGAGACAGAGGGAGACAGAGGGAGACAGAGGGAGACAGAGAGAGACAGAGGGAGACAGAGGGAGACAGAGAGAGACAGAGGGAGACAGAGGGAGACAGAGGGAGACAGAGGGAGACAGAGGGAGACAGATGGAGACAGAGGGAGACAGAGGGAGACAGAGGGAGATAGAGGGAGATAGAGGGAGACAGAGGTAGAGAGAGGTAGAGAGAGGTAGAGAGAGGTAGAGAGACATATAGAGAGTTATAGAGAGTTTGAGAGAGCTATAGATAGACAGAGATAGAGAGAGAGAGAGAGAGAGAGAGAGATTGAGAGAGTTTGAGAGAGTTTGAAAGACACGCACTGAAAACACTGAAATCAGCAAATAAAGAGTTGGGTAAGGAAGGGTTTATGGGAGTAATAAAGATCTCGCCTGTGGAACCAAGTTTCCCAGTCTACTCAATCCCATTCTTCCCTCCAAGGATTCAAGACAGCTGTTCACCACTGCCTCAGGTCATCCCTCATCCATACTCATGATCTCTTCTACCCCAATTGACCCCATTCACAAGCACTTCCTTTTTCATGGTTATTTGGATTTTTTCCACTCTCCCTCATCTCTTTTCATTTGTAAATTGGCGGATGGTTTGTGCCATTGCTGGTTCATCCCTGCCATCCCTTCCTCTTCTTGCTGTGTTATTCGATTGTATTCGTCAAATAGATGCTGTTGAACGTAATGTTGATATTGCCGGGTTAAGTTTGCCTCTGAATACAGTGCACACCATCTACAAAAATGCAGATGTTCAACTGCTTCTGGAAGTGGTTTTTAAGGTTTGGTACTTTTATTTGTTTATACACATGTGTACTTGAATACAACAGTCGATCAAAAAAGGGGTAACAACACAGGTAAAAAGCGAAATATAATACAGAAAATGGTGATGCGTGGAATGCATCTCTTACTTATTGAGAAACACTGCTTCGATTCACGTCGTTTTGAAAATACCTAAATAAAGCAACTGGCATTTCATTCAACTAGGGCATTGCCCGTACTATATCTATATCTAAAATTATATCCCCCCCCTCTATTTACATGAAATGGTTTGGTCCAAAGCGAACGGCTTGCGAGTACGGTGACAATCCCCCCCCTCTATTTACATGCAATGGTTTGGTCCAAAGCGAACGGCTTCCGGAGTTTGGTAAAGAAATCGCCATCGCGTGCACAAACGCGCAGGAAAGCGAATGAATCGCAAATTCGGTTTTATTAGTTTTAAAACATAGTTTAACGCCAACATAGTTTGCAAACGTGAAATAAATGAATACGCTGTCAAATGTGCCATCCGAGGCAGAGTGTGTCCTCCACGTTCGGCACACGCGATCGTTCGCTGCTCTCTGATTGGTTGAATCGTTTTTTGGACATAGCTCGGTAAGTAATTGTCCGATTAATATGAAACCTTGAAAAGGCACATCCTCGGGTCCCCAGCAATATACCTGGCAAGTTAAAAGTATATCGGACCCGTGGTTGTCGAGAAACAGCGGTCACAGACAAACAAACGTACAGACGTACAAACGTACAGACGTACAGAGATTACTGGAATTATAGATAGATACAATTTCATTCATGCTGAGAAATTTGAAGGTTGAAAATAAAATCCACAAATTGGTAGGAGTTCGGTAACAAAACGTTGCTTCAAATACTCGCGAAGGCCCCAAAGCATCATCAAGAGCAAATTTTGGATGTCGGCCATCCAGTCCTTGCTATCACTGAGCAAAAGTAGCTCTATTTGGTTTTACTACTTAAAGGTGCATTATGGATTGATAGTTTTGCAAGTCACCCCGGTGTGGGCCCCGGTTTAGAATAGGTACACCGTATCCCTGTGTGTCATAAGAGGCGACTAAAAGGGTTGCCGTCAGGAAGGGCATCCGGCCATAACAACATTGCCTCAAAAAGAGAACCATGACAATTACAACTACATATGGGCAGGGTACAGCCCGAAGTACCCCGTAGGGGACCCCACTCCCTCTCGTCAAAACTCAAGGTGGGGAACCCGATCGAAGTAAGGGTGGAAATCACTCCATTTATGACGACGAAACGTCTGATGCCCGACGTGGAGATCGGTTTCTGAGGTTTGGGACATGGAATGTAGGGACAATGACAGGGAGATCAGGAGAAGTGGTGGAAGTATTGGTCAGAAGAAGAGTGGACATATGTTGTGTGCAGGACACGGGATGGAAAGGAAGTGGTGTGAGAATGGTGAAGGGTAGGCAGAGACAGAAATACACGTTTGTGTGGCAAGGGTGCCCAGAAGGCGTGAATGGTGTTGGTGTCCTGTTTTCTGAGGAATTTGTAGACAGTGTGGTGAGTGTGACTGGAGTGAGTGAAAGGTTGAAGATGGTGAAAATGATGATTGGAAAGCTCTTGGTGAACGTCATCTCGGGATATGCTCCGCAGGTTGGTCGGAGCGATGAAGAGAAGGACAAGTTCTGGTGTGCGATAGAGAAGCTGATGGAAAACGTGAAAGATAAGGAAGTTGTTGTGGTAGGATGAGACCTAAATGGACATGTGGGAAGGAGTATGGATGGTTTTGAGGGAGTTCATGGGGGTTATGGATATGGTGCGAGAAATGGAGAAGGTGAAAGGATTTTGGAGTTTGCTGAAGGACCTGATTTGTTGATTTGTAATACTCAGTTCCAGAAAGAGGATAATAAGCTTGTTACATACACGTCAGGTGGGTCGACGACAACCGATGACGACCTGCTGGTGCGTAGGCGAGATAGGGGGCACCTCCGGGACACAAAGGTGATCCCGGGGGAGGAGGCTGTTTCACAGCACCACTTGGTTGTCTGCGACATAAGGGTGAAAGGTGCGAGGAGAGCTCGGCGGGTGAAGTACCAACCGAGAATGAAGGTGTGGAGGTTGAAAGAGGTGACAGTGAGGGAGGCATTAAAAGAGAGGCTGAGTATGGTAGAGGATGATGTGGTTGAGCTTGAAAGTGGTTGGATGTTAATGAAAGATAGTCTGTTGGGAGCCGTTGGTGAGGTATGTGGATGGACAAAAGGACCACCGAGGCACTCGGAAACATGGTGGTGGGATGACGAAGTTGGAAAGAAGATTGACGAGAAGAGGAAGAAGTTCAAGGAGTGGCAGAAGGCAAATGGTATGGGGGAAGAAAAGGCAGAGCATGAAAGTTATAAGGCAGCCAAGAAGGCTGCAAACAAAGAGGTAGCAAAGAGAACCATGCGCAGGAGGCATGTAGGAAAATGTTTGGAGAACGCTTGGATTTGGAAGAGGGTCAGAGAGCGGTATTCAGGATTGCAAAGCAGATAGCGAAAGAGAGGTGTGATGTGATGGGGGTGAGTTGCTTGAAGGATGAAGTGGGACAAATCGTTGTGGACCCAGATGGAATTAAAGGAAGATGGAAGAGATATATGGAAATACTGTTGAATGCAGAGAATGAATGGGATGGCAACAAAGAGAGTAACCCAGTTTTAGGACCGGTAGAGAAAATAACTGAGAAGGAAGTTGAGGAAGCGATAAAAGCAATGAAGAGTAGAAAAGCGGGAGGGCCGACGGGAGTTGTGGGAGATATGTTGAAGGCAGCGGGAAATTGGGGTGTGAAGAGAATGACAGAGATCTGCAATCTGGTGGTGAAAGAAGGCCGCATTCCAGTGGATTGGGAACTGAGTACCCTCGTCCCTCTATACAAGGGGAAAGGTGACCCTCTGGACTGTGGCTCATATCAAGCGATAAAGTTATTGGAGCATGGAATGAAGGTATTGGAAAGGGTGTTGGAGAGGAGGATAAGGAAGAAAGTGACGATTGACGAAATGCAGTTTGGATTTATGCCAGGAAGAGGAACGACAGACGCGCTTTTTATTGTGAGACAGTTGCAGGAGAAATATATGGGGAGGAGTAAGAAGTTGTTTCTTGGGTTTGTTGATCTGGAGAAAGCATTCGGTAGGGTTCCACGTGAAGTAGTGACATGGGCATTGAGGAAGTTAGGAGTGGAGGAATGGTTGATCAGAGTAGTGATGGCAATGCACAAAAGAGCACGCACAGCTGTAAGGATGAAGGACGGGAAGAGTGGTGAGTTTGAGGTGAAGGTGGGAGTGCATCAGGGGTCGGTACTAAGTCCACTACTATTTGTCGCCGTGATGGAGGTGCTGGCTTGGAACGAAAAGGATGGTTTACCATGGGAGTTGTTGTATGCAGATGATCTGGTGTTGATTGCAGAAAGTATGGATGGACTGAAGGAGAAGATGAACAAGTGGAAGGAATGTATGGAGACAAAAGGTCTGAAGGTGAATATCGGAAAAACGAAGGTGATGGCAAGTGGTAAAGCATGTGGTGAGGTGGAAAGAACTGGGAAGTGGCCGTGTGCTGTGTGCAGGAAGGGTGTCAGAGTGAATTCCATTCAATGTACAATGTGCGCTGAGTGGGTTCATCAAAAATGTAGTGGTTTGAGAGGGTCATTAACCAGTGTGGCAGCTAATTTCAAGTGTAAGGTGTGCACAGAGGGAGCTGCAGATGGAGGAAATGTTGAGTTGGATCTTGGAGACGGCGTGAAGCTGGAAGGTGTGAAAACATTTTGTTACCTAGGAGACATGCTGAATGGAGAAGGTGGATCAGACTCGGCAACGGTTGTGAGAGAGATGTGCATGGAAGAGGTTTCGGGAACTGAGTGGCGTGCTGACGAGGAGGGGAGTGTCGTTGAAGCTGAAGGGAAAGGTGTATGCTGCATGTGTGAGAAGTGTTATGATTTATGGGAGCGAGACATGGGTAATGAACGTAGAGCAGCAACGAAGGCTGGAAAGGGTGGAAATACGAATGGTTCGTTGGATGTGTGGAGTATCGTTGAGAGAGAGGAAGACAAATGATGAATTGCGAAAGATGATGGAAATAGAGCCTGTGATGGATGCTGTGAAGAGAAACAGTTTGAGATGGTTTGGTCATGTGTTGAGGAAAGATGAAAGTGACTGGTTGAGAAGAGTGATGGAAATGAATGTAGAAGGAAGTAGAGAACGGGGAAGACCGAGAAAGACTTGGCTAAAGATGGTCGAAGAAGAAATGCGGGCAAGGCGGTTAACAAGGGGAGATGTAGAAAATAGGGCAAAATGGAGAAGATTATCATGGGGACCGCAAGGCTAACCCTCGCTCTTGCAGGGAAAATGGCCTTAAAATGCCTGTTGTGTTGTTGTAGTTTTGCAAGTCAAATCCGATTTACTCAAAAAAAACTTGAAAGGTTGCCTTTCGATAAAGGTTAGTACTGTAGTAATGAATTGCACACAATTTTCTTTTGGAAAATGTGCTTTTTTATTAAACTGGCTGTTATATCTGTTGAGGATGGGTAATAGGACAGGAATTCACATATAACAACAACAACAACAACAATCCCGGAACGGAATGACGCCTGAAGCATCACCCACCAAGCAGATATACTACAAAGGACCAGTGATGAGATTTGCTGGAATGGGAGGGCCATAGTGCAATAACAAAGCAGCATAAGCAGCAATCCCTTGGTAATCTGCTTGGCACTACTGAGCTACATTTACACTACCATCACTACTATTAATACTATAAACGACTACTACTCATACTAATACTACACTAAACACTACGACACTACACTACTGCTGCTGCTTTCATCCGCAGCTTGATTGAGTACTGCTCTCCCCTCTGGGCTGGTGCTTCTGCCTCACACCAAGCTCGGCTTCACGCTGTTGAATCCAAAGCTTTTAGAATCATTGGTATCTCACATGATGAAACCGATTGAGGGCCTTTCTCGCTCTCACCGCAGGCAGGTTAGTGGTCTTTCTGTCTTCTACTGACTCCTCTCCTCTCTGGTCTTGTGCCCCCTGCTCTGTCCCCCAAATATTCCTGCAGAACTTAAGATCTGCCAGAAACCCTCTGCTGGTGTAACTGATTAAATAAAGACTCTCTGCTCCACCTTCACTCTTTCATTCCTCTTTTTTCCCACCTCTGGAACAAACTTCAACACTCTCTTAAAACCCACTCCTCCCTCCACGTCTTCAAAACAGCTGTTCACCACCATCTCTTATCTTCCCCCATCCAAAACCTTAATCTTTTCTATCCCAATTAATCCACCCCAAACCTACCTCCTTCAAATTCACCGTTTACCTCCTTCACAGGCACCCCAAACCTACCTCATTCAAACCTACCGATAGTGTGCCTACCCTTCGCGAAGGACATCGTGGGATCTTTAACATTCACCAACTAATGTCGGAAGACACAACACCGAGTTTAACATCCATCAGAGGGATGATACACACACTGATGATTCACCATTCACTGAAACACCAGAATGACAGATTATAGCTGGGACGAAATCAAAACCCAAGCTAGTAGACAGCTTAGAGAAGAGTGTGGGTTCCTATGGAATTAATCCGCCATTGCGGACTAGTATCAGAGAGTGGTACAAGACGATTAATGAGACTGGAAGTTGTCATAAACAGAAAACTACTGGTCGACCAAGCACAAGTGCAGCAGACATTGAACGAGTGCGTGAATCATTTCAACAAAGTCCCAGAAAATCAATCTGACGTGCATCCAGAGAACTGGGACTACCAACCACCACTGAACACAGGATTTTGCATAAAATACTGAAGCTTTATGTGTATAAGGTACAGATTCTGCAGGAACTCAAACTAGATGATGGGCCCAAACGACCATTTTTTTTTTATTATCGCTTTTTCCTAATTTTGTCCCAATTTCACTCTAGATTTTGACATAATTTTTTAGGCCATGAGTTCCAATCCTGAAATATGGAATCAGATTTTGAATATCAGCATTTAATAAGCCTATATGATGCATTATTCAATCTTGCCAGGAGATAATCACATTGCACCTAGCCTCACACCAGCCAATCATGGAGATGTTTTCATGCTACACCAATGGCCAAAAGATCCGAGGGTTGCCAGAAATTGGACGAGGTTTGTCCGAAATACCCAAGTGGATCAGGCCTACAAAATATTCGGTTTTGTGTTCAGAACATTTTACAGAGAACTGTTATGAAGCAGCAGAGATGGATATAGATCTTGTGGTTTTCCACCACGATTGAGAGAGGCTGCTTCACCTACAATTAAGTGGAAAAAATAACCGCCGTTCAAACCTAACACCATCTCTGGTGAGCTACCAGCATATGGACACGGGCGATTTGAGTGGTGAATCGAACACCTGTGTTGGCCTGCTGGGGGCCGATCTCACCTCGCTAGATGTGCTGGCTAACTTCACAGCCACCTCGCCCTACACCTCTGAAGAGCTCAAAAACCCTAGCTCATAATACCCACGACCACCCAACCCAATACCTCACCCCTACCTTCCCTTTGGGACTTGGGACTTTTCCTGCTCTGGATTTACATCAATGAACTCAGTCCTTGGCAACTTTGGAAGTTGCTGGAAATCACTTCATAGATGACAATTCAATGGTGAAAATTCACTCATGCCAATGACAGGCAGACTACAGCTGCATCCTTGTTTGCTAATTTGGGGAAAATACGAAGCTGGTCAATCACCTATATGGTGTCATTCAATGCTTTAAAGTCTCAAACACTCATTGTGTCTCTATGTAAAGAGGGCATAGCTAAACTTCCAGTTCACTTCTACAATTAACCTCTGGCAGAGACGTTCTTTGGTGCTCCTTGAACAAAAAATCTGACAAGTGACCTCGAGCACAGCAAAGCCATTCCTCGATTGCTCTCAGCTCCCAGCACAATAAAAGGCCTTCATCCGCCAGGAAATATGGATGTCCTCTGTTGGCTGGTGCTGCCAAATCTCACCTTGCGGCTTGCAGTCTTGCATCCCTGACACTGGTGAAATCCAATACTCTGAGGCTAATTGGAGTTAGTCAGCAGTAGACTGGAGTGCAAGACCTGCTGCTCTCACACTGGAGATGAACTCATGGCAGGGCATTAGTGTCTCCCCACATACTCTTTTTCTCACTCTGCTAACAATCTAAACCTCGTTACCGTCTCCAAATCACGACAAACTACTGACCTCCACATTTATTTGTTCCTTCCCTATAAATCTGTCCTCCCTTGTATGCTAACTCTCTCTGCTCCTTTGCCGTGTCAAAAAGGTCACGTCTCTATCATTCAGGTCTTCCATGAGCATCAATATCTGAACAACAGAAAATAGGCAAAGGCAATAAATTATAGTTCATCATTTACTTTTTTGTATTATCCTCTTCCACCATGATAGAAGACTGTTCAACTGCATTTACGCATTCCATTAAATGGTTAGTGCTGCAAGAGAAAATGTTTTTGAAAGTCCGAGGCCGACCATGCCAGCAACAAGCAGCAGATCAGGCCCGGCCATCAAGTAAGCAATCAACGGGCATCACGTAAGCAAGCATCATGGAAGGAATTAAGCAGGCATGCAGGCATCAACAAAGAAATGAAGCAGGCAGGCATCAAGGAAGCAATCAAGCAGGCAGGCATCAATGAAGGAATCAAGCAGGCAGGCATCAATGAAGGAATCAATCAGGCAGGCATCAAGGAAGGAATCAAGCAGGCAGGCATCAAGGAAGGAATCAAGCAGGTTGGCATCAAGGAAGGAATCAAGCAGGCTGGCATCGAGGAAGGAATCAAGCAGGCTGGCATCAAGGAAGGAATCAAGCATGCAGGCATCAACAAAGAAATGAAGCAGGCAGGCATCAAGGAAGGAATCAAGCAGGCAGGCATCAAGGAAGGAATGAAGCAGGCAGGCATCAAGGAAGGAATCAAGCAGGCAGGCATCAAGGAAGGAATCAAGCAGGCTGGCATCAAGGAAGGAATCAAGCAGGCTGGCATCAAGGAAGGAATCAAGCAGGCTGGCATCAAGGAAGGAATCAAGCATGCAGGCATCAACAAAGAAATGAAGCAGGCAGGCATCAAGGAAGGAATCAAGCAGGCAGGCATCAAGGAAGGAATCAAGCAGGCAGGCATCAAGGAAGGAATCAAGCAGGCAGGCATCAAGGAAGGAATCAAGCAGGCAGGCATCGATGAAGGAATCAAGCAGGCAGGCATCAATGAAGGAATCAAGCAGGCAGGCATCAATGAAGGAATCAAGCAGGTAGGCATCAATGAAGGAATCAAGCAGGCAGGCATCAATGAAGGAATCAAGCAGGCAGGCATCAATTAAGGAATCAAGCAGGCTGGCATCAAGGAAGGAATCAAGTAGGCAGGCATCAAGGAAGGAATCAAGCAGGCAGGCATCAATGAAGGAATCGAGCAGGCAGGCATCAATGAAGGAATCAAGCAGGCAGGCATCAAGGAAGGAATCAAGCAGGCAGGAATCAATGAAGGAATCAAGCAGGCTGGCATCAAGGAAGGAATCAAGTAGGCAGGCATCAAGGAAGGAATCAAGCAGGCAGGCATCAATGAAGGAATCAAGCAGGCAGGCATCAATGAAGGAATCAAGCAGGCTGGCATCAAGGAAGGAATCAAGTAGGCAGGCATCAAGGAAGGAATCAAGCAGGCAGGCATCAATGAAGGAATCAAGCAGGCTAGCATCAAGGAAGGAATCAAGCAGGCAGGCATCAATGAAGGAATCAAGTAGGCAGGCATCAATGAAGGAATCAAGCAGGCAGGCATCAATGAAGGAATCAAGCAGACTGGCATC
This sequence comes from Myxine glutinosa, assembly GCF_964187855.1. NCBI lineage: Eukaryota > Metazoa > Chordata > Myxini > Myxiniformes > Myxinidae > Myxine > Myxine glutinosa. Next base: position 61,330,013 of record NC_136262.1, on the reverse strand, counting down.
AAGGAAGGAATCAAGTAGGCAGGCATCAAGGAAGGAATCAAGCAGGCAGGAATCAATGAAGGAATCAAGTAGGCAGGCATCAAGGAAGGAATCAAGCAGGCTGCCATCAAGGAAGGAATCAAGCAGGCAGGAATCAATGAAGGAATCAAGCAGGCTGGCATCAAGGAAGGAATCAAGTAGGCAGGCATCAAGGAAGGAATCAAGCAGGCAGGCATCAATGAAGGAATCAAGCAGGCAGGCATCAATGAAGGAATCAAGCAGGCAGGCATCAATGAAGGAATCAAGCAGGCAGGCATCAATTAAGGAATCAAGCAGGCTGGCATCAAGGAAGGAATCAAGCAGGCAGGCATCAAGGAAGGAATCAAGCAGGCAGGCATCAATGAAGGAATCAAGCAGGCAGGCATCGATGAAGGAATCAAGCAGGCAGGCATCAATGAAGGAATCAAGCAGGCAGGCATCAATGAAGGAATCAAGCAGGTAGGCATCAATGAAGGAATCAAGCAGGTAGGCATCAATGAAGGAATCAAGCAGGCAGGCATCAATGAAGGAATCAAGCAGGCAGGCATCAATGAAGGAATCAAGCAGGCAGGCATCAATGAAGGAATCAAGCAGGCAGGCATCAATGAAGGAATCAAGCAGGCAGGCATCAATGAAGGAATCAAGCAGGCAGGCATCAATGAAGGAATCAAGCAGGCACGAATTGGGAAAGCAAGCAGCCAGGCATCAGGAAAGCAAGCAGCCAGCCACCAGGAAAGCAAGCAGCCAGCCACCAGGGAAGCAAGCAGCCAGCCACCAGGGAAGCAAGCAGCCAGCCACCAGGGAAGCAATCAGGCATCATGGAAGCAAGGAGGCAGGCAGGATGGAATCACGGAAGCAAGTAGGCAAGCAGGATGGCATCAAGGAAGCAAGTAGGCAAGCAGGATGGCATCAAGGAAGCAAGTCGGCAAGCAGGATGGCATCAAGGAAGCAAGTAGGCAAGCAGGATGGCATTAAGGAAGCAAGTAGGCAAGCAGGATGGCATCAAGGAAGCAAGTAGGCAAGCAGGATGGCATCAAGGAAGCAAGTAGGCAGGCAGGATGGAATCACGGAAGCAAGTAGGCAAGCAGGATGGCATCAAGGAAGCAAGTAAGCAAGCAGGATGGCATCAAGGAAGCAAGTCAGCAAGCAGAATGGCATCAAGGAAGCAAGTAGGCCAGCAGGATGGCATCAAGGAAGCAAGCAAGCAAGCAAACGGGCATCAATACGCAGAAACACCTTTCTTCCATACCAAAGTCCCAGAATCAAACCAACAACAAGTCACTGTGTCCCCCCTGGTTGAAATCGCCTGTACTTACCTATAGTAGAGATGAATGTGGTGTTGAAAGCATCGTCCGAAAACCTGAAGAGGATGCATGTTTTCCCCACACCAGAGTCTCCAATTAGGAGCAACTTGAAAAGGAAATCGTACGACTTCTTGGCCATCGTGAGACAGGCAGACACACGCAGCGAAATGCGGACAGAGAAAGACGACAAGAGACAAAGGATTACCCGCGAACTTTGGCTACAAACGTGGAAGTTTCTCTTCTATTCTATTCTATTCACGCCCTTTCGTTTCCAGCGAGTGGAACACTGGAAGTGAAACGCCTGTCAGTGCGACTTGAATCCAGGGGAGTTGACGTGACTGGTCTTATAAATGACACGTCTCATAAACTACACTTTCACCTTTAACATTCGACTTGATCAGATATAATACACTAATTTCACTTCGTTACACTCTTCGGCCCATTTTTTTGCCGTCCTAGAATGATGTCATTACGTAGTATAAGGAAATTCCGCCACGTCATTTCCGGTTAAAGCTCGCATGGTTTTGAACTGATTTTTTTTTTCGACCCACTGCGTTCTATATACAGAATATACTGTTTGTGTGTGTGTTTGTGTGTTTGTTTGTGTGTGTGTGTGTGTATTTGTGTGTGTGTGTGTTTGTGTGTGTGTGTTTGTGTGTGTGTGTTTGTGTGTGTGTGTGTGTGTGTATGTGTGTGTGTGTTTCGTGGGTGTTTATGTGTATTATGTGTGTATGTGTTCATCTGTGTATGTGTTTGTGTGTGTGTGTGTGTGTGTGTGTGTGTGTGTGTGTGTGTGTGTGTGTGTGTGTGTGTGTGTGTGTGTGTGTGTGTGTGTGTGCGCGATATACCGTAACTTTGTATTTTCGAGGAACAACCATTATTGAAAGTTTCACATTGTGGCGGACACGATGGCTCGCTGGCGCGGTGACATCATTCCGCGCACCAAGAGGGTGTCGGCCACGCCCGAGGGGTAGGCGTGGCCTCGGGGCACCAGCATTTCAGTGCTACAGTTTGAGCTATTGAATAAAGACTTTTGACCCTACTCGTTGTGGCTTACCTTCGTTGGCAAACAAGTTGCGTGCGTAGCACCACGCTACATTGGTGACCCCTTTTGGTTCAGCCGTCGCTGACCACAGAACGCGCCATGGCCAACAACGCGGTAGCGGTGAAGCTCCCTGAGTTTTGGGAAGCTCAGGCCGAAGTATGGTTCGTGCAGGCCGAGGCACAGTTCCAACTTCGAGGCGTAACGGCGGATGAGACGCGTTATTACCACGTCATCGCCGCCCTCGGGCCCGGCACAGCCGCCCGAGTCGTGTCCGTCCTGCGGAACCCACCGGCCGACCACAGGTACGAGGCGCTCAAGCGTCTCCTCATCGCCACGTTCGGCCTCACGGAGTGCGAGCGGGCCGACCGCCTCCTGGACCTTCCCAAACTCGGCGACACACGACCATCGGTCCGGATGGACTACATGCTTTCGCTGCTGGGTGACAAAGCCCCGGATTTTTTATTCCGGGCGCTCTTTCTATGCCAGCTACCGGCACAGGTACGCCTCGCGTTGGCCGGTTCCAAAATAAAGGAACCCAGCGCTCTGGCCGTCGAGTCCGACAACTTTTTCGCGGCTTGTGACACGCGGGCGAGAGTCAGTGCGGCCGTCGCGGATCCCGAGGCTGATGCTGATGCACACCTTGTGGATCCCAAGGCTGATGCCGATGCACACCTCGTGGCCGCCGCCACGCCCCGCCCACCACCACCGCGAAAGCCGCGGCCTCTGCCTCCGCCGCAAACCTGGTGCCGTTTCCACGCCAGGTTTGGCCACAAGGCTAGGAATTGTTGCCCGCCGTGCTCGTTTGGCAAGTCGGGAAACTCCCGGGCCGGCGCTCGGTAGCGGCTTTGAGCGTCGGCCTTTCCGGCAGCCTCCTTTTTGTCACGGACACCTTGTCCGGGCGTCGCTTCCTCTGCGACACAGGCGCACAGGTGAGCGTTATCCCCGCCTCCACGTCCGACAAGCGAACCGCGGGCCGGGGCCTCGCGTTGCTTGCAGCCAACGGTACACCCATACGCACATTCGGGAAGCGCTGCCTCTCCCTGCGGTTCGGAGGGCAACGCTTTCAATGGACGTTCATAACCGCCAGCGTGCCCATGGCATTGCTCGATGCGGACTTCCTATGTGCAAATGGGTTGTTGGTGGACGTGAAGAACAGACGCATCGTCCAGGCCGAAACGTTCAGCTCGCTTGCTTGCACGCTGAGCAGTTCGTTTGGCAGCTCCCTGAGCGACTCACCGAGCGGCTCGCTGAGCGGTTTGGTCCCGGAAAGGTTGGTCTGTACACTTCCGGCAGCAGACGAGTTCACCCGCCTCCTCGCCAGCTTCCCGGCCCTCACGTGGCCCACCTTCTCAGCGGTGGCCGTCAAGCACGGGGTGGAACATCACATCCCCACCGTCGGGCCACCGGTCTACGCCCGGGCACGCCGCCTCGAGCCGACGAAGCTCGTGGTGGCGAAGGCGGAGTTCGCTACGCTGGAGCGGCTGGGCATCGTACGGCGCTCCAAGAGTGCTTGGGCGTCGCCACTGCACATCGTGCCGAAGCCCGGCGGGGGATGGCGGCCGTGCGGAGACTACCGCCGCCTCAACGATGCCACCACCCCCGACCGCTACCCGGTCCCTCACATTCAGGACTTTTCCGCCCAGTTGGCGAAAATGTCCTTCTTTTCTAAGGTGGACCTCATCCGCGGATACCACCAGGTCCCCGTCAGGCCGGAGGACATACCGAAGACGGCAGTCATTACACCATTCGGCCTCTTCGAGTTTCTTCGGATGCCCTTCGGGTTGAAGAACGCGGCTCAGGCGTTCCAACGGTTGATGGACAGCGTCTTGCGCGACTTGGATTGCGTTTACGTCTACCTGGACGACATCCTCGTCGCAAGCGCGTCCCGCGAAGAGCACCTCCGCCACCTCCGCACGCTCTTCGAATACCTGGGCCAGCATGGCGTGATCGTAAACCCCGCCAAGCGCCGGTTCGGCATCGCCGAAATCGACTTTTTGGGGCACCGCGTCACCAGGCACGGGGCCACCCCCTTACCGGCAAAGGTGGAGGCGGTCAAGGGGTTTCCGCGCCCCCGCACGATCAGGGGGCTCCAGGAGTTCCTGGGCATGGTGAACTTTTACCACCGTTTCCTGCCCCGCGTCGCCCAGCTCCTGCGCCCCCTGCACGAGACCCTCCGGGGGAAGCCGGGCAAAGGTGACGTTGTTTGGACTGAGCAGATGGACGCAGCGTTCGCGGGCGCGAAGCTCGCCTTGTCTAACGCCACCATGCTCACGCACCCGGCGCTCGATGCACCGATCGCCCTCACCACCGACGCGTCAGACTACGCGGTGGGCACTGTGCACGAGCAATGGGTGCGTGGCGCTTGGCAACCGCTGGCGTTTTTCAGCCGGCAGCTTCGCCCGCACAAACGCCGGTACAGCACCTTTGACCGCGAGTTGCTCGGGCTCCAACTGGCGGTCTGGCACTTCCGCCATCTGCTCGAAGGCCGTTCGTTCACGGCCTTCGTCGACCACAAGCCCCTGGTCTTCGCGATGGCCAAGGTCGCCGAGCCATGGTCGGCCCGGCAGCAGCGTCACCTCTCGGCTGTGTCCGAGTACACGACGGACATCCGGCACGTCGCGGGAAAGGACAACCCGGTGGCGGATTGCCTTTCCCGGTCCGTCGCCCACGCGGTCCACCTCGGGATCGACTATGCCTGGATGGCAGCGGACCAGACCGCCGACCCCGATGTCCAGGCCTTGCGGACCGCCGTCACGGGCCTCCGCGTCACCGAGGTGCCGTTCGACGGCGCGGGCACTGCCCTCTTGTGCGACGTCTCCCTCGGGCGGCCTCGCCCCATCGTGCCCGCGGGCTGGCAGCGCCGGGTTTTTGACGCCATCCACGGCCTGTCCCACCCGGGCACGAAGGCCTCCCAGAGGCTGGTCGCTGACAAGTTTGTCTGGCATGGCCTCCGGAAGGCCGTCCGCGATTGGACCAGGACGTGCCTCGTGTGCCAGCACGCGAAGGTGCACCGCCACACCCAGGCCCCGTTGGCCCCGTTCACGGTGCCCGAACGTCGGTTCGACCACGTTCACGTGGACTTGGTGGGACCTCTGCCCCCCTCGCGGGGTTTCACCCACGTCCTCACCATGGTGGACCGCACCACCCGGTGGCCGGAGGTCGTGCCTTTGGCGGCGACGACGGCGGCGGACGTCGCGCAGGCGTTCATCGCCACCTGGCTTGCCCGGTTCGGCGCCCCCTCGGACATCTCGTCCGACCGCGGCCCCCAGTTCACCTCGGAGCTCTGGGGGGCGGTGGCGCGGGGGCTCGGCATCCAGCTGCACCGCACCACGGCCTAGCACCCCCAGGCCAACGGCCTGTGCGAGCGCTTCCACTGCTCCTTGAAGGCCACGCTCCTGGCCACCCTCCGCGACGGCGGCTGGGTCGACAGGCTCCCCTGGGTCCTGCTGGGCCTCCGGACGGCGCCCAAGGACGACCTGCGCGCATCCGCGGCGGAGTTGGTCTTCGGACAACCGCTGCGGGTGCCGGGCGAGTTCCTCCCCGACTCCACGGCACCATGGTCCGCGGCGCAGCAGCGCTCCGCACTGCAGGAGACTGCCCGGAGGTTCGCCCCGGTGCCGACGGCACACCACGGGTGCCCGCCAACACACGTCACCCCGGAGCTTCGCACGGCGGAATACGTGTTCGTCCGCCACGACGCCCACTGGACACCGCTGTGGCCCCCGTACAACGGGCCCTTCAGCGTGCTGGAGACCGGGGCGAAACACTTCACCCTCGACATCGGCGGTACTCCGGACCGCGTTTCCGTGGACCGCCTCAAGCTGGCCCACCTCGACGTGGACCACCCCTCGCCAGTTGCTCGGCCCCCGCGTCGGGGCCGCACCCCCGGCGAGCGGACCTCCGGCACCGCCCAGCCCCGCCGGCACGGCCTGCCCCCCCCCCCCCAGTCCTGCACCCATCCCAGGTGCCGCCGGGGGCATCCCAGATGACGTCCCAGCATCCCAGACGCCACCAGCCGCCAGAGGGCGCTTCGGCCGGGTCATCCGTTTGCCCCGCAAACTGACCCTTCAGGTGCGCGGGAATTCTGGGGGGGGGGGGGGGGGGGCGCGTGTGGCGGACACGATGGCTCGCTGGCGCGGTGACATCATTCCGCGCATCAAGAGGGTGTCGGCCACGCCCGAGGGGTAGGCGTGGCCTCGGGATATACACGGGGCGCGCAGCCCCGAGCACTTCAGTGCTACAGTTTGAGCTATTGAATAAAGACTCTTTTGACCCTACTCGTTGTGGCTTACCTTCGTTGGCAAACAAGTTGCGTGCGTAGCACCACGCTACAACATAATCATTTATGGTGACCATCCCTACCTTGTTTACATACTGTTGCGAATATGGAATTTGGCCTCCATATCCGCTTGTAAATATTCCCCTATTTTCTCCAATACTCCCCAACTTTCCCCAATCCCCCATTCCCTAGTCCCATTGCATGTAAATAACAATCAGTAGAGCCGACCTTCCCCTTATTCCCCCATTAAATGTCGTGCCCAGGTCCACCGCACCACACGTAGACAACTTTCGGACATCTTCCTAGTTATTCTTATTCTATGTCAGTTAAGGCCTCGTCTCCATTAATTATGACTCTTCGTTGCACCAGAATGTGATTATATGGCATCAGTAGTGAGTTTAGGACCTTTCCCATACCTCCTTCCATCTTCTTCCCCAACCAACTATGGCTGCAGCAACGGAGGAGATGGCGGCGGAGCGGGGGAGGATGCGTCCTCACACCGGCTCGATTAGCGCCATTGACCACGCGCTCCACGGGGTTACCACGGAGGGGCTGGCTGTCAGCTCCTCGTCAAGGGCGGAGCCTGGTAAACCCCCCCGCACGCACCCAATGAGAAGCAACGTGCCGATTCCACGAGGCGGAGCTAACGAGCCGAGGGCGTGTCACTCCCCGCCGGATATACGCGGCCACGTAGCGGACGTGACGTCAGATGCGCCCCCAGCTGGAGAAAGAACGTTGCCTACGACCGCTGAGAGGAAGAGAACCCGCCTGTGAAAGAACGTTACCACCTCGAGCGCTGTGCAACCTTCCGCATCTCTGGACCGGACCGGGTCGACCCTGTCCTTGAGCCAAGAGTGCACCTTGAGCCATCGCTACCCGCCTGTCCTTTCCATCAACCCCCGTGTGAGTCAGCCGTTGTCCCGTTTGCCTGTCGTCTGTTGGGGAATAATATAAGATTGTGTCTAAGTGCTTGTCTTTCTATGTTGTACCTCTAGCCCCTGTAATCTAACCTTTTCCGTAACGAATATAATCTCCTCCGGAGGTCTTGAGAACCGTATCCCTGGTGTCGTCATTTTATAACCCAGCCGGGTGTCTTCTTTTTCTTATTGAGCCAGCGTGGCGCGGCTTCGTCAACGTCGAGTATAATCGGTAACTTGTGCAGACGTGGTCATACCAAAACCGCTCGGTAAACTAACATCTAAGCCACGTCTGTAACAATTGGTGTCGAGGAGTGAGATTCGGACCCGGGACTAAATTAGTTGGGCCCAAATTTTGGGAGGGAAAATCGAGCCGGAGCGCGTACGGCGCTCGACCAAATCGATCCGGAGCGCGGTCCCGCGGTTACTGCGCTCGACAAAATTATAACGGCGAAATTTCGAATTTGTGTTACGAAACTCGAATTTTGAAAGTCGCGCTATGGCGGATCAAGACGGCTGGGGTCCGGTAGGGGAGAGTGAAGCAGGGTCGGTCCAGGACCAAATTGAGGGACATGAGGAGAGCGAAGCAGCGAGGGTAGCAGACGCACAAAATGGCGCCTCGCTGGTCACCGCGCCCGCGACCGTGGTAGCGCCGCCGATGGATTGGGGCCTATTTATGGAACAAATAAAGGCCTTTATGGTTAAGTCGGGTGAAGAAATGAAGGACGAGATGAGGGCTAATAGTCAGCAATTGGGAAACCAAATTGTGGGATTGAGGGCTGATAGTGAGCGATTAGAGGGCCAAATGGGGGTAATGGGAAACCAAATGGGGGTAATGAGGGACGAAGCGAGGGGTACCAGTGAGGGGTTAGACAATAATTTTGAGGAGTTAGACAAGAAATTTGGGAAGTTAGACAATAATTTTGAGGGGTTAGACAACGGGATAAAAGAAGTGAAAAATGGGTTAATGGGGGTAGAAAATAGAATGGCTGCCCAGGAGAATCAGATAGAGGGAGTGAAAAATGGGTTAGAGGGGTTAGAAAACAGTATGGAAGGCAAATTGAGGGACATGAGGGACCAAGCGGAAAGGGAAGTTAAACAAATGGAGCAGCAGATAGAGGGGGTCAGAATGGGGGTAGAAACCAAACTGGATGCTCACAGGGAGGAAATGGAGCAGATGAGGGTGGCATCTGGGCAGGAGATGCAAGTGATGGGAGAGGAGATCAGAAGAGGAGTGAGTGAGGAGGTCGGAGGAGTGCGCGAGGAGGTGAGGCACTGTAAGGAGCGCATGGAGAAAGAGGTGAGAAAGGGGACTGTAAAATTGCAAGGTGGTATAGAGGAGTTGACGCTGGGAGTAGAACAACTGACAGTGGGACAAAAGGAGTTGGGGGACCAGGTAAAGAAGAACACAGCGGTAATAGAGGGTTTAAAATCGACACAGAAAGAGATGAAAAAGGACGTAGGGGTAATTAAAAAAGAGTGCCAGACGGTACATGAGGACCTGACGAGGAAAATGGCCAAGGTGGTAGAGGTAATGGAGGTTAAAGAGCGGGAGGTGCGGGAGCACATAGAAAAAAATAAAGTGGAGTTAGAGGAAGAACTTAAAGGGGCGCACGAAGAGATGAAGGAGATGAAGCAAAAATTAGAAGAAGTGGAAGAAGGGGTGAGCGAAATTAAGAAGCGACGGAGAGAGGATAAGAAAGAGATAAAGGAGGAAGTAAAAGAATTGGTCCAAAGTCTGTGTTCGGATCGTGATGATGTGCTCATTAACCGGATGAGGGATTCGCAGGTGATGGAGGAGAAGCGAAGAGAAAGAGGACCCGGTGTAAGTGGTGACCAATATGGTCGTGCGTATGATGCGCCAGGTGATTTAATAAGCTTGGGGGTCGAGATAGACCCGGAAGTTCGTGAGAGGCCACGAGTGAGGTGTATGGCTGGTCCGGAGGGTATGGAACGAGAGGTGCGAGGTGTGGGTGAGCAAGGTTGTGGGAGTATGGAATGGGTAGCGGGTTGCGGAGGTGTGACCCATGCATCGACACCAACAGGGGTAGTTGTTGGAGGGACCGGGGAGGCACGAGAGCCCCTTGGGGGTAATGTACTGTGGGGGCCCGGCCGGTTCGGCCCCGCGCTGACCCCGCAAGGGGCGACGCACGGGGTCCGGCCGGCGGGCAACGACTCGCATACGAGGTGGTCCCACAAGGTCCCACTCGCGCCGTATGACGGCAAGAGTGATCTACGCGCATACCTGGCGCAGTTCGACTGTGTGTGTAAGGGTAACGGTTGGGGTGAGGACGAAGGTGGAGTACACCTGGTGGCCGCATTGCGCGGCGCGGCGGCGGAGGTGCTGACGGCATTACCAGCGGGTGCTCTCACCCTGCCAGCCCTCCGCGACGCCCTAATTAATCGATTTGGAATAGAACAGCAGAGCGAGCTTGTTAAAGCTCAGCTCGCGCTGCGAAAGCGCAAGCCCCAGGAAGCCATCGGGGAACTTGCCCACGACATTCGCCGCGCAGTGGGGATCGCACATGCTAGCATGGCAGCGGATTCCCGGGAAAGCCTGGCGCTGGACCATTTTATCCAGGCCCTCCCGGATATTGAGCTCCGGCAACAGCTCGCCATGTGGCGCCCGCAGACTCTGAGCCAGGCGGCTGACGCTGCGGCCCGTTGGGAAGCAGCGAGGCCCCTGGCCCGGGGGGGCGAGCGTCTCGCAATGGCGGTCCGCCAGATGGGACCCCCGATGGAGGGCGGACCCCTTAGGGGGCCCGCCCCCGACGTGGGTCCTGACCTGGCGGGCATGGTCCGGAGGCTTGTGGACCAGCGCCTGGCAGGACCTGGACCATGGCAGGCGGCCCCGGAGGTGGCCCGCGGTGGACCACGAGCGGGTAATCCAATTCGGACCTACAGGGGGGGGAATTTGGAATTCCGGAGGCAAGCACCTTACCAGGTGAGGTGCTATACCTGCAACCGCCTGGGTCACCTGGCGCGGCACTGTCGAAACGCGCGCCGGGATGATCCCCGGCAGTTGAGGTCCTCAACTCCGCCCAGGGGGGAGCGGGTTAGCCGACCCCAGACACCCCCCCGCCAGACCCCGGGAAACTAGAAGGTGTCGGGCACGTAGGGCGGTGTTCGGCAGCAGAGGATGGAGGAGAGCCCTCATTGACGCGACAGGTCATTTATTGTGGCCAAATTGGAACCGTAGCCTGACAATTAGATGCAAAATTGCCGGCGTGGGGGTAGACGCCGTAGTGGACACAGGAGCTAGCGCCACGATCATCAGCCCTGTGGTCCTTGATTCGAGCGCAGGTGGCTGGGATAAGATCCAGCGCCTGCAAAATTATAGTTTGCAGCTTGCTACCGGGGTAACGGCCCCGATCATAGGGCGTGGTTCTGTGACCCTCAAGTTAGGGTCGGTAAGGAGGGAGATAGATGTTTGGGTGGCGGAGGTGTGCGACCCATGTTTAATAGGGTTGGACCTGTTGACTGCCAGCGGTTGTAAAATCGACTTGTGCCGGGGGATCCTGCAGGTGGGAGTAGAAGAGCTGCCGTTAGGGGGAGTGAGCACGGCCGAGAGAGCGGAGCTGGAGGCTTCCGAGGCCGTGACCATCCCCCCAAGGGCCGAGGCGATAGTGCCGGCCCGATGGGCAGCTCGCCCAACATGGCAGGAGTCCTGCGGCCTGGTCGAACCGGTGGCAGTGCAGTCCATACCGGGTTTAATCGTGGGCCGCACCCTTGTAAAAACGGACGGACCGGTAGTGGCCGTCCGAGTAATAAATATGAGTACAGAACCACGCACTATAGTAAGGGGCACGAGGGTAGCTGGCTGCACCCCCGTTGAGGAAGTCGCGACAGTGAGGGGCGAGAACGTCCAGCCGAGCCGACCCCGGGGGGAGCCTTCAATAACAAGTAGGAATTGGCCCGATCCCATTTGCGAGATGGTAAATCGTAGCAGCATAGAGTTGGGAGGTACCCAGAGGGAGGCCTTACACAAACTGGTTGGGTCCCATTTGGACCTCTTCTCCCTGTCCACCGAGGATATTGGACGTACGGGCCTGGTGAAACATCAGATCCACACCGGTGAGGCCCGGCCTATTCGTCAGGCCGCCCGACGGCTCCCTTGGAGCAAGAGGGCGGAAGCTGACGAGCAGGTTGAAAAAATGCTCGACGCAGGTGTGATCGAGCCCTCGGGAAGTCCTTGGATGTCACCTGTTGTGCTGGTCAAAAAGAAGGATGGGACCACGCGGTTCTGCGTGGACTATCGCCAGCTAAACAACGTGACACTCAAGGACTCATATCCCCTGCCAAGGATTGATGACACCCTCGATGCCGTTGCGGGCTCAAATTGGTTCACAACTTTGGACCTCAAGAGTGGGTATTGGCAGGTGGAGATGGATAGGGCAGGGAAGGAGAAAACGGCATTTTCCACAGGTAAGGGACTGTATCAGTTTACTGTGATGCCGTTTGGTTTGTGTAACGCCCCCACCACCTTTGAAAGATTGATGGAGCATGTACTAGGCGGCATGCCATGGCAGTCATGCCTGGTGTACCTGGATGACGTCCTGGTACATGCCCAAACGTTCCCCCAGGCAGTAGCTAATTTGGACCAGGTGTTCGGGTGCCTCAGACAGGCAGGGTTGAAGCTGAACCCGAGTAAGTGCACTTTGTTTGCAAGAGAGGTGGCCTATCTAGGTCACGTGATTGGCCGCGAGGGGGTAAAAACAGACCCAGACAAAATTAAAGCGGTAGAGGAGTGGCCCGCACCACGTACCATCAAAGAGGTGCGGGGATTTTTGGGACTCTGCTCCTACTACCGGCGCTTTGTGGCGAAATTTGCGGAGTTGGCCCGTCCCCTCCACCGGCTTACGGAGAAGGGGACGCGATTTAATTGGACACGGGAGTGCCACGAGGCCTTCCAAAAATTGAAGGGGTGTCTAACATCCGCACCCCTTCTAGCTTACCCCACTAGTGACGGGACATTTACCCTGGACATGGATGCGAGCCAGGAAGGATTGGGCGCAGTTTTGTCTCAGACACAGGAGGGCGTGGAGAGAGTGATTGGTTATTATAGTCGGGCCTTGAGTAGGCCCGAGAGAAATTATTGCGTCACTCGCAAAGAGTTATTGGCTATGCTGGCTGCCATGAACCATTTCCACCCGTACTTGTACGGGCGGAAATTTTTGGTTAGAACTGACCATTCCTCCTTGCAATGGCTCCTTCGGTTCAAGGAACCGGAGGGCCAAATTGCAAGGTGGTTGGAAAAGTTGCAGCAGTACGATTTTGATGTGGCCCATAGGGCCGGGAAGGCCCATGGTAATGCGGACGCACTCTCTCGGCGTCCTTGTCTGGGAGAAAACTGCAAATTTTGTGCGAGACACGAGGAGAGGGAACAATTGGGCGATTCGGACCCGACCCTCGTTGTCCGGGCAACCCGGGTGAGAGGGCCAATTTTGCCACTAACTGCAGATGAGGAATTCGGAACTTTGGCATGGAGCACGGCCCAGCAGGAGGATCCTGTCCTGGGGCCAGTGTTCAATTGGGTCAAATTGGGGCAAAGACCAAAGGGGGAAGAGGTCACCCCCCTCGGGGCACAAACAAAGGCATATTGGGCTCAGTGGCAGACCCTGGAATTGAAAGGCAACATCTTGTATCGCAAGTGGGTGGAGGTTCCCTCTGATCGAACTTCCTGGCTGGTGATAGTCCCTGACAAATTCAAGAACGTCATATTGCAACAGGTGCATGGTACCCGCTCCGGCGGCCATTTGGGCAGGACAAAGACAATATCTCGGGTCCGCCGGAGGTTCTATTGGGTGAATATGGGGCGCGACATACAGGACTGGTGTCGGAGATGCGACGCCTGTTCTGCCAAAAAGGGACCAGCACGGAGGATGAGGGCCCCCCTTCAATTACATCAGGTGGGGGCCCCCCTTGAGCGGGTGGCTATGGATATTCTAGGACCGCTGCCCCGCACCCGCCAAGGTAATAAGTATATCCTCGTTGTGATGGACTACTTCACCAAGTGGCCGGAGGCCTACGCCCTCCCCAACCAAGAAGCAGGGGTGGTAGCGCAGGCCTTCGTGGAAGGATTTGTGTGCCGGCATGGGATTCCACAGGAGTTGCACACCGACCAGGGACGAAATTTTGAGAGCAAATTACTAAAAGATGTGTGCAGTCTCCTGTCAATTCGAAAAACCAGGACAACGCCTTTAAGACCTCAATCTGACGGGATGGTGGAAAGATTCAACCGAACTTTAATCCAACAACTGGCACTGTTCACCACCACCCGTCAGGATGACTGGGACGAACATCTCCCTTATTTGCTCATGGCCTACCGAACCAGCCAGCACGGGGCCACCGCATGCAGTCCAGCGTTGCTTATGTATGGGCGGGAGTTACGGGCTCCCGCCGACTTGCTATGCGGTCCCGTGCCAGACACAGTGGTTAACCCGCCGAGGGAGGGGTACGCACGTCACCTAGAGGAAGGCATGGAGCTAGTCCATGCCTTCGCCCGCCGCCAACTCCATCTGGCGGGGGAAAAGATGAAGCGCAGGTACGACGACCGGAGCCAGGGGAGTCAATACGCTCCGGGGATGAAGATTTGGTTCTTTAATCCCCGGAGGCGGAAGGGAAGGTGCCCAAAACTCACCTCCCCCTGGCAAGGCCCAGGAGTCGTCCTGTCGCAAATCTGTGACGTGGTCTTTAAGATCAAAATGGGGCCACGAGCCCTCCCTCGGATCGTCCACGCCGACCGGATAAGACCTTACACCGGCGAGCAGGCGCCCCCGTGGATTGCCTCGGCTTTAGATGCCGAGGCGGGACCCAGTACCTCTGAATAAGGGGGGCTTATTAGTGCCAGAGGACTGGGGGATTGAGGAGCGATAGGCCCGGTGGGAGAGGGTGGCATCCCTGCCACCCTTCCCATGGTGGGGGCAAAGGAGCAATAGCTTATGGGGTGTATGGCAGTGAAAACTAGCCCGGGTGGGTTAGGATATTGTGTGTAGGGATCTAGAAGAGATTGACATTAGGTAACGTTAAGTTTAGTTCGTGACTGATACCTGTAGTGGGGACGCAGGTAGATTAGTGTGGATGATAATGACGTGGGAGCGCAATAGTTTAAAGGGACGACTGGGAAGCGCAAGTTTCAGAAGGGAGTAGTTAGCTGAGATGATGCCGTGTGTGTGAGGATGGAACAGGTGTGATTGCACAGGTGTGCAATTGGACAGGTGTGTGGAGCAGTGTATGAGTAGTGAGTGTGTGGATCAGCGCGAATGCGCTTTGGGAGAGAAGGGTGCAGGTGGCACCAAGTGTGAGAGCACAGGTGTGTAAGTACAGGTGTGTGGAGAGAGTTGGAGTAAGTGGTACGGAGTGGTGTGCATGGTGCGAAGGTGTGGATGGGGGAAGAGTGGACCCCTCTCACGAGTACCCGGGGCGGGTAGTGTAAGTGTTAGGTAGAGGGTACAGGTAAATTGTGGTTGGATATTGGCATTTGTGGTGCGGTGGCAGAATGGTGTTGTGGATGGGTGCATTAGTGTTGTGGAAATGGCTGGGCGTGTAGCCTGTTAGTGTGTGTAGTTGGTTGGGCACTCCACCACTGTGAGGATGTCGGCCAGGTGAGGCCGCAGGTGGGCTCTGGAAGCCGGTAGTTGTGAGTGGGTGCCTGAGGATCCCGGGTGTGGATCGGGCAGCCCAGTGCCAGAGAGGGCACGGAGTGGGGAGAGCGCCAGAGGGCCTTCCCCAGGTAGATAGGTTAGGGTAAGGAGCAGGTAAGCTCGGAGGCAACTGCAGTGGTGGAGGTGTGCAGGTGGGTAGACCCACTGGGAGAGGTACACGCCACAGCCCAGAAATTGTGCGAGGGCACCGGGAGATGAATCGGGGGAGTGAGACCCCAAATTGAAGAGCACCACAGTTTGGCCAATGGGAATTGGTTTTTTAGAACCCATAGTGTAAGAGGGCCAATGGTTTGGCCGGAGAAAGACCCCGGGTAGTGTAAAGTTGTTAAAGTCATTTAGGAAATAGTTAGGATTGAAGAACCTGTCGCACCATACGCAGCCACTTACCTGTGGTGATGATGATGACTCCACACCTGTGTTTTCTTTGTTTTGTAGCAGGAAATGAGATTGCTGTGGATTTGTGAGACGCATCACGACGTGGATGAGACATTGGGCTGATTCCATCTCTCCCTCCCTAGGAGGGACTGATGATGAATTGGTAATGGCAAATTTTGATGTTCAGTTGGAGATGGCAAATTTTGATGAGAGTTGAAAATGGCAAATTTGATTGGTTAGGAGGGAGAGAAGACAAATTTGGTTTATGGGAGGAACGGGGAAGACAGTAGGGATGTTTGTTGATTTGTAAAGTAGATGTTTATGGGTAGTGTTGTGTTTTGTGGATACAGTAAGGGGTAAGGGAGGGGCCATGTAGGTTACCTGGTGGGGGGGGGGGCGTACGATAGGAACGTACCTGTCTCACCTGGTTCCCATGTGCCCCCAGTGTGCATCACCTTACATTGCGTGCACTTTTGCGCCCTTACCACCTTACTCACTTGTCTGCTTCTTTTGTCTCCCACCTCCGAGGATCTGGCTTTGGGGTAGAGAGAGAGGAGAGAGAGGTGCTGGCTGCGCAGTTGTGGGCCTGCACTTTCGCTGTTTGCTGCCGGGATCGATACACCATATGGACCGCAATGTTTGTGGCCACCCACAATGGACCGCAGTTCGTTTGCGGCCAAGCACCACCCGGGGATGGACCTATGGGTCAACGTGGCACCTATGCCATACAGGTGAACCACTTTTAGTTAACACCAAGTGCACCACAAGAAGAGCAAGAGACACCTGCAGGGTTAGGGGTTGTCGAATTTATTTTTATTCCAATGAACAATGGTGACTGCACCGATTGGTGGTGGGGTGGTGCTTTTGATGCTCGGGAAGGGTGCTCTGCACATTATTAAAGGCCGTCGGCCACAGAGCACTCGTGGGTTGGTGTATCGATGTTGGCAAGCGCGCTCTCTCTATGCATAACATCTGCATGTGTTCCTCCAAAAACAGGTCCTGGATCGTAGTGTAAATAGCAGCGTAGTCATGTAAATAATGCTCCCTACCGGCTGTATGTTTAGTTTGAGGATTCTTTCCGGATTCGGTTATCCTGTGGGTGTGTTTCTGTGAGGAGAAGGGTGCAACGTCGCAGGGGGACATATTTACTCATTTGTGAATATCTGTAAAACTGTCGCACTCAGGGTAGAGTTAATAGTAGAGGGAACTACATTGCGTGCCACACTAAAGTAGCTAAAAATTTATCGGGTCGGGACGCCCCGAGGGTAGAGAAGGGTGCAATGTTGCGAATATGGAATTTGGCCTCCATATCCGCTTGTAAATATTCCCCTATTTTCTCCAATACTCCCCAACTTTCCCCAATCCCCCATTCCCTAGTCCCATTGCATGTAAATAACAATCAGTAGAGCCGACCTTCCCCTTATTCCCCCATTAAATGTCGTGCCCAGGTCCACCGCACCACACGTAGACAACTTTCGGACATCTTCCTAGTTATTCTTATTCTATGTCAGTTAAGGCCTCGTCTCCATTAATTATGACTCTTCGTTGCACCAGAATGTGATTATATGGCATCAGTAGTGAGTTTAGGACCTTTCCCATACCTCCTTCCATCTTCTTCCCCAACCAACTATGGCTGCAGCAACGGAGGAGATGGCGGCGGAGCGGGGGAGGATGCGTCCTCACACCGGCTCGATTAGCGCCATTGACCACGCGCTCCACGGGGTTACCACGGAGGGGCTGGCTGTCAGCTCCTCGTCAAGGGCGGAGCCTGGTAAACCCCCCCGCACGCACCCAATGAGAAGCAACGTGCCGATTCCACGAGGCGGAGCTAACGAGCCGAGGGCGTGTCACTCCCCGCCGGATATACGCGGCCACGTAGCGGACGTGACGTCAGATGCGCCCCCAGCTGGAGAAAGAACGTTGCCTACGACCGCTGAGAGGAAGAGAACCCGCCTGTGAAAGAACGTTACCACCTCGAGCGCTGTGCAACCTTCCGCATCTCTGGACCGGACCGGGTCGACCCTGTCCTTGAGCCAAGAGTGCACCTTGAGCCATCGCTACCCGCCTGTCCTTTCCATCAACCCCCGTGTGAGTCAGCCGTTGTCCCGTTTGCCTGTCGTCTGTTGGGGAATAATATAAGATTGTGTCTAAGTGCTTGTCTTTCTATGTTGTACCTCTAGCCCCTGTAATCTAACCTTTTCCGTAACGAATATAATCTCCTCCGGAGGTCTTGAGAACCGTATCCCTGGTGTCGTCATTTTATAACCCAGCCGGGTGTCTTCTTTTTCTTATTGAGCCAGCGTGGCGCGGCTTCGTCAACGTCGAGTATAATCGGTAACTTGTGCAGACGTGGTCATACCAAAACCGCTCGGTAAACTAACATCTAAGCCACGTCTGTAACAATACTTTTTAGAGGAACATCCCTATACATCCTTTTGCATTTTTGGTAAATGATTTTATTACTTGTTTATTTACTTTTTTTTAGAAATATATATATGGTTGACCTCTGATTTACAAATGTTGTATTACATACTTTATAGACGTGCTTACATTGTAATGGTACTGTGCACACTTTATAGACGATCTTAAAGCGCGGCGTTACGCGCGCTGCTTGCGAGCAAGGAGGAAGCGGACAAGCGGTAACTTATAAACGTCTTTATTGTAGGAGCTCACTGTAACACTGGCCCGCTCCGGGCTGGGCGCCCGGTGTATATCATGAGGCCACGCCTACCCCTCGGGCGTGGCCACCGCCCACTTGGTGCGCGGATGATGTCACCACGCCAGTGGGCTTTTGTGTCCGCCACACGCGCCCCCCCAGAATTCCCGCGCACCTGGAGGGCCAGTTTGCGGGGCAGACGAATGACCTGGCCGAAGCGCCCCCTGGCGATCGGCGGCGTCCGGGGTGCAGGGATGCCAGGTGGGATGCCCCTGGCTGCCCCTGGGATGGGTGCAGGACCGGGGGGCGGCGTGGCGGCGGGGCTGGGCGGTGCCGGGGGTCCGCCCGCAGGAGGGCGGCCCCGACGTGGGGGTCGGGCCACTGGCGGTGGATGGTCCACATCGAGGTGGGCCGGCTTGAGGCGGTCTACCGAAACGCGGTCAGGAGTACCGCCGATGTCCAGGGTGAAGTGCTTCGCCCCGGTCTCCAGCACGCGGAAAGGCCCGTCGTATGGGGGCCGCAGTGGTGTCCGATGGGCATCGTGGCGGACGAAGACGTACTCCGCCGCGCGAAGCTCCGGGGCGACGTGCGTCGGTGGGTGCCCGTGGCATGCCGTTGGCACCGGGGCGAACCTCTGGGCGGTCTCTTGCAGAGCGGAGCGCTGCTGTGCCGCGGACCATGGTGCCGTGGAGTCGGGGAGGAATTCCCCAGGCACCCGCAGCGGTTGCCCGAAGACCAACTCCGCCGCGGATGCGCGCAGGTCCTCCTTGGGCGCCGTCCGGGGGCCCAGCAGGACCCAGGGGAGCCTGTCGACCCAGCCGCCGTCGCGGAGGGTGGCCCGGAGCGCGGCCTTCAATGAGCGGTGAAATCGCTCACACAGGCCGTTAGCCTGGGGGTGGTAGGCCGTGGTTCGGTGCAGCTGGACCCCGAGCCCCTGCGCAACCGCCCCCCAGAGCTCCGAGGTGAACTGTGGGCCGCGGTCGGATGAGATGTCTGAGGGGGCGCCGAACCGGGCGACCCAGGTGGCGATGAAAGCCTGCGCGACAGTTGTGCGACAGGAGCTACGACAGGAGTAGCCGCTTGAGTGCCTCGTACTTGTGGCCGTCCGGTGGGTGGCGAAGGACGGACACAACTCGAGCGGCCGTGCCGGGCCCGAGGGAGGCGACGACGTGGCAATAGCGCGTGTCATCGCCGGTGAGGCGCCGAAGCTGAAATTGGGCTTCGGCCTGGACGAACCAGACTTCGGCCTGAGCCTCCCAAAATTCCGGAAGTTTGACGAAGTTGGCCATGGCAATGGCGTCGCGTGTGGAAGGATCGCTCCGGCAGATCCAACGTCGAGGGGGTCACCAGTAAAGCGCGGCGTTACGCGCGCTGCTTGCGAGCAAGGAGGAAGCGGACAAGCGGTAACTTATAAACGTCTTTATTGTAGGAGCTCACTGTAACACTGGCCCGCTCCGGGCTGGGCGCCCGGTGTATATCATGAGGCCACGCCTACCCCTCGGGCGTGGCCACCGCCCACTTGGTGCGCGGGATGATGTCACCACGCCAGTGGGCTTTTGTGTCCGCCACAATCTAACATTTTAAATACTATGTACTTTGTATAAATATGTGTAAGTTGATGCTTCTTCTTCTTCTTTTGAGTATTATGGCGTTTTCAGAACCGTGAGGCTCTATACACGCCACGTGCCTGAACATCACTGTGTTGCAAAAATATATATATATTGAAAAGGAGGCCTATGGGACATCCATAGAACTATATAAGTCTTCCACACGCCTTCAAAATGTTTAGGACCTCCTTGCACAAACGCGGATGCTTCTGGTTTAAATTAAATGACCAAAAATGACGGGCAGGTCGGGCCCACCGACTCCCTCCTCTCTAACGATTTTAAATAGGAGCAACCTAGCTCCGTCATATTGACGGTATACCATTACCAGAAATAAGTGGGTTAACTCTTCGGGTTCCCTACAGGCGTCGCAAGTCCCGGAAGGGTGGCACCCTATCACGTGAAGATACGCATTAAGGCGACAGTGCCCAAGGGTAAGCCTGGAGAGAGCTACCTGGTCTCTGCGGGACAACTGGGGCAGCCGAGAAAGGGGGTGCGGGTCACGTCTGGATTCACCCTGTAACAATACCTACCCTTTGTGGTGGTGTCCCACTGGGATTGCCATTTTTTGACGATCATGTCCCTGACCACATTCACAATTTCAGACAGTCCCAAAGGGATTTGGGTGACACATTCGGATGTGATCGCACACTTGGCTGCAAGATCGCAGGCCTCATTCCCTCCGATGCCCACATGAGCGGGAATCCAGCACAGATTGACCACCGATCCTCTCCAACTAGCAATGTTGATCAGGTGCAGTACTTCGAGCACCAGGTCAAATATGTAGACCCTTCTGTAGAGACTCTAGTGCCTTAAGTGCAGAGAGGGAATCAGAAAAGATTACGGCACTGAGAGGGTTGAACTCAAATATCCATTCCAGTGCCAATACGACAGCAAAGAGTTCAGCTGCGAAGACGGAGAGATGATCAGATAACCTCTTAGCCTTTGTCACCTTAACATCAGGGATACATATTGCTGCCGCAGTTCTCCCAAGGGAAGGGACTTTGGAACCATCCGTGTAAACGTGGAGAGATTGACTCCAAACCGAATGGATGAACTCGATCGCCTGGATGCAGGATGCAGAGGGGTTATCCTTGTTAACTCTCCCCCATAGATCCAGGTGGATTTGAGGCATGGTACGAGTCCAGGGGGGCCAGATTGGAACTTTATTGACGGACTCAATGGGCAAGGAGTCCAGACCCATTTCACCCGCTACCCGCCTGCAGGCCATCCCGAAGGGAGCAGAATTTAGATTTTTACCCCATGGCGCATACTCCCAACAGTCTGCAAAAACCGCTCGAACTGGGTGATTGGTACCAGAGGATATAGATTTGGCCCAGAATTTTAGACGGGACACCTCCCAGCGGAGGGATAGAGGCATCTCCCCGGTCTCCACCAAAAGGGCAGAGATAGGTGAACTCACGAAAGCGCCCAAACAAACACGCAAGGCAGAGTTGTTGCTGTCATGACCTCCTGATGTCATTCCACCGTTAACCACACCCATATAGGTCCGATTAGCCGGAGGGCAAATGTTTCTGGTGGCCCCTCCCCAAATCAGGCTGATTGACAGTCATAGTCCCGCCCACTCCTCAAATCCCTTCCTATTCCTTTACAAAGGAATGCAGTTTTGCGTACTTTTCGTGGAATCCTTTCAAGTGATTAAATTATGGTAGCAAAGTATGCTGCACCAAGTAAAACTCTGTTGGAGTTTTACAATGCATAAAACCCTTTAAAATGCATACAATTGTCTCAACGAGAGACGAATCCCAAGACCATGGAGTTGGCATCGAACACCACGAAGAGAGTATTCAGAATGTTACATTATGTAGTTCATAAACACCATGGTGCTCGTATTGGGAAACCCACGAGACCTTTCCTTACGATCTCTCATCTTGGCTCCACCTAGGCCTTGCCTCTCCAGGTCGGACACGTTCAAGTAGAAACCGTTACATCATGACCCTCTCGAAGTATAAGCTCAAACGTCAGCTCCATTTTTTCATACCACCCTTTTCTCACCAATCATGGAACTGCCTTCCTGAGAATATTCTCTCAAGCTTTACCCTTCAGTATCTCAAGTCGACTACTCTCTTGTCACCTGTGGTATCTCCCATTTCCACTCCCGAGTTTTTTTTAATTCATAGTCGGGACTCGTGGAAGAGCTAATATCAGTACACTCCACGGATCAGGACACAACAGGACAAAGGGTACAACAGAGAGGAAGGGGGAGGTGGTGAACACTAATAACAGAGCCCAATGCCAAAACAAACTGGAAATTTGGAAGGAGGAGATATTGGGTGGGAGAGGAGTTATTGAAGGTAGAAAGGTAATGGTTTTGGATTGGGGGCAATCTGAGATGGTGGTGAACAGCTGGCTTGAAGACATGAGGGAAGAATGAGATTAAAGAGGATGTGGAAGTTGGTTCCACATGTGGGGAAAAAGAGGAACGAATGAGTGGAGATGAGCAGTGATCTTGGATTTAGGTAGTTTCACCAGAAGGGGGTTGATGGTGGGCTGTGTGTGTTCTGCAGAAACCTGAGGGAGAGAAGGAGGTGACAAAGCACTCAAAGAGCAGAGGGTACAAGACCAGAAAGGATGCGGTAGAAGACAGAGAAACCACTGACCTGTCTACGATAGCATAGTGATAGACCCATAGACTCGGCTTCATCGCAGAAGCTTACAATGATCTTGAAGGCCTCGGTTTCCATGGCGGTAAGCTCAGCAACGGCAGGGTGCCAGCCCAGAGGGGAAACCCGTATTCCATCAAGTTGCGGATAAAGGCCTTGTGGGTGGATAGGACTTCAGGTGTGCCAAGGAAGGTCTTTATATGATGGAGGATTTCTAGTCTGCGGCTGGCTTTGGAGGCCAATTTTGAAATGTGGTGTGCCCAAGAAAGATCATGGCTGATACTGATAGTGGGACACAGGAGTTTGAATGATTTAACTTCCTCAAGAGGAATGTTAAAAAGTACAAAGGAGGGGTTGTCAGATGGTCCTTTCAAACAGAGATAGTGAGAGTGTGAGATTTGTCAGGATTGAAAGACATATTCCAAGTATTTGACAATCTTGTGAATTTGTCAAGGTCTGAAGAGAGAGAAGAGGCTACAGCCTATCTGACTGAAGGATGAGAAATGTCATGGCAAAGGGTGGAGTTATCAGCAAATAGATAAAGAGGATTTTCCAGAGAGTCAGAGAGATCATTGATGAAGGTTAGGAATAGGACTTGACAAGGAGAGGAGATGGAATGATTCTGTTGAGAGCCACACGTTGGCTATGAGAGAAGAGGAAGTCGGTGATCCATGTGTGGAGTTGGCCATGAAGTCCATCAGCAGACAGTTTGGAGAGTAAGGCAGGATGACAGACTGTATCAAAATCATGAGATATGTCCAGAGCCGGCCCTGATATAATGTCTGACATTGAGGGCTCCATCCATTGTTGGAATAGTAGAAGCAGCAAGTCCAAGGTAGAGTGACCAAGTCGAAAATGAAATTGGTGATCTGAGCTGAGGTTGTTGGAGAAAAGGAAGGATTTCATATCAAATGCGATGATAGATTCCATGACCTTGCTGATGATTGGAAGTAAGCTGATAGGTCTGTAGTTAAATGGATACAATCATGAAACTTTTGGAAGAGATATGTTTTCGAGGATGATATCCCTAACAACCACCCCCTTCCCCACCCCCCCCCCTCCTGTTCCCTCACTGGTAATTGGTCCTCCAGTTCCCTCTCCTGGGTACCCGGGCCCATAGATTTGTCATACCCCTCTGTTCCCACAGCCTACTCCTGGTCTGCAGGCTCCCAGCGCTTAGGGTGCTCTTCAAAACTATACTCACCTCTCTCCTGAGACAGACTCCCAGCCCGTCAATCCACGATGCATCCAGCAAAGAAAACTTTCCACACACAGCACCAACCGCAGAAAGACATCTGCTGTAATTTCGCTGGATCACACTAGATAAGTTTTAAACTAGTCCAGGGTTTCCTTTCGCGGGATTCATTCACTCATTCACACCACCATGCATTCCTTTCATTCTCTCCTGGACCGCCTGTCCCGCATTCATTTCACATCCGACATTCACATTACACCAATCTATCTAACTATTTTCCCTCAAACTAGCTCGTGCATTTCCCGTCATCCCTAAAACTACGCACGTTTTGCGTTGCTAAGGCCTCAGTCACACCGGATCGTACGATTTCTGGATCGTGCGATTGATGGCAATCTGGCCGAGGTACGATCAATCGTCAATGTTTGTTATGGTCTTTATTTGCGATCGCAAACAGCGATTGGTCTTAGGGGTCATCGTACGATTGGTGGTACGTGTGGTTGTGTGATCACCAACGATTGGAGAAGATCGATCGCAAGATCAATCGTAGGTAATCGTGCGAATAGTGGTGGCGATCAGCGACCAATCGTACGGTCAATCGTGGCGACCTGCGACCACTCGGACAATCAATCGTGGCGACCTGCGACCGCTCGGACAATCAATCGTGGCGACCTGCGAACGCTCGGACAATCAATCGTGGCGACCTGCGAACGCTCGCAGGATCGATCGCAGACAGTCGCAGACAGTCGTGAGATGGGTCGCTCCATCAGATATAAAGGCTCGCGACAGTGCGTCAGCATCAGTAGTCACCGACCTCTCCAGCAGTACACTTCGTCGAAATTTAAGAGTAGGCGAGCTATCGCAGGCAGCCTCAACAAATTACAAATCCTTGCCCTGACTAATGGAACGTCAGGCCTGGCCAACCGGTTCGTGACAAACTCAGACCAAGCTTCCCCCGGCCGACCCCTCAAGAAAGGTGGGCTAATGAAGAAGAAGTCACAGGAAGAAGATCGTGTTGAAGACTAGAATGGCATGCTGTATTAAATATTTATTTATATCGTGTTAAAGTTAAAGGATTCTGATGTACAGTCCCATACTCCATACTGTATGACAAAGACTCCGTCCTACCGAAACAGTTTCTTGACAATCGTCACACTGTACTGGTGGTTTGCCATTGCATTCCCAGAAGTATTTCGAACAGGAATTTGTACTTTATTCAGGATGCCGGTGATGGCTCGCCGACTCTTCGTGAAGGACACCGTGGCGTGGGGTCCACCAACTAACGCCAGCAGACGGGATTCCCGTTTAACGTCGATCCTGGAAATGATGATTCACACTGCCTATGAATCACCACGATGCCACTTTATAGCTTGGTTCGGATTCGAACCCAGGGTAGACAGCTTGGAGCCGAGTTTGTGTACCTGCCAGCCCTTGTTTAAGAATTAAGCGATTTAAATCAAAACATCGGACCGAATTTACTAAAGTCGTTTAGCGAGTGTCTTGTCAACACACGTCTAACCCTTAAACACTGTCAAAAACATTGTTGTACACGCACAGCAAAACACACGCCTAACACACGCGAATGGTATAAAATAATATAATATTGTTGTGGATATGAGAATTGTGTTTTTTTATTGTTGTGTAAATTGTTGTAAAAATATCGCCCTCCTTCCTCCAGTTGTGTATAAAGGTCAAAGTGCGTCCCGTAATTAGGTCATAAACAATCACATTAGCCAATCTTAGATTTCCTCCTTGTTGGTAGTTTATTTCCTTATTCTATGTAGGTTAAGGCTCTGTTCCCACTAGTTGACACTCCATTGCACCGAATTCAAATAGATAGATCCCCTTTCATTTTCATTTAATAAAGCCTCAATTGCCAACTGCATTCGCCGCAGCTATTGGGCGGTTTTCACCGCGACTCCATTAGCCACGAGGTAGGCTTGGAGAATAAGGGGGAGGAGCCGCCGAATCCAGGGCGTTGGCCGCCCCTCGTCATCAAGGGCGGAGCCAGAGAGCCCGTGCCGACCAATCAGGGCCGAGGCGAGCTCACCGATGGGCGTGTTCTAGAGGCCGGCGGCTTGATCGCCGGTGGGCGTTATAAGAAGCGCGCGCGAAAGCCTTTGACAGAAGCGCGGGGAAGCCTTTGACAGAAGTGCAAAGAAGGAGTTGGAAGAAGTGCAAAGAAAGAGTTGAGAGAAGTGCAAAGAAAGAAGTGCGAGAAAGTGCGGAAAGAGAGTCAGAGATACGGCAGAAGTGCGAAGTGCCAAGTACCAAGGTGCACCAAGGTTCCAAGAAAGGTTGCGTCAGAGATAGGGCAGATGCGTGACCCAGCTGAGTTCTGCAGAGAGTCGCTTCAACCAGCCCCGTTTCAACCAGCCGCGTGAAGCCCTGACGGGGCAGCGAGTGACCCTGCCGGTGTGCGGTGTAAAGCCGAATACAAGGAGCTGCCGGCTCCTCGCTTCCCGCCCGGAGTGGACCTGCTCGCTGTGCCCTGTGATCCCACCTGCTCATCCCTCCAAACGATTCCTGTCCTTCCATCCTTTTGTGTACGTGAGTTTGTTTTGTGTGTTCTGTCCAGGGTATAAGTTAAGCCTGTTTAGGTATGCTAGAATTTTCACTGTGTCTCCTTGATTTCTTCTGTAAATTATTTTATTATCCTTCCTTCTCCTTGGTTTCTTTTGGTTGTAAATAGCAAATAAATTATATTCGTATTTCCTACTTCTGTCTTCCTCTTCTTCACATCCGTGTCGCCTTTGTCTTTTCCCCATTGAATATCTGTGGCACGATTTGGCCCACGTTTAAGGATTCGGGTCTTAGTCATTGTTAATAGTTCGGGCCGCGGCCGCCATCCGCTCGGCAAATCAACACCTTACCCGTGGTCCGTAACAATTGGTGCCAGGAGTGGGATACGGACCTGAAGCGCGAATAGCGCGCTCAAAATTACGGGTGGCCCAAAATTTTGTTTTATTTAACATCTTAAATTTGGAAATCGTGCCATGGCTGGTCAAGGTGATCGGATACCGGTGGGGGAAATAGAAGAGGGGTTAGGGGTAACCCAGGACAAGAGGGAAGAAATGGAGGAGAGAAATGATGATGTGGTTGAGGGAGTTTCAGGCGCGCAAAATGGCGCCCTCGCGCACGTGGTTGTAGCGGCACCAAATTTTGCCGCGCCCGTGACTGTAGCAGCGGGCTTTGATGTCGGGGACTTCGTGGCGCAATTCACCGAGATGCTGAGAAGTGAGAGGGAGAAATTGAGTAATAAAATTGAAGAAATAACTGAGGGAATGGCGAGGGACAGAGCCGCATACGAGGTAAGGGAGGCTGAGAAGGAGGTCAACCGCAGGTTGAGCGAAAAGGTCCCACGGGTGCACGAGGAGGTAACGCGACTCGAGGAGCGCAGGTTGAGACATGGAGAAAAGCACAAGTAACTGGACCGGGGTAGAAATCGCGACACGGGGTTTGGGGCAGCCGGCAACCGCTGAGGTAGAGGGGATTTTATTAAAGCCAGCGGTCGTCGAGGTGAACAAAGAAATTATGGGTATAGTTGAAATTGGAGAGACCGGGGACTTAAAAGAGCAACAACTGGAGGAAGGAATGGAAATTGCTCAAGGTCCGTGCTCACATCACGATGCTGTGCTCATTAATCCATATGAAGATTTGCAGGTATTGGTGCAGGGAGGAAGAATAACCGCAAAGGTGAGACGGGCTGCATGTGGTGCCGGGAGATTTTGTAAAAGGGGGTTTGGCGCGAAGAGAATTGTCGCGCGATTGGGGTCAATATGGCACCCGGGCATTGGTGAAGGGTCCGGTGTGAGTGGAAATGGCGCACGTGTGAGGAAAAAGTGTGCGTCAAGGGGTGAGCGTGTTACGAAGCGCGAGTGTGAAACCGAGTGCGAGCGAGAATGCACGTCGGGGTGTACGGAGAGTGAGTTGGTGGTGGCGCGAGTGCGAGAGGGCACATCGGAGCACGAGTGTGAAACCGAGTGCGAGCGAGAATGCACGTCGGGGTGTACTGAGTGTAACACGGAGAATGGGTTTGTGGTAGCGCGAGTGCGAGGGAGCACATCGGAGCGCGGTAGTGGGTGGATGCAAGAGTGCACGCCCATGGTGAGTGGTACGGAGTACGTACCGAGGGAGAGTGCGCAAGATGGTGCGCGAGGTGTGTTAAGGGAGTGTGCGAACGGTGAGTGTGTGCGAGAGGTGTGGTGTGTAACAGGGAGTGCGTTGGTGGAATGGACGGAGTGTGGGGGATGCACTGGAGGCGTTGGAACGCCAGGTTTTGTGAGTGTGAAACGGGTCGCGTATGCAAGTGAAGCATCGACATTGAACGGGTTAGCGTTTAGGGCGACGGATAGCCGACGCGGGCGCTCGGTGCGCGGTGCGCTTTGTTGGATGCTGGGCCCCGCACGGTCGAGTCCGGGCCCTGTCGGGCGAGGCGACCGGTCCGGTTCAAGGGCGAGTAGGAGGAAGCGGAACGGAGCCCCCTGGCGGGGGCGGGGTTCCGACCGGGGGAGAGTGAGCCATCGGGCCCGGAACCGCGAGGTACCGAGCCGCGATTATGCGTGGAACCTCGGCCCGAGCATGCCTCCTCCCCAGAGTCGTGAATGCCGGACGGATTCAACCTGCAGGCGACCAAACCACCCGAATTCATTGCTCGGCTTTGCGAAGCCGAGTTTAATGATGTGACGACGCACCGAGGCTCAGATAAAGTGGACTGTGATGATGACGATAGTGTTTTTGGTCCGAAAAAAAAAAAAAAGTGAATAGAATTGGCAGTAATTGGAAAATTTTTGATTGGTTGCAATTGGATGAGCAAAATTTATAGTGAGAGATACCCGATGTGATGGGATGGCAACTCTGCCATCTCTCACAGGCTGGGGCAAAGGAGCACTAGTTTTATGGGGTTGGCAGTGAAAACTAGCCCGGGAGGGTTAGGATAATGATAGGGATCTAGAGAAGATGACCTTAGGTAACGGTAAGGTTAGGTAGTGACAATGATACCTGTAGTGGGGACGCAGGTAGATTAGTGTGGATGATAATGACGTGGTATGTGCTTAGTTGAAAGGGAAGACGGGGAGCACTAAGTTAGCAGGGCAACAGGTAGTTCAGATGATGCCGTGTGTGTGGTTAAAAGGTGTGATTGCACAGGTGTGCAACTGGACAGGTGTATGGAGCAGTGTATGAGTGAGTGATGGTGATGTGTATTGTGTTGACCAAATGGTCCAGGAAGGAAGGAGGGTGCAGGTGGCACCAAGTGATTGCACAGGTGTGCAACTGCAGGTGTATGGAGAATGGTTGTGTGAAATACATGGAGTGTGGAATATATGGAGTGTGGAATGGATGGTCGTGGAGTGAGTATGGTGGAAACTGTGGAGTGGAGTGGATGGTGCCGTGTGGATGGGGGAAAGGAGGATGGACCCCCATCACGAATACCCGGGGAGGGTAGTGTAAGTGCTAGGTAGAGGGTACAGGTAAATTGTGGTTGGATATTGGCATCTGTGGTGCGTGTGGAAGAATGGAGTTTGGATGGGTGCATTAGTGACGTGGAAATGGCTGGGCGTGTGGCCTGTTAGTATGTGTAGTTGGTTGAGCACTCCACCACTGTGAGGATGTCGGCCAGGTGAGGCCGCAGGTGGGCTCTGGGAGCCGGTAGAGTTGTTGTGGATGGGGCCCGAGGATCCGGAGGATGGACCCGGGTAGCCCAGTGCCAGAGGGCACCGAGGGGTGACAGAGCCAGGAGGGGCCTTCCCCAGTAGATAGGTTAGGTTAAGGAGCAGGTAAGCTCGGAGGCAACTACAGTGGTGGAAGTGTGCAGGTGGGTAGACCTGCTGGGAGAGCTACACGTCTCAGCCCAGAAATTGTGCAAGGGCACCGGGAGATGAATCGGGGGAGTGAGACCCCAAATTGATGAAGCACCACAGTTTGGTCAATGGGAATTTGTTTCTTAAAACCACATAGAGTAAGATGGCCAATGGTTTGGCAGAGAAAGACCCCGGGTAGTGTAAAGTGCGTTAATGTCATTTAGAGGATAGTTAGGATTAAGAATCTCCTCGCACCATCTGCATCCACTCACCTGGGATGACGTACCTCCACACCATGCCAGGTTGTTTTTATTATTTTTATGATGCAAATGTTTGGATTGTGAGACGCATCATGACGTGGGTGTGACATTGTGCTTTGTTGTTCCATCTCTCCCTCCTTATGAGGATTGATGATGAATTGGGTGATGGCAAATTTTGGATTAGTGGGAGTGAAGACGAATTTGGTATAGGGGAAATATGGGGAAGACGTGACAGTAGTGACGAATTTGTAAATGTGTAGATTGTTGTAAATATGGGGTAAGGGCAAGGGTAGAGTAGGTGACAGGGGGGGTGACGTACGGTAGGGACGAGCTTTTCTCCGCTCCGTCTCCATACGCACCTCGCCTTGCATTGCCTTTATTAATGTGTACCCTTGTGACCTTACCCCTCGCTCATCTGTCTTCCCCCCCCCCCCCCTTGTCTCCCACACGAGGACCGTGCGCCACTGGGCGCCGAGGGGAGCGTGCGAGAGTCCACCATTGTGCGCCCGAAACTCTCGCAACCACAGCTGTCTGCATCGATGCACCACCTTATGGACCACATGTCTGTGGCTGAGCACCACTTATGGACCCCATGGGTTGGGGCATGGCCCCTCTGCTGGAACCGGCCATGAAGGCCCGAGATCTTGCTGGCGGACCTTGGTCACAGGGCACCTATGCCCCACAGGTGAACCACACTAGTCGGCCCTGTGGGCCATAAATAAATAAAAATGGACACGTTTTGTGCTTTTTATTATGACAAATAGGCCGCCAGCAAAGAAGATGACAACACCAGGAAAATACCAATGGCCAGCAGAGGGAGCCGAAGAGGAAGACCAGCACCAGGGTTTGTTGTTTTTATTTTTATTGAACTGTGGTGACTGTGCACCGATTGGTGCTTGAGGGTGTAGTGGTGCGTTGTGGGTGCTTTCATGGTGCATCGATGCAGGGCAGACTGTCTCCCCCCCCAAAAGAACGATCACAGGTCCTGGGTTGCGTTTTGTAAATACAGTAGAGTCATTGTAAATAATGCGCCCCCACCGTAAATGTTTAGTTTGAAGACCATTCCGCAATTCGGTTAGTGGTGGGCGTGAATCTGTTAGGCAGGGTGCAATGGAGCAGTGGGACATATTTTTTTATGTTTTAAAACTGTCACACTCAAGGTCAGGTTAAATGTAGAGGGAACTACACCTACGTGCCACACTAAACGTAAAGGTAATAGGCCCGGGACGTGCCTAAGAGGAGGAGGGTACAGTGTTGTGGATATAAGAATTGTGTTTTTTTATTGTTGTGTAAATTGTTGTAAAAATATCGCCCTCCTTCCTCCAGTTGTGTATAAAGGTCAAAGTGCGTCCCGTAATTAGGTCATAAACAATCACGTTAGCCAATCTTAGATTTCCTCCTTGTTCGTAGTTTATTTCCTTATTCTATGTAGGTTAAGGCTCTGTTCCCACTAGTTGACACTCCATTGCACCGAATTCAAATAGATAGATCCCCTTTCATTTTCATTTAATAAAGCCTCAATTGCCAACTGCATTCACCGCAGCTATTGGGCGGTTTTCACCGCGACTCCATTAGCCACGAGGTAGGCTTGGAGAAGAAGGGGTAGGAGCCGCCGAATCCAGGGCGTTGGCCACCCCTCGTCATCAAGGGCGGAGCCAGAGAGCCCGTGCCGACCAATCAGGGCCGAGGCGAGCTCACCGATGGGCGTGTTCTAGAGGCCGGCGGCTTGATCGCCCGCGGGCGTTATAAGAAGCGCGCACGGAAGCCTTTGACAGAAGCGCGGGGAAGCCTTTGACAGAAGTGCAAAGAAGGAGTTGGAAGAAGTGCAAAGAAAGAGTTGCGAGAAGTGCAAAGAAAGAAGTGCGAGAAAGTGCGGAAAGAGAGTCAGAGATACGGCAGAAGTGCGAAGTGCCAAGTGCCAAGAACCAAGGTGCACCAAGGTTCCAAGAAAGGTTGTGTCAGAGATACGGCAGATGTGTGACGCAGCTGAGTTCTGCAGAGAGCCGCTTCAACCAGCCCCGTTTCAACCAGCCGTGTGAAGCCCTGACGGGGCAGCGAGTGACCCTGCCGGTGTGCGGTGTAAAGCCGAATACAAGGAGCTGCCGGCTCCTCACTTCCCGCCCGGAGTGGACCTGCTCGCTGTGCCCTGTGATCCCACCTGCTCATCCCTCCAAACGATTCCTGTCCTTCCATCCTTTTGTGTACGTGAGTTTGTTTTGTGTGTTCTGTCCAGGGTATAAGTTAAGCCTGTTTAGGTATGCTAGAATTTTCACTGTGTCTCCTTGATTTCTTCTGTAAATTATTTTATTATCCTTCCTTCTCCTTGGTTTCTTTTGGTTGTAAATAGCAAATAAATTATATTCGTATTTCCTACTTCTGTCTTCCTCTTCTTCACATCCGTGTTGCCTTTGTCTTTTCCCCATTGAATATCTGTGGCACGATTTGGCCCACGTTTAAGGAATCGGGTCTTAGTCATTGTTAATAGTTCGGGCCGTGGCCGCCATCCGCTCGGCAAATCAACACCTTACCCGCGGTCCGTAACAATATAATATAATAATATAATATTGTAGTATAATGGTCCAAATATACTGGTCTGCGAGCTAAAGACTGGTGGTACCACCAATCGTAAGGTCGTGCAACCAGTCGGGACAGGTCGTGACTTGTCGCACTACCGATCGTGAGGTTGAACGACAGGTGGCACCAGCAATCGTCAGGTGGCAGGACCAGTAGCACGACCAATCGTGCGACTACTTGACCTGCGATCATGCACAACTGGTGGTGCGTCCATGCGCGACTGGTGGTACGATTATGTAAGACCTGTCTGCGACCTCTTGCGATTTGGAATCGCAGGTCATAAGTTTTGAACATGACCATCGACCTTGCTGCGACTGATTTTGCTCTGGCGATCACCCACGACCTCTGCGACCAGTCGCGCGCTCTTTCTACGATTTTCCCGCGATTAACAAAATTTTCGGTCGCAGCTATGTCGTAACATGGTCGCAGGCCCGGTGTGACTGGGGCTTAAGCTAACGACATATATAATACCCACGAAAGGTCAACTGTCTCCAACACACTATGTCCCTAATGCTAACCTAATTGAATACCCCCTTCTAATGCTAATGCTCCCCTCCTATGGCTAATGCTCCTGTTTCCCCACATGGATACAAATATACGAGTGCCCAACGTGGGTCCGCACCCATGTCTGTAATGGTGCTCGATGGTCTTATCTCCGCCTTCAGGGTAGGAGCGATCCATGAGGAAGGTGAACTGGGCCCTGCCAAGGTGAAGTGAGCATTGGACCCTCCTCCTCCGCGGATTGAAGAACCAAATTCTTCATCTCCAGAGAGTCGGAGAGTACTCACGCAGCTTCACAGGCAGGGTGTTGGTTGCATCACAGTCTCACAGGTTGCGCCAAACCTTAGTGTTTAGTTGGTGTCTTTCTTAAAGAGTTGGTGAAAGAAGATAAAGGTTTGGGGCCAGATTAACATCCGAGAGTGTTGAAAGATGGTAGAGCAGAAAAGTATGATGTTAACATGTATAACATCATGCTTATCTGCTCTGCTAACATGAGTCCATGTCATTGACGTATTATAGGCCAAACTTTTCTCATATGATATGATCGCCATTATTCACAAAAACATCTACATCATTGATCCATCCAGACATCAACTGGTTGTAGGCATCCAAACTTTTCCAGGCCGTCAAGTCTTCGGAGGTATAAAAACTTTAAGTAAATAAAAGTTATTTCACGAAATCTGGATATAACATGGTTGGAAAGTTCGTCTTGCTTCTTGACCTGCTGTATTTGGCCATACAGGTGTGAGTTGTTGACAAAACTGTTATATATTGCTCCCTCGACAGTGTCCAACTTATCGACATACCCAAGATCTTATCGAGCATCGACATACTCAAGCTTTAGGCCAAGCTTTTACCCCAAATGTTTGGCCATGATATGATGGTTCTCGTTAAAACATGGAAATGTTCCTTCCACTGGCAATTCAAAGACAAATAAATTCAAAGAGAGGGATAAGAGGGGGGGGGGGGGGGGGGGGGGGGGGAAGAAGTGCAGGGCCATATATAATTATTGGGGAAAATACCAGGGGCATAGAAACTGGCCCTTTATATTGTCATGCTCCTGGGGTTAAGACCCCTGGGAGACGGATGATAACACTTCTTCCTCTTCGCGTCACACAGTCCATACTAAAACCTACACATTCCTGACCTAAGGTATTTCATGCTCCCCCCCCCCCCCCCCCCCCCCACAAACGTAACAATATGGTACGTGTCATGTGCCAATCAATAAAAAAAGAAGGGACATTCCATAGCTTGTAGAAAATGCCAAACAATAGAAAATAAGGGACATTCAAACAAGACTGAAAGTCTACCAGCAGCGTAGCCGGGCTTGTTTGATACTTTAGTTGAAGATAGACGTGACAAAGCGTGACAGCCGGACACAAAACTGCCGCTACTTTAATATATAGAAGATATATTTTAACCTCCAGTAACTTTGCAGTCATTACAAAGGGATTAGTGTTACAATTACATTTATTATAATATTGTTATGTTTGTAGAGGTAGGCAATGAAATACCTTAGTCCAGGTAGAAGTGTATAGATTACCATGCTCTGAATGTCGTGATGAAGAAGAAGAAACCCCATGTACCATAAGTAGGGATCCATTAGACCATATGTCATGTAAGAGTGTATCATTGTTCTCATGATGAGGGATGTTGTTATGTTAATTAGTTAGGGATTAATGGTAAATCCCCTGTATGTAATTGCATCTGTTATTTCCCCTCTGTTCCTTATGACACCGCACCACACACATAGCCAAGCAATCGGCATGCATTATAACAATAAATAAAAACCAACCGGAAACAGGACATTGAGCACCACCAATGATACCACCGACCTGGTGATCACAAAGGCACAGGAGGGGCGTGAGGCCACACCCCAAATAATGATTGGTCAGGATCGCAATAGAGTGATGTTGTGGTGGCTGTTGATTAGACCACGCGCGGACATTATCGGGCGACGTAAGAGCCTAGAGAACAAAAGACTGTGTTCCGACATTTTCTGCCTTCTCTTCCTGGCTTTGGTGGCGAACGGTCATGTCCCGACATTTTGTCTCTCTCTCTCTCTCTCTCTCTCTCTCTCTGGGCTGGCCTCCACAGCGAACGGTCGATAATTACTTCCTCTTGTGCCAGGGACATCGAAAGGGAACAGTCACATTTTATAGGGCTCTTGCGCCATGAACATTGGAGGTTTTGATGATCGTGAAGAGGGGCGGTCGCGGCTCGTGGACCCTGGTGCGCTTGGCCGTAGCTTCATGATGGCTGAGGGCCGTGCCGAGTGAACCGGAGAGGCAGAGGTGCTGTGTGGAGTAGAGATGAGGACGAGTGCGGCTGGAGTGACCGAACGGCATGCTAGGGCCTGTTCCCACGCACAGACTGAGCGCCAACCAATGTGCTGTTCCTGCGCATGGACTTCGCGGCAACCAGTGTGCTGTTTCCGCGCAAGGACGCGGGGGGGGGGGGGGGGGGGGGGGCTGTGACGATTCCTGACGGGGTTCAAGAGACGCTCAGAGCTAAGTAACACACTTATTTTCACATTTATTTTTCCCCTTGTGTGTATACAGGTCTGTATGGGAGTGCTCCATTTAGGAATATTAGGTTATTGTGCATTTTCTTGTTTTCCTGCATTTATTTTCATTAAACCTGTTTATTTGTTGCAATTTGAATTCCGTGTCAGTTTGAATTGATTATCCAGGTTCGAAGACATCCAGTAGGGTCTGTGAAGGTAAGAGCTTCGCTGCCCCCTCCCCCCCCCCCCCCCCGCACGTATTAACTCCGTCATATTTGGATTGAACGCCTCGGAGTGTTAAGCTCGATCAGTCATCCGCCCGAGACCGGTATTTATCGGCACGGACAGGAAATATTAACGTTACGTTATCATTATTACGAAGATGATATTACTATTTAAAAAAACCGAGGCTAATTCCTTACTTCCGCGGTTACACCGCTTGTCATTGATTCATGAACCATACGCCGCTTCAATCCATTAACCTTCCATTTACGACATTGGGATTAAAGTGTTATGGTTATATTTACTATATTGTTATTATTATTATTATTACGAAAATGATACTACAGAAACGATACACTACTGTATTAAGAAACCTGGGCTTAATTTGTCTGAAGTGGTCCGAAGGTGAGGCATGAAGCCTAAAGCCTATATGTACCATATTGTTGGAAGCCGTAACGCCGATGCTTTTGATATTTCATCCTCATTTTAACAATTGGTTTGTTTGTGTTTCACACTGAATGAAAAACGTAAAGGTAGAGCATGGTGATTGTGATATGTGATATATGACAGGTTCGACGATATGTTCGGCCTGAACAAAATTGGAATTAAAATGGTGGCGTGCGGAGTCAGCCGCTGTACCGACATAATGACATCAGACGTAATCACATGACCCTGTCATGTGACCAGATTCTCAGCTCTGATTGGTATACGTTTGAGGGGACATACACACATACGTATGAACAAACACTGTCCTAGGTGTCTTTTCCCTATGGGTTACGCTGTAAAAATCTCGTGTGCATGCTGTACTACCCTATGTTCTTAGGGGGAACCAAGTAACGCTCTAGAAAAGTTCATATAATGGGATGCCAGTTTGATCCATACAGCTGCATGAAGAAGTAGACGTATTTGCAATCCAGTTACAGTCTCTTGGTTTCAAAGGGACCACTTCGCGGTTGATCCTTCCAAGTCAACCAGCTCAGGGTTCGATACTATCTATGTTCGATACATGACAAAGCAGGGAAAGCACAATACCAGTAATTTCTACTTAACCGATCATGAATGGACGTTCCTTTGTCCTCAACTTGTATTCCAATATGACTGCGGGGTCGTATGTGCACACAAATGGCTGACGTCACTAAACACACTCCATACACACGATTTACGTCTATAAATCGCCAAAAATAAACAAAAACAACGAGGAAAAACCAAAAGGCAGAGGTGAATAGAAAACAAGGTTTAAAATGCTTGCAAAGGTGGTAAAAGCAGAAATTCCTTGAATGGGAAAACCGTACGGCAGTTTGTATATGGACCGCGGAGATCAATGCGCAGTGAGCGGACGTCTTGCGTCATTACTCGTGCGTTCCAGTACAGCGTGAACGATTGACGTCATGACGCAGCGGCCAATGCGCTTTTACTGCTCGTGAAGCGATTCCACCCGAGCTTGTGCATCCCTGCGCCCAGTGCGCCGATGTGGCTGTGGACGTGAGAGACGGTGTCCGGCGCGACCAGACCGAGCCTCGTGGTCGCCGCATTCCGCTTTGTGCCTGTTGCCGGTGGGGTCTGCGCGAATCCAAGCGTGCGCAATTTCTCGCTACGCCCCTCCCTCCCCTGTGCAGTTATTTATTTATTTTCTCGTCCCCTTTTGATGTCGAGCCGGCGCGCGCATCCGTTATTTATTTATTTATTTATCCATTCGGATCTTAACCCGTCAGGAGGAGCGGGTGATGTCCCGCTTGGCTTAACGACGAGATGGGAACGATAAATGTCTCCGACTAGACCCTGCTGAAAAAGAGGGCGACCTGAGCGGTCGACGGAACACGATGCTCAGATCGAGTGTGCTGTGAGCGAGCACGAAGATCCGCCCGTGGCAGCACTGGCGGGGCAGAAGGAAAAGATGTCGCGGCAGAAGAGCTCGGAGACGGTGCGGGTCGTGGTTCGCTGTCGCCCCATGAACTACAGGGAGATCGCAGCAGGTTACGAACGTGTTATTGATCTGGACGTGAAGCTGGGCCAGGTGTGCGTGCGCAATCCACGGTGTGCGCCCGGAGACCTCTCCAAGACCTTCACCTTTGATTCGGTCTATGACAGCAACTCCAAACAGATGGACTTGTACGACGAGACTTTTCTGCCCCTCGTCGACTCGGTTCTCCAGGGGTTCAATGGAACTATTTTCGCATATGGTCAGACGGGCACAGGTAAGACCTACACGATGGAAGGTGTTCACACAGACCCCGAGCGCCGAGGTGTCATCCCTAACGCCTTCGATCACATATTCACGCGAATATCGCGCTCTCAGAATCGACA
Organism: Myxine glutinosa; assembly: GCF_964187855.1. NCBI lineage: Eukaryota > Metazoa > Chordata > Myxini > Myxiniformes > Myxinidae > Myxine > Myxine glutinosa. The sequence goes on along the minus strand of NC_136262.1, from coordinate 61,292,167 downwards.
GTATCTCGTGCGGGCTTCGTACCTGGAGATCTACCAGGAGGAGATCAGAGACCTGCTCGCCAAAAACCAGAACCACCGGCTGGAGCTTAAGGAGCGACCGGACACCGGAGTTTACGTCAAGGATCTTATTTCATTTGTGACTAAAAGCGTGCAGGAGATCGATCACCTGATGAGTATCGGAAATCGGAATCGGTCCATCGGAGCCACCAATATGAACGAGCACAGCTCGCGCTCTCATGCCATCTTTGTCATCACAGTAGAGTCCAGCGAAGTTCGAGATGACGGTGAGAGCCATATCCGTGTCGGAAAGCTCAACCTGGTGGATCTAGCTGGGAGTGAGCGGCAGACCAAGACAGGTGCGGAAGGCGAGCGCCTCAAAGAGGCGACAAAGATCAACCTGTCCTTGTCTGCTCTTGGCAATGTGATCTCATCTCTGGTCGATGGCCGGAGCACGCACGTTCCCTATCGTGACTCCAAGCTCACGAGACTCCTGGAGGACTCTCTCGGAGGGAACGCAAAGACCATCATGGTAGCAACAGTTGGTCCAGCGGCTTATAATTACGAGGAGACGCTCACGACTCTTCGTTATGCAAACCGTGCCAAAAACATCAAGAATAAGCCTCGGATCAATGAAGACCCCAAGGAAGCTCTTCTTCGTGAGTTTCAGGAGGAGATCGCGCGTCTCAAGACACAGCTCGAGAAAAGGAGCCTTGTGCGCCGCAAGAGAAAGAAGAACCACTCTGGGAGCAGGGAGGACAGTTCAGCCAGTGAAGGGACCGAAGAGGAGTGGGACATGGACAATGAGAAAGGTGATGTAGCAGAACTGCGTTATGTAAAGCACGAATCGGAGCGACTCGAGCGAGAAAAGGCAGCCATATTGGAGGACCATAGTTTGCTGGAAAGCGAGAAGAAATGCTTGGTGGCGGAGAAGGAGCGTATGGTGGACCATCTGCAGTCGGAGATCAAAGCCAAAGAGATGCTGCTTGGGAAAGTGAAGGTACACATACAATCTGTTGGTTTAAAAGGGTTAAATTCCTTGTTGGGTCAGTGATGGATTTATTGCATACAGAGAGTGATTGTAAATTGAGAGGATTGAAACAGAAAAGAATGGGAAAGGGGGTATGATGGGAAATGTAATGGGAGGGAATGTAAAATGTTGGGGGCAAAGTGGAGTAAAGGAAGGGAATCAAATGTCCTTAGTTTTGACCGTGGCCTTGTATTGTGTATGCATCAGAGATTTGGTTCCTTGTCCCCATACAGCTCTGTGCTGCGTAATGGGAATACTCGCACCTCTTCACCTATCGTGCTTTGGGTCACGTCTGGCCCTTTGGTAGCGGAGAAACTGCTGTTCCAGAAGCATTATGTCATGGGTGATGCATGGGGTGACTGCTAGGGTGGGTGGGTTTTGATCCGGGGATGGGAGAGACCATGCGTTTCATCCAGTCTGCCGCAAAACTATGGGCAGAAGTCTGGCTGCGAGTTTTTTTGCAATTACAATGCTGCTCTTTCTCTCATCGTCCTGGACCAGACAGACATGGATCTTTGTGAATTGTAATTTGAGGGAATTTATCGTTGTCTCATACATGCCTCCACATTAGTGACTTTATTTGATTCCGTTTTTATTTTCAGCACTTTCTAATGGTTTGGGATTGATTCAATTCACCTTCACCTTCACCAATACATTAAAAAACTAGAACGCCACTCAGTAGAGCGCATACTCCCGCCGTGGGTAAAGTTGGAATAGTACGATTTCACAAAAGTTTGAGGGAGTAGTTCAGTGACAACACAAGACAAGACACAAGACAGACACTGCACAGATATATATATATTTAGAATATATAGAAGATAATGTTAAAAAAAAACAAGGCAATTTCACTTACATTTTCGGATTCAGCATTCAATTCTATATAGGTGAGTGTATTTTGAGGCATGTGTGACTTCAAATAAAATTGTAAGCCAGAAAAAACGTTCTTTTCATTCCTTAGGGATACAACATGTAAAACTGGCCCAAACGTCAAAACAAAACTCGTTCATTGTAAGTCGGACAGGCTAATGCGACCACTCATTCTTCTGGGAAGAATCCCGTGCACATGCTGGTCACACTTATAACTCACCTAAGTCTTTATAAGTTCATCAAATACTGACACCGCGATTGACATTCGCTGAGGTAAATGTTGATATCTCTTCTGAGGTAAAAAACAAAGCAAAAAAAAAAACAGTTTTAAAGCATCATACGTATCAAACGATACATTTTATGAAACCGGGAAACCTAATACACACTTTGGTGATTTTAAAATGACAGAATATGTCTTTATTAGAAAAAAAAGAAAGAACCTTGAAGACGACGCTGCTAACAAAATACACCGCTCTAACGCATAACCACGAGTTTAAACTACATTTACAACAAATATGAAAACTATTTTCATATCACAATGTTAAATATAGAATATATAGAAGATAATGTTAAAAAAAAAATGAGCCCTGTCTTCCAATGGTAAACAATCTTTCAAAAAATTCCTGGATCTGGAATAATATCCTGAGCTTCACCAAAAACTAATCAATTCTTCCTTATCCCAAGGGCAATCATCCCACCAACTTTCATCCAAATCCGTTCAGAACTTTTCCAGATATATTGTTCACAAACACACGAACATACACACACACACACACACACACACACACACACACACACACACACACACACACACACACACACACACACACACACACACACACACGATCGAATGCATTACTCCCTGGCGGGAGTAATTACACAAGGATTACACGCCTTAAACGTGCTGCAGTATCAAAATTACACAAATACCAGGATTACACATTATTTAGGGTATCACACAATTATGGTAATTCAATTCAGATTAGATGGCGTAATGGTTAGAGCGCTCGCTCCGTGTCTGAGAGGTGATTCAAACTGTGGCCGAGTCATACTAAAGACTTAAAAACGTACGTGCTGCTTAGTTGCTTGACGTTTAGCTTATAAAAGGATAGAGCATGGACATTCCCCATAGGTTGAAATCCTTGAGTAGGAGGAAATTCCTCCTAAGGAAATGCCCCACTGAGTGTGGTGAGAAAGGCGACGCCATTTGTTGTGACGTTCCTGGTGCCCGGAGTGCACCAGAAAGTGATGCACTCCCCCCATGCTCAATGGGTGTGTTTGGTTTATCTAACAGTCCTGTGTTGTGTGTCATGCATTCGTCTGTATGTCCATGTCCATGTGTATGTGGCATCTTTACTACAAGTCTTATATTCTGTATAAATGAGAAATGAAAAAGGTTTGAGCATCACATAATATCACGATGATTAAACATGATTTAGGGTATTACACAATTAACATAAATTAGGATATTTTGCAAATATCATTATTTAGGGTATTTCACAAATATCATGATGACTAAATACTTTGTCGTTTGCCCCACTGCCCGGTGTTAACCACCTTGGTCACAACTGCTCTCGCAGCTGGCGTGGAGACCGGGGATGCGAGAAATTAACTCTACGAATAACCGTGCTGCAGGGAATTTAGTTGTAAAACGCACCCGAGCAGAGAATGTGCTTTGCACTCCGGACGAGGTCGAAACCACTCTAGCTATTAATAAAGGTCATTGATACAATTTGATTCCTCCAGGAGTTATCCATCAAAACAAAAGAGTTTGCATGGGAAGGATGGCAGGAACAATCATGGATGCATGCATTAGGAAATAAATAAACAATTTAATAAGGACAAGGCAGCAGATATGGAAATCCTGGAGGGAGACAATAAATACACAGTGGCCTGCAAAAGTATTAACCTTCTCCAAAGTTTTCACATTTTGATACCACCTGAGCTTATTTCATGATGTTTTCAAATCAAACTTAATATGTAGTCTTCACAAACTACTCCAAAGTGATCAAGCTAAAAATGCAGATAAAATGTGAATAAGTTAGATTAACAGAGAAAATCAGATAATTCTCAGGTGAATCCCTGGTGTTGGGCTAGCGGCTAGGGTGCCGGCTTAGGATCCTACGGATCCTGGGTTCGTAATCCCGGTCAATCGCTGAATTAACGCCAGGGGGGTTGACTCAGCCTGTTCATCCTTCTGAGGTCGGCATAATTGAGTACCAGTTCACTGGTAATTCCCTGCTTGTCGTTAAAAGGCGGCAAAAAAAAAAGGGTTGGCGTCAGGAAGGGCATCCGGCCGTAAAACATTGCTTCAAAAAGGGGACCGAAAAACAACAACAACCACAGTTCCCGAAAAAGGCCAACCCCCGCTTGCGGGGAAAAATGGCCTCTAAAGGTGGTTTTTTTTTTTTTTTTTTTTTCTCAGGTGCATAAGTATTCAAACTCTTTGCCTAATTAACCCTAAATCACTTCAGGGACAAATTATTTGTTTGAAAGGTTACAAAACAAGTGCAGTAAGCTTTGACTGTATCTAATCAGTGGTTTAACTTAATTTAATGAAACTTCCCCACTTATTGAAGCAGTTTTCAGGTGCAACTCATTTGTTCAACCAATGAGGCAAAATGAAAACCAATTAACTTTCCAAAAAATCAGACATAAAGTGATGGAGAAGTACCGATCAGGAGAGGGTTACAAGATTTCGAAGCCGCTCACTATCCCTTTGAGTACGGTGAAATCCATTATCAAGAAGTGGAAAACGGATCATACTACCCAGGCTTCAGCGAGATCAGGTCACCCATCCAAACTCAGCAGCCTGGCAAGCAGGGAACTGGTTCGCGAAGTCACTGGAAATCCAACAATGGCTTTGAAAGATCTGTAAGGCTCCACGTCCGAGATGGGGGTCACTGTTCATCAATAAAAAATATCCCGTTCCCTTCACAAAACAGGCCTCTATGGACAACAACAACAACAACCTCTATGGACAGATGGCAAGAAATATGCAATTACTGAAAAAGACATCTAAAAGCTTGTATGGAGTTTGTCGAAAACAACAACATCTAGTTGATACATGTGGAGAAATATTTTGTGGTTAGAGACAAAAATTAAACTTTTAGGTCAAGATTCAAAGCGTTACGTCTGGCTCAAGCCTAACACTGCACATCACCCAGTCAACACAATCCCTATTTTCAAGCATGGTGGTGGCAGCATAATGTTATGGGGCTGCTTTTCATCAGTAGGTACTGGCAAGCTTGACAGGATGGAAGGGACAATGGATGGTGCAAAGTACAGGAGAATCCTTGATGAAAACCTGCTTGAGTCAGCCATGAATCTGAAACTGGGTGGGAGATTCATATTTCAGCAGGACAATGACCTGAAGCAGCTGAATAAAAAGAAAATAAATGTTCTTGACTGGCTCAGTCAAAGTCCTGACTTGAACCCAATTGAGCATTTAAGGCGAGACTTGAAGATTGCAGTCCATCGATGATGCTCATCAAACTTGGCAGAACTAGGGAAATCTTCACATGAAGAATGGGCAAATATTTCATCATCTCACTGTGCATAGCTGGTAGAGACAGACCCAAAAAGTCTCCCAGCAGTCATTGCTGCAAAAGATGCTTCCACCAAGTACTGACCTAAGGGGTGGAATACTTTTGCAACCAGTGAATTGTGATTTGTACATGTTTTTGCAGGTATTCGTGCCATGTAACCTCCTTCAACTATAACAGTGTTGAGTTTGATATCTTCAGTTATCATGGAGTATGTTAGTACTCCAAATAGAAGGATGATCATGGGGAAAATCCTGCCTGCTGCATCAAATTTGTACAAAGAGATATGCTGAGAAGATGATATCGAGTTAAGATATAAGCTTTTAATAACCCATACCTTTTACTCCCAAGCGTTTTCTGAACTACCAAGACTTAACAAGATACCATAATACAACGCTCAGTTAGCACATCGAAAGATCGCTAAATCGCGACATTGTACTTCTTCGTCTTCTCCTCTAAAACAATGTTAAACTGTTGCCCAACCTCACCCAATAACGGCTGAAATGATTAAGGTGATTCCAACGTGAGGAAGTTACTTTATCTCTGGCCTACTGCACGTAAACCAGTATTTTAAAATCCATAAAACATTAAGCGTTTTATGAAAGTAAATTGAACATCAATATGAACTAAACCAAAACAAGCCAGATCCATTCCAGAAGTGATACATACCCCCACCCTACCCATACCCAAAATGAACTGTAACAAGTATTAAGATAATTTAAAACAACAGATTGATTTAATCCATATCAAAATAACAAAATCTATGAAACATTAAGCTTTTCGGTGTTTAAAAAATTGCACACAAACCAAAAGAAAAAAAAAAAAATCCTTTTTAATCCTTTTTAAAAAATCCTTTAAAATCCTTAAAAAAAAAGAAAAAAAAGGCGTTTTATGAAAGGAAATCAAAGGTATACATCGACTCAACCAAAACAAGTCAGGATTGTTTTAAGGGGGGGGGGGGGGGGGTGGGGGGGGGTGGGGGGGGGCGGGGGGGCGGGGTGATACATATTCCCCATCCAAAAATCGACTGAAACAAGACATTATTAAAACAATTTATGAACATTGATGGATTTCATCCATACCAAAATAACAAAATAAAGATTTTTTATTTATTTATAAAACAATGAAATGAAATGAAAAGAAATGAAATCGAGGGTAATTGTGGACTCGACCAAAACGCGCCAGGATTGTGGGAGGGGGGGAGGAATGAACCATTAGCCAAAAGTGATACTGTACAATGTACATATAGAGCCCCTGTATAAGAGTTGCAACATGACATGTCCAGAGAATTCTGGTCACGTGGCCCATGTACGCCATTTTATTTTCATTCACTGCGAACGACAATATCCATCGTTTGCATTATTTGTACATTGGATAATGCTGCATACTTCTCGAGAATCATATGGTTGTATTCTTACAAAATGATTGGACATTTCATGAGAATAGGAGATAATAGATTTCATGCGCATGCATGTTTTCAGCACATGTGAAAGATTACATGCATTTTCAGTAGCACAGCACTTGCGTTTAAAATAAATTAACAACAAACAACAACAACATGCATTTTAAAGGCCATTTTCCCTGCTAGAGCGGGGGTTAGCCTTGCGGTCCCCATGACAATCTTCTCCATTTTGCCCTATTTTCTGCATCTCTCCTTGTTAACCCCCTTGCCCGCATTTCTTCTTCCACCATCTTTAGCCAAGTCTTTCTCGGTCTTCCCCGTCTTCTACTTCCTTCTACATTCATTTCCATCACTCTTCTCAACCAGTCACTTTCATCCTTCCTCAACACATGACCAAACCATCTCAACCTGTTCCTCTTCACAGCATCAATCACAGGCTCTATTCCCATCATCTTTTGCAATTCATCATTTGTCTTCCTCTCTCTCAACGATACTCCGCACATCCGTCGAACCATTCGCATTTCCACCCTTTCCAACCTTCGTTGCTGCTCTACATTCATTACCCATGTCTCGCTCCCATAAATCATAACACTTCTCACACATGCAGCATACACCTTTCACCTTCAGCTTCAACGACACTCCCCTCATCATCAGCACGCCACTCAATTCCCGAAACTTCTTCCATGCACATCTCACTCGAGCAACCGTTGCCGAGTCTGATCCACCTTCTCCATTCAGCATGTCTCCGAGGTAGCAAAATGTTTTCACACCTTCCAGCTTCACGCCGTCTCCAAGATCCAACTCAACATTTCCTCCATCTGCAGCTCCCTCTGTGCACACCTTACATTTGAATGTAGCTGCCACACTGGTTAATGACCCTCTCAGACCACTACATTTTTGATGAACCCACTCAGCGCACATTGTACACTGAATGGAGTTCACTCCGACACCCTTCCTACACACAGCACAGGGCCACTTCCCAGTTCTTTCCACCTCACCACATGCTTTACCACTTGCCATCACCTTCGTCTTTCCGATATTCACCTTCAGACCTTTTGTCTCCATACATTCCTTCCACGTGTTCATCTTTTCCTTCAGTCCATCCATACTTTCCGCAATCAACACCAGATCATCTGCATACAACAACTCCCACGGTAAACCCTCCTTTACGTTCTGAGCCAGCACCTCCATCACAGCTACAAATAGTAGTGGACTTAGTACCGACCCCTGATGCACTCCCACCTTCACCTCAAACTCACCACTGTTCCCGTCCTTCGTCCTTACAGCTGTGCGCGCTCTTTTGTACATTGCCATCACTACTCTGATCAACCATTCCTCCACTCCTAACTTCCTCAATGCCCATGTCAATACTTTGCATGGAACCCGATCGAATGCTTTCTCCAGATCAACAAACCCAAGAATCAACTTCTTCCTCTTCTCCATGTACTTCTCCTGCAACTGCCTCACAATGAAAAGCGTGTCTGTCGTTCCTCTTCCTGGCATAAATCCAAACTGCATTTCTTCGATCTTCACTTTCTTCCTTATCCTCCTCTCCAACACCCTTTCCAATACCTTCATTCCATGCTCCAATAACTTTATCGCTCGGTACGAGCCACACTCCAGAGGGTCACCTTTCCCCTTGTATAGAGGGACGAGGGTACTCAGTTCCCAACCACTGGAATGCGGCCTTCTTTCACCACCATATTACAGATCTCTGTCATTCTCTTCCTGCTGCCTTCAACATATCTCCCACAACTCCCGTCGGCCCTCCCGCTTTTCTACCCTTCATTGCTTTTATCAGGGTACCTGATACTGGTGTTGTCCAGGGTACTGATCAGGGTACCTGATCAGGGTACCAAGTCCCTGGTGTTGGGCTAGCGGCTAGGGTGCCGGCTTAGGATACCTAGGATCCTGGGTTCGAATCCCGGTCAATCGCTGAATTAACGCCAGGGGGGTTGACTCAGCCTGTCATCCTTCCGAGGTCGGCAAATTGAGTACCAGTTCACTGGTAATTCCCTGCTAGTCGTTAAAGGCGGCAAAAAGGGTTGGCGTCAGAAAGGGCATCCGGCCATAAAACATTGCTTCAAAAAGGGGACCGAAAAACAACAACAACCACAGTTCCCGAAAAAGGCCAACCCCCGCTAGCGGGGAAAAATGGCCTCTAAAGGTGTTTTTTTTTATTGCTTTTATCACTTCCTCAACTTCCTTCTCAGTTATCTTCTCTGCCGGTCCTAAAACTGGGTTACTCTCTATGTTGCCATCCCATTCATTCTCTGTATTCAACAGCATTTCCATATATCTTTTCCATCTTCCTTTAATTCCATCTGGGTCGACAACGATTTGTCCCACTTCATCCTTCAAGCAGCTCACCCCCATCACATCACACCTCTCTTTCGCTATCTGCTTTGCAATCCTGAATACTGCTTTCTGACCCTCTTCCGAATCCAAGCGTTCTCCGAACATTTTCCTACATGCCTCCTGCGCCTTTGCTACCTCTTTCTTTGGAGCCTTCCTGGCTGCCCTATCACTTTCATGCTCTGCTGTTTCTGCTCCCGTACCCTTTGCCTTCTGCCACTCCTTGAACTTCTTCCTCTTCTCGTCAATCCTCTTTCCAACTTCATCATCCCACCACCATGTTTCCGAGTGCCTCGGTGGTCCTTTTGTCCATCCACATACCTCACCAACGGCTCCCAACACACTAGCTTTCATTGACATCCAACCACTTTCAAGCTCAACCACATCATCCTCGACCATACTCAGCCTCTCTTTTAATGCCTCCCTTACTGTCACCTCTTTCAACCTCCACACCTTCATTCTCGGTTGGTACTTCACCCGCCGAGCTCTCCTCGCACCTTTCACCCTTACGTCGCAGACAACCAAGTGGTGCTGTGAAACAGCCTCCTCCCCCGGGATCACCTTTGTGTCTCGGAGGTGCCCCCTATCTCGCCTATGCACCATCAGGTAGTCAACGGTTGTCGTCGACCCACCTGACGTGTATGTAACAAGCTTATTATCCTCTTTCTGGAACTGAGTATTACAAATCAACAAATCAGCTCCATCAGCAAACTCCAAAATCCTTTCACCTTCTCCATTTCTCACACCATATCCGTAACCCCCATGAACTCCGTCAAAACCATCCATACTCCTTCCCACATGTCCATTTAGGTCTCCTCCTACCACAACAACTTCCTCATCTTTCACGTTTTCCATCAGCTTCTCTATCGCACACCAGAACTTGTCCTTCTCTTCATCGCTTCGACCAACCTGCGGAGCATATCCCGAGATGACGTTCACCAAGAGCTTTCCAATCATCATTTTCACCATCATCAACCTATCACTCACTCTAGTCACACTCACCACACTGTCTACAAACTCCTCAGAAAACAGGACACCAACACCATTCACGCCCTCCGGGCACCCTTGCCACACAAACTTGTATTTCTGTCCCTGCCTACCCTTCACCATTCTCACACCACTTCCCTTCCATCTCGTCTCTTGCACACAACATATGTCCACTCTTCTTCTGACCAATACTTCCACCACTTCTCCTGATCTCCCTGTCATTGTCCCTACATTCCATGTCCCAAACCTCAGAAACCGATCTCCACTTCGGGCTGTACCCTGCCACATGTAGTTGTAATTGTCATGGTTCTCTTTTTGAGGCAATGTTTTTTGTTTTTTTTTAATGGCCGGATGCCCTTCCTGACGCCAACCCTCTTAGTCGCCTCTTACGACACGCAGGGATACGGTGTACCTATTCTTATCCAGGGTACACACTGGGAAACGTTTAAAACATGGAAATCCTGGGGGGGGGAATCACGGCTGCGGTTTAAACATATTTAAATAAATATTTAAACAAAACCATGAAAACAATCTGGTAAAAGTCTCTAAGTGAGAACGTGGATTTGAGAAAGCAGGAGCAGAGGTGAAAGAACAAACGAGATATAGGGGGCGGGGCACAAGTCGAGACGAGGAGGCCGCACGAGACACCAGGCCGCACGAGGCGCGAACAAAGAAACGACTAATTACACACAAATTTGCAACAACTACAAAACCAAATAGAAACACACAATAACACATACACAACAAAATACCCAGCGGAAATTTGACAAAGAAACGAACGGAAAAACACTCAAACTTTGATGCCGTGGAGAGATCGAAGCAAGCCCCGTCGCTCGAGGGACCGGAAGCGGACCATTAAAAGAAATTAATTTAAATAAATTAATAAATTAAATAAATAAATAAATAAATTAAATTAATTACATTTAAATTAATTAAAATAAATTAACAGTTGGAAAGAAATACCCCCTTTACTAAGAGGCTATCTTCATTTTAATGTAGCCCTCTTTTATTCCTTCCTTGTTCTTTCTAAATTTCTTCTTTTTTGTTGTGTTTGATTGCAAAGAAAAACTTTCCCTTTCCATATGTTCTCCAGGGATGAACTTGAGGTACACCTGCTTGTCTCTAAGCTGTTTAGCCTGGGTTCAAATCCTGACCCAGGTATAAACTGTCATCCCAGTATTTCACAGGCAGGGTGATTCATCAGTGTGTGTGTGCCGTCCCTCGAATGGACATTAAGCCGGGTGTCTTGTCTGCTATTATTAGTGGATGTTAAAGATCTCATGGTCTAATTCGCCAAGAGAGGCAAGTTATCACTGGCATCCTGGTAAAATAAATTGCTGCCTTGACTCACTGCTGGGAAGGCAATGGCAGACCCCCCAAAATCACCCTTGGCAAGCAGCCAAGCACCTGACTTCAGACAGAGCACACAATCGATCAATATTCCCAAGCTCTTTCTTTTTGTTTTCAATCACAATTGTTATCTTTTCTATCCTGTACTCCTTTGGTGGTGTGCTTCTATTTCTGTCTTTTACGTTCCTTCTTCCACGTCTTTCAAATTTCTGCATTCAGTCACTACCGACATGTATTTCTTCTACTCACTCACTCTGTACACCTCGCATCACGCACTCATCAGTGTGAACCTTTACTCGCGCATTACACTTCATTTTGCCGTGGTCTCACTTTTTGGCTACCAACATCATTTATCTAAAGGAACTTCTGCGATATATATATATATATATATTTTCCATGACCATAATTTATAAAGAAACTGATCAAATTCGATAAAGCATGACTTGCGAATATATAAATGTTTTATTTGCACCCCAAATCCACCTCTTTCATTTTACAAAATCTTTTACTTTATACCGACCGTGTACCTCTCCATCCCTCCATCCCCATTACCCCAGCCCGCTCTCTTCCACAGATCTACCGACGTCCCTGTCCTCTACTGTTCTTGTGCTTGTATGCTTTCCTCTCTCTCCCCCTCTTGTCTCCTGCTCTCTTTATTGTATGTTTTATGTGTCCGTGCATGTTTTCGTGTTTAATGTGTTAGCTCTTACACGGGCCTTGACTCTGTATACAAAAAAAAAATAATAATAATTGCTTAACCCTGCTTTCCGCTTCACGTGCGCGGGGTAATAAATAATACAAGTTAGTACTCACCAGATGAGTTTACTGATATAGGTAGAGGTGGACGGGAGTGGAAGAGTTATTCAGACAGAGGCTTGACGGTCTGCATTTTCCTCTGAGGGTGAAAGTCAAGTTCTCCAAGTTGCTGGCTCTTCTTAGGAGTTTCCTCTTGGCTCTTCCTTGGGCTCTTTTTTGGGGTTGTACCTGGGGTTCTTTCTGGCCTAATTTGTGGTGTTGTTTCTGGACTGATGTCAAGGATCTTTTGTGGAGTGTTCTTCTCTACCCGTTAAAAAAAACAAAAAACTTTGATATTATGCAGGTTGCAACGATGTGTAATCCGTTGAAACCAACCACGGCTTGCTGAGTTGAATCCTCGCCATGCTCTTTAAGTTGTAAAATTGTGATTTTGTATCGTCACCAACCTCACAGGATGCTCCATTAACGTTGGTCGTAATCCAAACACTTAGCAATCGCTCCATGTTATCTATCACCATATCTCTGCCTTTTGTTATTCGAGCAGCACTTATAGGGTCACACTCTGGCGCATTCTGTAATTTTATCTGAGTTGGCACGTATTGTTCTCACTATGGTAGTTGGTTGGCAAAGTGTCCTGCCCATGTCCACAGCTCATTCTCCCGCATCAAACCGCTTTAGTACTTCCATTTTCACCTCAAAATTGATGGTTTTCCTCTCCTTCTTTGATGCAGAGGTAACAATCATCATTTGCTGGTCATTTTGATCTAATGTTTGCAGGGTTTTGCTGAGGTTTATCAGCTGACAACTCATTAAATGTGCACGACGCAACTGGGTCTTGATGAATATGGTGTTGATTCTGACACTGATGTGAGGGTATGCAGCAGAGTGATAGGTGTTGTGTGTAGTTACGAATGCTACCCAAATTATTTAGTATGAGTTGTTTTCTTTAAATATTTAATTTTTCTATTTTCAAAACAACATTGTCATGAATAAATGCATTTTGAATTGAATTATGGTCCCTAATTCATCGGTGATGTTCTAGCGGAAAAACATAAATAGGAGCAACATAAATAGAAGACTTACTGTCTATCTTATACAAGATCGAGGTTCATGCAAGATCGAAGTCAAGAGGGTAGGCAACTAGCTGATAGTAGGACATAATAAGCAAGGGAATAAACAAACGGGATAAAAGAAGTGAGAGGATGGGAGGAAACGCAGTAACCTTCAGGTAAGAGGGTTGGGTTAGGTAGGGCAAATGGAGGACCAAAATAATGTGGAATGAGATGGTGATGTGATGCTTGTTTGAAGCCCTGGAGGGAAGAGTGAGATGGAACACTGGAACAGCCTCAGGAAGGTAGTTCTACAAACAGAAGAAAAGATGAACAAAGGAGTGGGGGTATGCAGAAATCCTCAATTTGGGGTTTAACCAGAAGGAGGTTACTGGAACATATTGGAGGAGCTGGGGAGCGTAAAAGGCTGGGAAATCAGAGGGAGCAAGGAGGAGAGATTGTTAAAAAAGAGACCGCTCATCTGTGTATGATGTGAAAGCAGCAGACGATTTGCTTTCACCTCATGGTGGGAGATGCCAATATAATTTTGAGAGAGAAAGAGAGAGGTGATGCTCTGGACTCAGCCCATTGGAAAGAGCAGTGCTTCTTTATGGTATGGACAAAGGCCTTGTAGGCTGTGAGTAGTTATGATTTTTGAAATAGTGACTTGGAATGATGGAGGATACCCATTCTGCAGTTGGACGTGGAGGATGGATTTGCTATTCGGTTGGGTCAGCCTGATGGTGAGGCCTAGAAGTCAAAGAGACTGCACCTCTTCCCAGTGAGTGACAACAGAAAGAGATAATTAGTGTTGATTTGATGACCCTTCCTGTGTAATATGGTGCATGGGACTGTCAGATTTGCCAAGAGTGAGATGTGTTACATTTGTCAGACTAGCATTTAATCAATTCTAGATCAGCAGAGCGGTGTAGTTGTTGTTTTTGATTGTCAGTGGGAGTACTGTACCAACATAATATGGAGGCATCTGCTAAAATGAGAGGGCGTTTCATTGCATTGGAAAGGTCATTTATGTATACGAGGAACAAGACTGGGCCTAATACTTCACTGGGAGAGGAGGGGGAAAGAATAATATTCATAGAAACTTATTGACGGCACAAGTGGAGGAAGTCAGAAATCCAGGAACGAAGGTGGCCTTCTGTAGCACCACATTGAGAGATCTTGCCAAACAAGGCAGGATGCCAGAAAGTAATGAATGCCAGGAATGTGTCCATGGAGATTGTCCTAGTCTCCTTGTTTGAGATTTAAGGCTTCCAGAATTTCTAAAGGAGACGCAACACCATGTCCATGTGCAGCGTTGTGACCAGGCCGGAATCCAAACTAATCATTGAAGATCTGGCTGTTTGAAAAGAGGAAAACTATGTGAACTGCAACAATGGTTACCAGATTGTCTCATTTTTTTTCCTTATAATTTGAAGTAAACTAACTGGCCTGTTGAGAGGATCTGCATCATATCTGAATTTCATTAATGTTTGCCCCATGGTCTAAGAGGATAGTTCAGATGTAGCGTACACGTCTTTATTCTGTGCAAGTGTTTTTGATTCCCAGACCATTACCTGTTGTCCATTGCAGGCAGTGCATTGCATCAATCGATGCACCCTCCTTCAGAGGGCTGGGGAAGTCGACCATCCCTTTTGCTTGCATTCTCTTGTAGATGGCACCAAAGTTTGCCATTGTGTGCTGGTGCCTTGGCCAAATTCCAAATTAGTGCAATACATCTACAAGGGGTGCAACATCCACAAGGATACAAGGCCTCACCAGCATTATCGGACTTTGGTGATCGTGCAACCAGCAGACCAGATTCATAATCGAATTCTGGTCCAAAATGTATTTGTCATATTTTCATTTTTATCTCCCCAACCGAAGGTGGGCCAAGCTTATGTTTTCACCTCTGTCTGTCTGTATGTTTGTCTGTGAGCAGGATATCTCAAAAAGTTGCGGACAGGTTGGGTTTGTGACCAGGATGAAATGATTCGATTTTGGTGAAGATCCGAATCTGGATCTGGATTCGAGAATTTTTTTTAATTTTTGAAGTGATTATTCACCATTGAGAGATGGGGCCAAAAACGATAAAGGTTATAGCATAATATTTCAAAAATTTATTGGTCCTGACATGTTCTACTGGATCAGGCATTGTGTGGCGGATGTATGCGCTCCACCGAGTGCCGTTGTAGTTTTAGATTGTTTTGCCCTTGGAATATAGGCCTGTAACACGATCTGGATCTGGATTGGGCTAGCGGTATTTAGAACCCTGGTGTTGGGCTAGCGGCTAGGGTGCCAGCTTAGGATCCTGGGTTCGAATCCCGGTCGATCGCTGAATTAACGCCAGGGGGGTTGACTCAGCCTGTCATCCTTCCGAGGTCGGCTAATTGAGTACCAGTTCACTGGTAATTCCCTGTTCGTCGTTAAAGGCGGCAAAAAGGGTTGGCGTCAGGAAGGGCATCCGGCCGTAAAACATTGCTTCAAAAAGGGGACCAAAAAACAACAACAACCACGGTTCCCGAAAAGGCCAACCCCCGCTTTGCGGGGAAAAATGGCCTCTAAAGGTGGTTTTATAACACGATGTAATATTGTGTGAGGCTGTTGGTGCTCTCTTAGTGTTCCCATCTGAACCCAGATTCAAATCAATTGCACCAAATGGGTTTGTCTGCTAATGTCTGTGTAATTTTAAATGTCGAAGTACTGTATACTGATGGTTACTTGTATCTTTGTCCTGCCTTGTGATTTTACATATGCAAGCTCCTCCACGAGCCTTAGATCCCTGTAAAAAATAATAAAAGGAAATCTAATCATCTTATTGTAAAATTATTGCTTGTATTTCCCGATAAGACTCCCCTTAAATGGAAAGTGTGAAAATTATCTTTTAAAACCCACATGGTTTATGAATGCCTGTGCAGCACTTTTTGAGACGCACAGATTGCATCGCCATGATGCTCCTTCTCTTCCTGATACACCATTATCGACACTTTGAGACCACGTGAGAGCAGGCACGCTTGGGGACGTGTTTGGTCGCTTTCAAACATGCTTATAAATCGAAAGGAGGCTGTTTTGTATGTGCTTTGATTACTTGTACCTACATGCCATCATCCGTTTTCTTCATGTTGACAGCAATGACGGCAATAATGCAGTTTCCTCATTTTCCTCACCTTGGGGTTATACAAATGTAGCCTTGAGGGGTAAAGCCTCCGCCTTGCACCTTTAGAGGTGCATTATAGTTTGTTCCGTTATCATTAGGATGAAACAGCCATCTAATCATGGTTTGGTTAACCTCTTAGTGTGTGCGTTCTCACTCTCATAGTTTTGTTCAGTATAACATGTATTTTTCATTAGACATTCACTATTATACCATCAGACAGAAGCCCTCTGGTATCAAAATTGAGAATCGTGAATATATAACCAGGAGCAAGGAGATTATCCGTTATTGAGTGAGGGAGAGGACATTTTGTGCCGTGTTACTCGTGCTTGAATTGTGATGTTAAATATTTCTCCTTCCTCCTCTCATACCCCAAGCCGCTCCATCCTTCCATGCACATGTAATGTGTTGATGGTCCTTTCCTCCCTGTGTCTTTGATGTAGCTCCAAATAGTTTATCTCCAGGCTGTGTTGAGCCCAGTTGAAGCATGCTCACGGGTTTGCCTCGTCGCTGCATTATTAAAACGCCTGATTCATCCTGCTTTGTTTACTTGCCAATCTGAGCTCTGATGCAACAGCACGTTTATGACAATTGTGCATGTCAGAAACATCTTGACCAAATGCAAGTGAATGCCTTTTCAGGACATCGTCGAATGACCCTGACCAAGGTAGATGATTCGGATGAAATCCAAGGACATTGTTATCGCATCGTTGAGCTGCATAAATTTCCAAGTGGAAGCTCTAGCGAAGGTTCTTGGTCGAGCTGGGCGGCATACATATTAAAGGATGTGGCATGGTGGGGGGATTGGAAAAACTATGGTTTAATGGGCACTCCAGCGCATCCTGCTACACTGTGAAGTAGCCCGCATCTACTACGGTGATGAAAGAAGTTAAAATTACAAAACGCGTCTATAAATCTTGCTTTGTATTTTATGTGCAAAGATTGTTATATTTTTGGAAAGAAAAAACGATTTTTTTTATACACACACACACACACACACATATATATATATATATATATATATATATATATATATATATATATATATTGTTGTGGATATGAGGACTGTATATTTTTTTGATTGTGTGCTTTATTATTATTATTATTGTTATTCTGCGCCTCCTGCCTCTGGAGCTGTGTAAAGGTCAAAGGGCATCCCATAATTAGTCCACAAGCATACACGTCAGCCAATAATAGAATACCCCTGTTCGATAGTTATATCTTATTCTGTGTTTTAGGGTAAGGCTGTGTCTCCCATTAATAGAAGTACTCCATTGCACCAAGTGAAAGAGATAGATTCCCTTCATTCCCATTCCCAAAACCTCCATTCCCCCTTTTCGTCGATTAGAAACTACCTCCGCTCCAATTACCGCCATTGAACCACGAGGCAGGGTCGGAGAAGAAAGGCGTGTCTCCACCTCGTCATAGAGGGGAGCAGTGAGCCAGCCCCACTCGACCAACCATGAGCCAGGGGTTTGGCTAGAGAGGGCGGAGGAAGAGCGATCGGGGAGGTTCGCAAAGGTTGAGGGGCGGGGCCTATATAACCCAAGGCAGGGCGTGTCCACCAGAGATGAGCTTTTACCGGCAGACGAAAGGGAGCCCAAGCCGTTGAGACGAGAGGAGGTCCAAGGCAG
The DNA here is from genome assembly GCF_964187855.1 of Myxine glutinosa. Classification (NCBI taxonomy): domain Eukaryota; kingdom Metazoa; phylum Chordata; class Myxini; order Myxiniformes; family Myxinidae; genus Myxine; species Myxine glutinosa. Next base: position 61,274,044 of record NC_136262.1, on the reverse strand, counting down.
ATGAGCTTTTACAGAGGAGAGACGAGTACAACGGAAAGAGCTGGGTCGTCAGAGCAAGAGCGCGTAGAGAGGTCCATGACAAGAGCTGAGTTGGTCGTCAGGGGTGGTCAGCCATTGCGTTCAGTGGTTGCGTTCAGTGGTTGCGTTGAGTGGTTGCATTGGAGAAAGAGTGGTTGGACAAACAAAAGAGAGAGGAGAGAACCCGTCACGCCAGACCCCCCACCAGCGCGTCGGCTCTGACCGTGATCCGACCCGAGATCCGACCCGTGATCCGACCCGTGATCCCGCGCACACGACAGGATCGGTGGCATCAGCGGCCGTCGAGGTCCAGCCCGACGTCCCGTGCGGGATCAAGCTCCAGCCAGCTCCGTGCCGTCCTCCCCCTCCAGCCACACACTTCCTTCCAGCCAATCCACTCTGCAATTCCCCGTGTGAGTCGTCTTTGTTTGTTCTGTCCTGGGTAGGTAATTGAGCTTGTATAAGGAATTCACTGTGTCACCTGCGTCTCGTGTCCCTGTACATAATCGTGACTGCTCCTTCTTGATTATATGTGTAAATAATAAATCCCATTACTCTTCTGTCCGTCTTCTCGTCTTATTCCTTTTCCTCTTTGCATTCGGTCGTTTTAGAGTTTTCCAGATTGGGCAGCTGCGGTGCGATACGGCCAAAGTTTGGGGTGAATCGGGTGAGTTGGGGAAGAATCGGGGGAACTGTTAGGTCGCGGTCATACCAACCGCTCGTGTCAAAAATAACATCTTAACCGCGACAGTAACAATATATATATATATACTAGCGGGGTCACCCGTGGGAATCCCACGGGCATGGATGTGTGTGACATTTCGACATATTGAGTTATATGCTGCACATTCATTTTTACAAAATGGTTACTGGCAAGTCATCAGATCCAGAAATGGTGTGAATTTAGTTATTTCACATAATATGTGACCCCTCACTCCTCTCCACCTGACACTCTCCTGTCTCCACCTGACACTCTCCTGTCTCCACCTGACACTCTCCTCTCTCCACCTAGCACTCCTCTCCTCTCCAAATCCTCACATTCCTCTCCTTTCCAATCCCTCACCTCTCCAATCCCTCACACTCCTCTCCTCTGCAATCCTTCACACGCCTCTCCAATCGCGCCTCACACTCCTCTCCAATCGCGCCTCACACTCCTCTCCAATCGCGCCTCACACTCCTCTCCAATCGTGCCTCACACTCCTCTCCAATCGTGCCTCACACTCCCCTCCAATCACTCCTCTCCAATCGTGCCTCACACTCCTCTCCAATCACGCCTCACACTCCTCTCCAATCGTGCCTCACACTCCTCTCCAATCGCGCCTCACACTCCTCTCCAATCGCGCCTCACTCGCCTCTCCAATCGGCTTTCCCCGTCTCGTTTCTCTCCTTTTTCTCCCGTCTCGTTCTTTTTCTTGCTCCAAATCGGCCCGTCGGGAATCGGAAATCGGCCCGTCTCGCCCGTCGGCCCGTCGGAATCGGAAATCGGCCCGTCTTGCTTTTGTGCTTGTGCATAAATAAATTGTGTTCATGACACCATTTCTGGTGTTGGGCTAGCGGCTAGGGTGCCGGCTTAGGATCCTGGGTTCGAATCTCGGTCGATCGCCGAATTAATGCCAGGGGGGTTGACTCAGCCTGTCATCCTTCCGAGGTCGGCTAATTGAGTACCAGTTCACTGGTAATTCCCTGTTTGTCGTTGAAGGCGGCAAAAAGGGTTGGCGTCAGGAAGGGCATCCGGCCGTAAAACATTGCTTCAAAAAGGGGACAAAAAAACAACAACTACCACGGTCCCCCGAAAAGGCCAACCCCCGCTTTGCGGGGAAAAATGGCCTCTAAACGGTGGTTTTTACACCATTTCTGGATCTGATGACTTGCCAGTAACCATTTTGTAAAAATGAATGTGCAGCATCTAACTCAATATGTCGAAATGTCACACACATCCATGCCCGTGGGATTCCCACGGGTGACCCCGCAAGTTTGCATTGACGTTCGTCGATGGACTCGTTCGCCCGTCTCATTCGTTTTCTTGCTGCATCCTGTTCAAGTCTGCGTTCTTCATCGATCGTCTCATTCATTTTGGAAATAGAAGTTTCCACGCAGCGCATGAATTGTCACGATCCTCAAGAGGAATTTGTCTCGTAATCATCAAATGATAAATGGCAAGTAAATTATATTGTGGAAAATTAAAGATTTCAAATAAACCTATTTAAAGTGTATTCGCACATAACTAATTTTAAAAAACGAAGAAATATCTCTCGGTAATTTCCTGAAACATATTTTACTTCCGGCTAATAATGTTGAATTAAATAAAAACGAAGAAATATATGTCGGCATCATTGTTGACGTTTTTGTGACGACTGTCATCAAACGAAAAAGTAATATATCTTAACGGAAAAGCAAAAGCGAATTTTTAATATATATCGACACGTTGCCGTCGGTGTCATGTTGGGCGGTGTATGATACACCATGACGCGATTTTTAAAAATATATCTCTGCATTTTCCCGCGTGTGTGGAATGTTCTCAATTATTGCTGACACCGAGTCCAAAACCATCGATAAAAATGAAATCATATGGTGAGTTAGATTGGAGATAAAGGCGTGAGAGAGACTCAATGGCCTTGAAGTTGAAGTTACAGGCGTTTGAGAATTCATTTCGTTCTATAAACGGCAACTTTCATTGGATTTCCTTCCCGTTTTTTTTCAACCGAGTCGAAAACTATGTTAGCAACTGTGAAAAATGAAATGATATATCGAATTTTTAATATGTATCGACACGTTGCCGTCGGTGTCATGTTAGGCGGTGTATGATACACCATGACGCGATTTTAAAAAATATATCTGCATTTTCCCGCGTGTGTGGAATGTTCTCAATTATTGCTGACACCGACTCTAAAACCATCGATAAAAATGAAATCATATGGTGAGTTAGATTGGAGATAAAGGCGTGAGAGAGACTCAATGGCCTTGAAGTTACAGGCATTTGAGAATTCATTTCGTTCTATAAACGGCAACTTTCATCGGATTTTCTTCTCGTTTTTTTTCAACCGAGTCTAAAACTATGTTAGCGACTGTGAAAAATGAAATGATATATCGAATTTAAAATAGATATCGACACATTGCCGTCGGTGTCATGTTGGGCGGTGCATGATACACCATGACGCGATTTAAAAAAATATATCTCTGCATTTTCCCGCGTGTGTGGAATGTTTGTGGAAAATAAAAGATTTCAAATAAACCTATTTAAAGTGTATGCGCACATAACTAATAAAAAAAACGAAGAAATATCTCTCGGTAATTTCCTGAAACATATTTTACTTCCGGCTAATATGTTGAATGAAATAAAAACGAAGAAATATATGTCGGCATCATTGTTGACGTTTTTGTGACGACTATCATCAAACGAAATAGTAATATATCATAACGGAAAAGCAAAAGCGAATTTTTAATATATATCGACACATTGCCGGCGGTGTCATGTTGGGCGGTGTATGATACACCATGACGCGATTTTAAAAAATATATCTCTGCATTTTCCCGCGTGTGTGGATTGTTCTCAATTATTGCTGACACCGAGTCTAAAAGTAAAACCATCGATAAAAATGAAATCATATGGTGAGTTAGATTGGAGATAAAGGCGTGAGAGAGACTCAATGGCCTTGAAGTTACAGGCCTTTGAGAATTCATTTCGTTCTATAAACGGCAACTTTCATCGGATTTTCTTCCCGTTTTTTTTCAACCGAGTCTAAAACTATGTAAGCGACTGTGAAAAATGAAATGATTTATCGAATTTGATTTGAAATAAAACTGGGGGAGAGCAAGACACCACGGGCCTACAAAACAGGACTCAAAGCTATGCGAGTTAATAAAATGGTGGATATTTGTTTATAGCCACTCCCAGAATGGGTGGAGCTATGGGTGGAGCTACTCTGCAAACCGAGTAAGCCACACCCCGGACAGACACCCAACAGATAGACAGACAGACAGACAGAATCATCTACGGCTATTATAATATAGATATATATATATATATATTTATATATATATATATATTGTTACCGCCCGCGGATAAGATGTTGTGTTTGCCGAGCGGATGGCCCCGCGGTTGTACAGTTACCCCGACTAACCCGATTCCTGAACGTTGGCCGGATCGCGCCATAGATATTCAATAGCGAAAAGACTAAGGCGACACGGATGTGAAGAAGAAGAAGGAGAAGACGAAAAGGTTGGAAATACGAATATAATTTATTTCTACTATATACATGCTCAAAATAACCAAGGAAGAAGGAAAGATAATAAAATAATATACAGAAGAATTAGAGACACAGTGCAAATTCCTTATACAAGCTTAATTAAATACCCAGGACAGAACAAACAAAACAAACTCACGTACACAAGAGGATGGAAAGGCAGGAGGTGGATGGCTGGAGGGAGAGGAAGGTCCCACGGGCACTGCAGCACGATCGGCGCGTTTGGTAGCCGCCGTTCCTTCGCAGTCCCGCTCAAAACTGCCGTCAAGGCCCCACGTTGCTGTGTTGCTGCTGTGGCTGCCACTGTTGCTGCTGACGCTGCGGTGGACGTCGCGCGGTTTTCCAGGACTACAACAGGCTTCTTGCTGTTAACTACTGCTCAGTCCAACCTTGGCGAGCAAGGCGACGAATAGCAGGCTTTGTGCTTTCCGGGATGTCCTCTCCTTGGATGTTCTCTATGTTCTCTTTCTTGGTCCAACCACTCTTTCTATCTCTTGGTCCAATCACTCCTCACCACCGACCACTACCGACCACTTAACGCCCCCTTGCTTCTTGCGCGCGCGCCTTTATAACGCCTCCGGCGATCAAGCCGCCGGCCTTCAGGACACGCCCATCGGTGTGCTCACCTCGGCCCTGGTTGGTCACACGACCCTCTGGCTCCACCCTTGATGACGACGGGCGGGTACGCCCGTCTTCCCCGACCCGAGCACATGTTCAATGGTGGTTTTGGAGGGGATGTAATTGGCAATCGAGGCTTGGCAATGCTGAAAGGGGAAATGGAGGTTTTGGGAATGGGAATGAAAGGGGATCTAGCTTGTTTCACTTGGTGCAATGGAGTGTCATCTTAATGGAAGACAAGGCCTTACCCTAATACACATAATAAAGATATAACTATCAACCAGGGGGAAATCTATGATTGGCTGACGTGTATGCTTTATGGACTAATTATGGGACGCCCTTTGACCTTTACACAACACTGGAGGCAGGAGGGTCCAGAATCAAGCAATATTGCACAACCATTTACTATATAATACAACACAATAAAAAAAAACATAATCCTCATATCCGCAACACTGCACCCTCCTCCTCTTAGGCACCGCCCGGGCCGATAACTTTAATTTAGTGTGACACGTAGGTGTAGTTCCCTCTACTTTTAACCTGACCCTGAGTGCGACAGTTTTAAAACATAAATAAATATGTCCCACTGCTCCATTGCACCCTACCTAACAGACCCACGCCCACAGCTAACCGAATTGCGGAATGGTCTTCAAACTATACACTGATGGTGGGGAGCATTATTTACACTGACGTTACTTTATTTACAAAACGCAACCCAGGACCTGTGATTGTTCTTTCTGGGGGGGGGGGGGGGGGGGGAGACAGTCTGCTCTGCATCGACGCACCATGAAAGCACCCAAAAACGCACCAACACACCCTCAAGCACCAATCGGTGCACAGTCATCACTGGTCATCAATAAAAAATAAAAACAACAACCCCTGACCCTGCAGGTGGTCTCTTGCTCTTCGGCTCCCTTTGCTGGCTATTATTATTTTCCTGGTGTTGTCATCTTCCTTTGCTCGCGGCCTATTTGTATTAAAATAAAATGCACCCAACGTGTCCATTTCTTTTTATTTATGGCCCACAGGGGCCGACTATGTATGGTTCACCTGTGGGGCATCGGTGCCCTGTGGCCAAGGTCCGCCAGCAAGATTTCGGGCCTTCATGGCCGGTTCCAGCAGAGGGGCCATGCCCCAACCCATGGGGTTCATAAGTGGTGCTCGGCCACAGACATGTGGTCCATAATGTGGTGCATCGATGCAGACAGCTGGTTCTGGGAGTTCCGGGCGCACAATGGCAGACTCACGCACGCTCCCCTCGGCGCCCAGTGGCACACAGGTCCTCATGTGGGAGACAAAAGGGGGGACAGACAGATGAGCAAGGGGTAAGGTCACAAGGGTACACATCAAACAAGGCAATGCAAGGCGAAGTGCGTACGGAGAGTGAAGTGAGAAAGCTCGTCCCTACCGTACGTCACCCCCCCTGTCACCTACACTACCCTTGCCCTTACCCCATATGTACAACAATCTACACATTTACAAATTCGTCACTACTGTCACGTCTTCCCCCTATACCAAATTTGTCTCCACAATCCCTCTATCCAAAATTTGCCATCACCCAATTCATCATCAATCCTCATAAGGAGGGAGAGATGGAACAACCAGCACAATGTCACACCCACGTCATGATGCGTCTCTCATTCCAAACATCTGCATCAAAATAATAAAAACATGGCATGGTGCGGAGTTACGTCACCTCAGGTGAGTGGATGTAGATTGTGCAAGGAGATTTTCATCCTAACTACTTTCTAAATGACATTAACACACTTTACACTACCCGGGGTCTTTCCCTGCCAATCCATTGGCCATTTACACTATGGGTTCTAAAAACCAATTCCCATTGACCAAACTGTGGTGCTTCTCAATTTGGGGTCTCACTCCCCCGATTCAACTCCCTGTGCCCTTGCACAATTTCAGGACTGGGGCGTGTAGCTCTCCCAGCAGGTCTACCCACCTGCACACCTCCACCACTGCAGTTGCCACCCGAGCTTACCTAGCTCCTCACCCTAACCTATCTAACTGGGGAAGGCCCCTCCTGGCTCTGTCACCCCTTGGTGCCCTCTGGCACTGGGCTACCCGGGTCCGTCCTCCGGATCCTCGGGCCCCATCCACAACAACTCTACCGGCTCCCAGAGCCCACCTGCGGCCTCACCTGGCCGACATCCTCACAGTGGTGGAGTGCCCAAACCAACTACACACACTAACAGGCTACACGCCCAGCCATTTCCACAACACTAATGCACCCATCCAAACACCATTCTTTCACCCGCACCACAGATGCCAATATCCAACCACAATTTACCTATACCCGCTACCTAACACTTACACTACCCTCCCCGGGTATTTGTGATGGGGGTCCATCCTTCCCCCATTCACACCTTCGCACCATCCACTCCACTCCAGTTTCCACCATACTCACTCCACGACCATCCATTCCCATACTCCATATATTCCATAATCCATATATTCCCCACAACCATTCTCCATACACCTGTCGTTGCACACCTGTGCAATCACACCTGGTGCCACCTGCACCCTCCTCCTCTTCCTGGACCATTTGGTCAGCACAATACTCATCACTATCACTCACTCATTCACTGCTCCATACACCTGTCCAGTTGCACACCTGTGCAATCTCACCTGTTCCTCACACACGGCATCATCTAATCTACCTGTTGCCCTGCTAACTTAGTGCTCCCCGTCTTCCCTTTAAACTAAGCACATACCACGTCATTATCATCCAAACCAATCTACCTGCGTCCCCACTACAGGTATCATTGTCACTAACTAATCTTAACGTTACCTAAGGTCATCTGCTCTAGATCCCTATCATTATATCCTAACCCTCCCGGGCTAGTTTTCACTGCCATAAACCCCATAAGACTAGTGCTCCTTTGCCCCCGCTGTGAGGGATGACAGAGTTGCCATCCCACCACATCGGGCATCTCCCACTACCAATTTTGCACATCAAATTCAGCCAATCAAAAATTTGCCAATCATCTGCCAATCGTCTGCCAATCCTCACTCTGCCAATCATCAAATTTTGTTTTTCTAATTTCGGGGCCAAAACACTATCCTCATCATCATCATCACAGTCCGCTTTATCTGAGCCTCGGTGCGTCGTCACATCATTAAAACCCGGCTTCGCAAAGCCGAGCAATGAATTCGGGTGGTTTGGTCGCCTTGGTTGGATCCGTCCGGCCTTCACGACTCTGGGGAGGAGGCATGCTCGGGCCGAGGTTCCACGCATCATCGCGGCTCGGTACCTTGCGGTCCCGGGCCCGATGGCTGAGGCTCGCCCGGTCGGAACCCCGGCCCCACGAGGGGGCACCGGGCCGCTTCCTCCCACTCGCCCTTGAACCGGACCGGTCGCCTCGCCCGACAAGGCCCGGACTCGACCGTGCGGGGCGGGGCCAAGCCCGAATCGGCAACGACGCTCCGAAGAGAAGCGACGCAGCATCGATCCGCGCCGGGCCTTGCATCCAACAAAGTGCACCGCGCCCCGAGTGCTCGCATCGGCTATCCATCGCCCTAAACGCTAACCCGTCCAACGTCGATGCTTTACTCGCATGCCCACACGCGTCGCACACGCGACCCTTTTGACCCTCACAAAACCCGGCATTCCATCGCCGTCCGTACATTCCACCAACGCACTCCCTGTTACACACCACACCTCTCGCGCACACTCTTTGCGCACACTCGCCGTTCGCACACTTCGGTCCACCCCTCTCCTCCGTTACGTCCTCCGTAACACTCACCATGGGCGTGCACTCTTGCATCCACCCACTACCGCGCTCCGATGTGCTCCCTCGCACTCGCGCTACTACCAACTCAGGTGTGCTTTCTCGCACACCCTCGCCGTTCATCCCATACGTGCATCCTCGCACCCGCTCCACCACCAACTCACTCCTCGTGTCACACTCCGTACACCCCGACGTGCATTCTCGCTCGCACTCGGTATCACACTCGCGTTTCGTAACACGCTCACCCCTTGACGCACACTTTTTTTTCACACACGTGCTATTTCCACTCACACCGGACCCTTCACCAATGCCCGGGTGCCATATTGACCCCAATCGCGCGAAAATTCTCTTCGCGCCAAACCCCCTTTTACAAAATCTCCCGGCACCACATGCAGCCCGTCTCACCTTCGGGGTTCTTCTTCCTCCCTGCACCAAAACCTGCAAATCTTTATAAGGATTAATGAGCACAGCATCGTGATGTGAGCACGGACTTTGTACAGTTTCCATTCCTTCCTCCGATTGTTGCTCTTTTAAGTCCCCAGTCTCTCCAATTTCAACTATACCCATAATTTCTTTGTTCACCTCGACGACCGCTGGCTTTAATAAAATCCTCTCTACCTCAGCAGTCGCCGGCTGCCCCAAACCCCGTGTCGCGATTTCTACCCCCGTCATTTTACCCGCGCTTTCCTCCGCCTCGCTCAACCAGCGCTTCTCGACCCGCGTTACCTCCTCGTGCACCCCATGGACCTGCTCGCTCAACCCGCGGTCTCTGTCCCTCTCCAACCCCTCATTAATTTCTTTGGCTTGGCCAACCATGCCCCCCAGTTTGTCCCCTAATCTGCTTCCGAGACCCTCAAATTTATTTCCCAACTGTTCGCTGGTACCCCTTGCTTCGTCCCTCATTGCCCCCATCATTCTGTTTTCCTTTTTTTTTTTATTAGCCCTCGTTTCGTCCCTCATTGCCCCCATTTCGCCCCCCATCCTCTCCATTTTTGCATTCAGTTGGGTCAAGAATAATCTGAGGTCAAACCCGGTTTGCCCAGCGTCCCCAGCCGCCACCGCGGGCTCGCCCTCCGCGGCGCCGCTATTTTGGGACCCTTCAACCACGTGCGCGAGAGCGCCATTTTGCGCGCCTGAAACCTCCTCAACCACCTCCTCATTGCTCCCCTCCATTTGATCCTGGGTTACTCCTAACCCCTCTCCTAGTTCACCCACCTGCATCCGATCACCTTGACTAGCCATGGCGCAATTTCAAAGTTCAGGTTTTTTCGAAAACAAAACAAATTTCGGCCGCTCCAAATTTTGACCAAATTTTTTCTTGATGTTTTAAAAATTTGGTTCGGGCCTCGTATCCCACTCCTGGCACCAATTGTTACCGCCCGCGGATAAGATGTTGTGTTTGCCGAGCGGATGGCCCCGCGGTCGTACAGTTACCCCGACTAACCCGATTCCCGAACGTTGGCCGGATCGCGCCACAGATATTCAATAGGGAAAAGACTAAGGCGACACGGATGTGAAGAAGAAGAAGAAGACGAAAAGGTTGGAAATACGAATATAATTTATTTCTATTATATACAGGCTCAAAATAACCAAGGAAGAAGGAAAGATAATAAAATAATATACAGAAGAATTAGAGACACAGTGCAAATTCCTTATACAAGCTTAATTAAATACCCAGGACAGAACAAACAAAACAAACTCACGTACACAAGAGGATGGAAAGGCAGGAGGTGGATGGCTGGAGGGAGAGGAAGGTCCCACGGGCACTGCAGCACGATCGGCGCGTTTGGCAGCCGCCGTTCCTTCGCGGTCCCGCTCAAAACTGCCGTCAAGGCCCCAAGTTGCTGTGTTGCTGCTGTGGCTGCCGCTGTTGCTGCTGACGCTGCGGTGGACGTCGCGCGCTTTTCCAGAACTACAACAGGCTTCTTGCTGTTAACTACTGCTCAGTCCAACCTTGGCGAGCAAGGCGACGAATAGCAGGCTTTGTGCTTTCCGGGATGTCCTCTCCTTGGATGTTCTCTATGTTCTCTTTCTTGGTCCAACCACTCTTTCTCTCTCTTGGTCCAATCACTCCTCACCACCGACCACTACCGACCACTCAACGCCCCCTTGCTTCTTGTGCGCGCGCCTTTATAACGCCTCCGGCGATCAAGCCGCCGGCCTTCAGGACACGCCCATCGGTGTGCTCACCTCGGCCCTGGTTGGTCGCGCGACCCTCTGGCTCCGTCCTTGATGACGACGGGCGGGCACGCCCATCTTCCCCGACCCGAGCACATGTTCAATGGTGGTTTTGGAGGGGATGTAATTGGCAATCGAGGCTTGGCAATGACGAAAGGGGAAATGGAGGTTTTGGGAATGGGAATGAAAGGGGATCTAGCTTGTTTCACTTGGTGCAATGGAGTGTCATCTTAATGGAAGACAAGGCCTTACCCTAATACACATAATAAAGATATAACTATCAACCAGGGGGAAATCTATGATTGGCTGACGTGTATGCTTTATGGACTAATTATGGGACGCCCTTTGACCTTTACACAACACTGGAGGCAGGAGGGTCCAGAATCAAGCAATATTGCACAACCATTTACTATATAATACAACACAATAAAAAAAAACATAATCCTCATACCCGCAACAATATATATATATATATATATATATATATATATATATATATATATATATATATATATATATATATATATATATATATATATATATATATATCGCCTCACCACGCTTCGTTACTGAGGAACGGGCTTTTTTTAGCTGAGGCTAATGACTGTACCTGAGTTGCTGTGTTGTCATGATTTACATCAATCATAAAACAAACAATTATTTTACACAAATTTATTTGTAGTGTTTGTGATATTACATTTTCATAAGCAATTTAGGTTGAAGATTTAGGTTGAAAAAAAAAAAAAATTAAAAAAAGAACCCCTTAGCAAATACATAGGGGAGGGGTAGGTGCAGACTGGAAGTTTGGGACGATTACACCTCACCACACATAATTTAAAACACCTCACCACCACATAATTTAAAACACCTCACCACCAAGTAATTTAAAGCACCTCACCCCCATGTAATTTAAAATACCTCACCCTCACGTAATTTAAAACACCTCACCACCACGTAATTTGAAAAACCTCACCCACACGTAATTTAAAACACCTCACCCCCACGTAATTTGAAAAACCTCACCCCCACGTAATTTAAAACACCTCACCCCCACGTAATTTAAAACACCTCACAACCAACTAATTCAAAACACCTCACCACCACATAATTAAAAACACCACCACTACATAATTCAAAACACCTCACCACCACGTAATTCAAAACACCTCACCACCCAGTAATTTCAAAATGCCTCCCCACCACGTAATTCAAAACGCCTCACCACCACGTAATTCAAAACGCCTCACCACCACGTAATTCAAAACGCCTCACCACCACGTAATTCAAAACGCCTCACCACCACGTAATTCAAAACGCCTCACCACCACGTAATTCAAAACGCCTCACCACCACATAATTCAAAACGTCTCACCACCATGTAATTCAAAACGCCTTACCACCACGTAATTCAAAACGCCTTACCACCACGTAATTCAAAACGCCTCACCACCACGTAATTAAAAACGCCTCACCACCACGTAATTCAAAACGCCTCAACACCACGTAATTCAAAACGCCTCACCACCACGTAATTCAAAACGCCTCACCACCACGTAATTCAAAATGCCTCACCACCACGTAATTCAAAACGCCTCACCACCACGTAATTCAAAACGCCTCACCACCACGTAATTCAAAACGCCTCACCACCACGTAATTCAAAACGCCTCACCACCACGTAATTCAAAACGCCTCACCACCACGTAATTCAAAACGCCTCACCACCACGTAATTCAAAACGCCTCACCACCACGTAATTCAAAACGCCTCACCACCACGTAATTCAAAACGCCTCACCACCACGTAATTCAAAACGCCTCACCACCACGTAATTCAAAACGCCTCACCACCACGTAATTCAAAACGCCTCACCACCACGTAATTCAAAACGCCTCACCACCACGTAATTCAAAACGCCTCACCACCACGTAATTCAAAACGCCTCACCACCAGGTAATTCAATACGCCGCACCACGACGTAATTCAAAACGTCTCACCACCACGTAATTCAAAACGCCTCACCACCACGTAATTCAAAACGCCTCACCACCACGTAATTCAAAACGCCTCACCACCACGTAATTCAAAACGCCTCACCACCACGTAATTCAAAACGCCTCACCACCACGTAATTCAAAACGCCTCACCACCATGTAATTCAAAACGCCTCACCACCATGTAATTCAAAACGCCTCACCACCATGTAATTCAAAACGCCTCACCACCATGTAATTCAAAACGCCTCACCACCATGTAATTCAAAACGCCTCACCACCATCATGTAATTCAAAACTCCTTTATATATATATATATATATATATATATATATATATATATATATATATATATATATATATATATATATACATATATACATATATATATATATACATATATATATATATATATATACATATATATATATATATATATATACAGTGGAACCTTGACTTACGAGTGCCCCAACTTACGAGTTTTTCGAGATACGAGCCGTCGCTCCGGCGGTTTATTGCTTTGAGATGCGAGCCGAGATCCGAGTTACGAGCTTTCGCCACCCGGTCACGTGGTTATCTTGCCGTTCAAGTACAGTATCTTTGTCGTATAGCGCTGCATTTTAGTTTTCGCATTTCGGTTATTTTGAGTTTTGCCGCCAGGTGGGTTCTGGTCACGTGGTTATCTTGCCTGCCGTGCACGTACAGTATCTCTATCGTATAGCGCTGCATTTTAGTTTTCGCATTTCGGTTATTTTGAGTTTTGCCGCCAGGTGGGTTCTGGTCACGTGGTTATCTTGCCTGCCGTGCACGTACAGTATCTCTATCGTATAGCGCTGCATTTTAGTTTTAGCATTTCGGTTATTTTGAGTTTTGCCGCCAGGTGGGTTCTGGTCACGTGGTTATCTTGCCTGCCGTGCACGTACAGTATCTCTATCGTATAGCGCTGCATTTTAGTTTTCGCATTTCGGTTATTTTGGCGTTGGCGCTGTGTAACGACACTTGCCTCACTCATTTTCGAAACATTTTGAAAGGGAGGAAGAAACAAACCTCGTTGGACAGGTTTTTCTTTAAACGCCCTGCAAGTGAAAGTGAGGAAAGTGTGGCGAAAAAGGCAAAAGTTATCCCCTCCACCTCCGCCAGCATCTTCGTCTGATCTTCAAGGTAAATACACTTAATAAAACCAGTTTATTTCTTTACATTGTCTTTTATTATGTACAGTATATACGAGGTCGTGCTTGTTTATACATTATTTGTTATTTATAAAGTACATTTTTCTTATTTAAAAACACGTAACAAAAAAAATTGGTGTGGTTTTTTGGGGGCTGGAACGGATTAATAGCATTTCAATGCATTTCAATGGGGAAATTTGATTTGAGATACGAGCAATTTGAGTTACGAGCTCGGTCACGGAACGAATTAAACTCGTAAGTCAAGGTTCCACTGTATATATATATATATATATTGTTGCGAATATGGAATTTGGCCTCCATATCCGCATGTGAATATTCCCCTATTTCCCCAATACTCCCCAACTATCCCCAATCCCCCATTCCCTAGTCCCATTGCCTGTAAATAACACTCTGTAGAACCGACCATCCCCTTTTTCCCCCATTAAATGTCGTGCCCAGGTCCACCGCATCTCACGTAGACAACTTTCGGACATCTTGCTAGTTATTCTTAGTCTATGTCAGTTAAGGACTCGTTTCCATTAATTCTGACTCTTCGTTGCACCAGAATGTGATTATATGGCACCAGTAGTGAGTTTAGGACCTTCCCATACCTCCTCCCATCTTCTTCCCCAAACAACAACTACAAACAACAACAACAACAACAACTACAGCTACAACAACAACAACAACAACTACAGCTACAACAACAACTACAACAACGGCGCGCGGGGGGAGTGTGCGTCCTCACACCGGCTCGGTTAGCCGCCATGACCATGCGCTCCACGGGGTTACCACGAAGGGGCTCCCTGTCAGCCCCCCGTCAAGGGCGGAGCCGGTAACCCCCCCCCGCACGCACCCAATGAGAAGCAACGAGCCGATTCCATCTGGGGCGGAGCTAACGAGCCGAGGGCGTGTCACTCCCCGCCGGAGATACGCAGCCACTTGCCGGACGTGACGTCAGATGCGCCCCGAGCTTGAAGAGGAAGTACCAGTCGTGACCTCCGAGCGCTGTGACCTCCCTGCATCTACTGGACCGTACAGTACCCTGTCCTTGAGCCAAGAGTGCACCTTGAGCCATCGATACCCGCTTTCCTTGCCATCAATCCCCGTGTGAGTCAGCCTTGTCCCGTTTATCTGTCGTCTGTTGGGGGTTAATATAAGTGTGTCTAAGTGCCTGTCTTTCTATGATGTCCCTCTTGTAGTTGTAATCTAACCTTCCGCCTTAATATAATCTCCTCCGGAGGTCTTGAGAACCGTATCCCTGGTGTCGTGTCATTTTAATCCCAGCCGTGTGTCTTTTCCTTCATTGATCTAGCGTAGCGCGACTAGTCAACGTTCGAGCATAATCGGGTAAACTGTGCAGACGTGGTCATACCAAACCGCTCGGTAAACTAACATCCACCACCGCGTCTGTAACAATATATTGTTGCGGAAATGAGGATTGTGTTTTTTTTGTGTGTATTATTATTATTGCTTTATTCTGAGCCCTCCTTGCTACAGTGTGTATAAAGGTCAAAAGGGCGTCCCGGTAGTTAATTCCATAAAGCATGCATTGAAGGACACTATAATATCCCTGTTCAGTAGTTTATATCCTTATTATGTGTTTTAGGGTAAGGCCTTGTCTTCCATTAAAATGACACTCCATTGCACCAAGTGAAAAAGATAGATTCCCTTCATTCTTCATTCCCATTCCCACAAACCTCCATTTCCCCTTTCGTCATGGCCAAGCCTCAATCTGCCAATTACATCCCCTCCAAGTCTCCATTGCCAACTGCACTGGGCAGTTGGCCAGTTTGTTACAGCTGTGGGTTGTTTTCGCCCCAAAGCCGCCATTGAACATGTGCTCGGGTTGGGGAAGAAAGGCGTGCCCGCCCGTCATCATCAAGGGCGGAGCCAGAGGGTCACGTGACCAACCAGGGCCGAGGTGAGCACACCGATGGGCGTGTCCTAAAAGCCGGCGGCTTAATCGCCGGAGGCACTATAAAGGCGCGCGCGCAAGAGGTCCATGACAAAGGGAGGTCCATGACAAGAGAGGTCCATGACAAGAGCAGAGCTGAGTTGTGTGGTTTGGGGAAAGAGCTGGGTTGGTCGTCAGTGGTTGCGTTGAGTGGTCAGTGGTTGCGTTGAGTTGTCGGTGGTGAGGAGTGATTGAACCAAGAGGAAGAGTTGGACCAAGAGGGAGAGAAAGAGTGGTTGGACCAAGAAAGAGAGAGGAGAGAACCCGTCATGCCAGACCCCCCACCAGCGCGTCGGCTCCACCAAGCAGCTCTGACCCGTGATCCCGCGCACACGACAGGATCGGTGGCATCAGCGGCCGTCGAGGTCCAGCCCGATGTCCCGTGCGGGATCAAGCTCCAGCCACACACCTCCTTCCAGCCAATCCTGCCTGCAATTTCCCCATTCGTGTACGTGAGTTTGTTCTGTTTGTTCTGTCCTGGGTATTTAATTAAGTTTGTATAAGCTAGTATTAGTAATTTTCACTGTGTCTCTAAAAGCTTCTGTATATTATTTTCTTATCTTTCCTTCTCCTTGGTTTCTTTGAGCCTGTAAATAGTAATAAATAGTAATCGTATTTCAAACCCTTTTGTCTTCTTCTTCTTCCTTTCTTCACATCCGTCGTTTTAGTCTTTTCCATATTGAATATCTGTGGCGCGATACGGCCAACGTTCAGGGAATCGGGTTTAGTCGGGGAAAACTGTTTGGCCGCGGTGCCTCCGCTCGGCAAACAACATCTTATCCGCGGACCGTAACAATATATATATATATATATATGTATATATATATATATATATATATACAGTGGAACCTTGACTTACGAGTGCCCCAACTTACGAGTTTTTCGAGATACGAGCCGTCGCTCGGGCGGTTTATTGCTTTGAGATGCGAGCCGAGATCCGAGTTACGGAGCTTTCGCCACCCGGGTCACGTGGTTATCTTGCCGTGCAATGTACAGTATCTCTGTCGTATAGCGCTGCATTTTGTTTTCGCATGTTGGTTATTTCGAGTTTACGCCGCCAGGTGGGTTCTGGTCACGTGGTTATCTTGCCGTGCAAGTACAGTATCTCTGTCGTATAGCGCTGCATTTTTGTTTCGCATTTTGGTTATTTCGAGTTTACGCCGCCAGGTGGGTTCCGGTCACGTGGTTATCTTGCCGTGCACGTACAGTATCTCTGTCGTATAGCGCTGCATTTTTGTTTTCGCATGTTGGTTATTTTGAGTTTACGCCGCCAGGTGGGTTCCGGTCACGTGGTTATCTTGCCGTGCACGTACAGTATCTCTGTCGTATAGCGCTGCATTTTTGTTTTCGCATTTTGGTTATTTTGGAAAATTTCATGTTCATGTCGAACATTTCATGTTCATGTTCATGTTTTCATGTTCATGCCATGCCAGGCCACAACTTGTTCAGAGTGCCGGCGATAGCTCGCCTTCTCTTTGTGGAAAACACGGTGAGATCCTTAACATCCAACAACTAATGGGACGCAAACGGGGCGCCCAGTTTAGCGGTACACACATTGATGAATCACCCTGCCTGTGATTCACCCATGACAGGTTATAGCTGGGTCGGGATTCAAACCCAGGCTGGACAGTTTAGACTTTAGAGTCAAGTGTGCGTACCTCCAGTCCAGGCCATCCTGCCAACTTGTATGCTGCATACAGGTGAAATATAAAGCGCGAGATATTTTTATATATACTGCATATTAAAAAAAAAATTGGTGTGGTTTTTGGCGGGCTGGAACGGATTAATAGCATTTCAATGCATTTTAATGGGGAAATTTGATTTGAGATACGAGCAATTTGAGTTACGAGCTCGGTCACAGAACGAATTTAACTCGTAAGTCAAGGTTCCACTATATATATATATATACAGTGGGACCTCTAAATCCGAATTTAATTCGTTCCAGCGGCAGTTCGGATTGGGAAAAGTTCGGAATTAGAAACTATTTTCCTCATAAGAAATAATGGAAAGTGAATTAATCCGTTCCTGGACCCCAAAAACCCATTATCAAGACACTGTTAACTGCAAATACACATGATTCAAGGTAAAATAAGATGAGTAAATGCCCTAAATATCAAATAATAATAATAATAAAAACAAGAAATAAATGTACTAACATGAAAATAACTGCATTTACCTTAGTGGAGAGTTCTGATGGTGCATGTGGAAGCTGGAGAGGAGGAAGGAGGGAGAGGGTTTTATTGCTTGGAAGGTGAGGCACCTTCCAAGCTAACATCAGATGACTGTGCTTCTGGTGTTTGCTCTCTTTGTCTCTTAACACCACTTGTAGAGGGTTGGGGCTCACTAGGCTTGCTTTCTTTAGAGAACCACCTCTCCAAAGTTGCCTGGTGTTGGCGACTTTTCTTAATTTTTCTGAAGTGGTCAATCACATTGTCACTGAACAAGTTAATGCTCCTGTTAACCACTGCTTTATTAGGGTGCCACTTTTCAACAATGGCCTGTGTTTTAGACCAATGGAAGCACAGTTCTTTAATTTCAGCACTGGAAACAACACGCGAACGCTATGTTGGCGGTTCGGTTATAGAAATACATTCGGAATTAGGGACAACATTTTCTCGAATTTACGGTTCGGAATTAGAGTAGTTCGAGATGAGGGGCGTTCGGAATTAGGGGTCACTACTGTATATATATATATATATATATATATATATATATATATATATATATATATATATGTATATATATATGTATATGTATATATATATGTATATATATATGTATATGTATATATATATATATGTATATATATATGTATATGTATATATATATATATGTATATATATATATATGTATATATATATATATGTATATATATATATATGTATATATATATATATGTATATATATATATATGTATATATATATATATGTATATATATATATATGTATATATATATATATATATATATATATATATATATTGTTACCTATCGCGGATTAAGATGTTAGTTACCGAGCGGTTTGGTATTTCCGCGACCGTTACAGGATCCCTGACTCACCCGATTCACCCAGAACTTTGGCCGTATCGCACCCTAGCTGCTCAATGAGGGAAAAGACAAAAGCGACGCAATGTAAAGAGGAAAACGAAGACAAAAAGGTTGGAAATACTACTACATTTATTTACTATTTACACACAAGCAAAAAGAAAGCAGTGACGTTTATTTACAAGCACATAAGACGCAGGTGACACAGGGAAGTACTAGCTTATCGTTATACAGACTTAATTAACCCCAGGACAGAACAAACAAAGACGACTCACACGGGGAATTGCAGAGTGGATTGGCTGGAAGGAGGTGCGTGGCTGGAGGTGAACGCTTGGTGGAGCCAACACGGAGCTTGGTGGAGCCAACACGGAGCTTGGTGGAGCCTTGGTGTGACGGGTTCTCTCTTCTCTGTAAAAGCTCAACCGTCTTGTCTCTGGTAAAAGCTCAACTCTTCCAGTCTCTTGTAAAAGCGAATCTCTCTGACTCCTCTCCACGGCTTGGGCTCCCTTGTGTCTGCCGGTAAAAACTCATCTCCCCTGACACGCCCCTGCCTTGGGTTATATAGGCCCCCGCCCCTCAACCTTTTCGAACCTCCCTGATCGCTCTTCCTCCGCCCTCTCTAGCCAAACCCCTGGCTCATGGTTGGTCGAGTGGGGCTGGCTCACTCCTCCCCTCTCTGACGAGGTGGGGAAACGCCTTCCTTCCCCCAACCCTGCCTCGTGGTCAATGGCGGATGAAGGGAAAAACCGACCAAAATGCGGAAGGCGCTTCGAATTGCAATTGACGGAAAGGGGGGAATGGAAGGGAATCTATCTCTTTCACTGGTGCAATGGAGTATTTCAATTAATGGAAGACACAGCCTTACGCTAATACACATAATAAGGATATAACTGTCAAAAGAAAAGATATATCGTGTCCTGCATGTATGTTTTTATGGACTAACTACGGGAACGCCCTTTGACCTTTATACAACCACAACGGAGGGAGGAGGGGTGATATTTTACAACAACCTTTTACAACAACATTTTACCACCACAACAAAATAAAAAAACACATTCTCATATTCACAACACTGCACCCTCCTCCCCTTAGGCACGTCCCGGGCCTATTACTTTTACCTTAGTGTGGCACGTAGGTGTAGTTCCCTCTACTTTTAACCTGACCCTGAGTGCGACAGTTTTAAAACATAAATAAATGTGTCCCGCTGCTCCATTGCACCCTACCTAACAGACTTACGCCCACAGTTAACCGAATTGCGGAATGGTCTTCAAACTACACACTGACGGTGGGAAGCATTATTTACACTGACGCTAATTTTATTTACAAAACTAACCCAGGACCTGTAATTGTTCTTTCTGGGGGAGACAGTCTGCTCTGCATCGACGCACCATTAAAAGCACCCAAAAACGCACCAATACACACCCAAGCACCAATCGGTGCAGTCACCATAGTTCATCAGTGTTCCATAAAAATAAACCAACAACCCCTAACCCTGCAGGTGATCTCTTGCTCTTCGGCTCCCTCTGCTGGTTATTATTATTTGTCTTCCAGATGTTGTCATTCTCTTTTGCTTTGCTTACTGGCGGCCTATTTGCAATAAAGTGTGCCCAATGTGTCCTTCTTATTTATTTTATTTATGGCCCACAGGGCCGACTAGTGTGGTTCACCTGTGGGGCATCGGTGCCCTGTGGCCAAGGTCCGCCAGCAAGATTTCGGGCCCTCATGGCCGGTTCCAGCAGAGGGGCCATGCCCCAACCCATGGGGTCCATAAGTGGTGCTCGGCCACAGGCATGTGGTCCATAATGTGGTGCATCGATGCAGACAGCTGGTTCTGGGAATTTCGGGCGCACAATGGCCGACCCACGCACGCTCCCCTCGGCGCCCAACGGCGCACAGGTCATGTGGGAGACAAAAGAAAGACAATTGAGCGAGGGGTAAGGTCACAAGGGTACACGTCAAAAAGGCAATGCAAGGCGAAATGCGTACGGAGGGCGAAGTGAGAAAGCTCGTCCCTACCGTACGTCACCCCCCTGTTACCTAGCCCACCCTTGCCCTTACCCCATATGTACAAAACCTACACATTACCAATTCGTCACTACTGTCACGTCTTCCCCATATTTCCCCTATACCAAATTCGTCTCCACAATCCCTCTACTTCAAAATTTGCCATCACCAAATTCATCATCAATCCTCATAAGGAGGCAGAGATGGAACATCAAAGCACAATGTCACACCCACGTCATGATGCGTCTCATAATCCAAACATTTGCATCATAAAAATAATTAAACCATGGCATGGTGTGGAGTACCTGTCACCTCAGGTGAGTGGATGCAGATGGTGCGAGGAGATCCTTCATCCTAACTATCCTCTAAATGACTTTAACACACTTTACACTACCCGGGGTCTTTCCCTGCCAATCCATTGGCCACTTACACTATGGGTTCTAACAACCAATCCCCATTGACCAAACTGTGGTGCTTCTCAATTTGGGGTCTCACTCCCCCGATTCATCTCCCGGTGCCCTCGCACAATTTCTGGGCTGCGACGTGTAGCTCTCCCAGCAGGTCTACCCACCTGCACACCTCCACCACTGTAGTTGCCTCCGAGCTTACCTGCTCCTTACCCTAACCTAACTAACTGGGGACAGCCCCTCTCCTGGCTCTGTCACCCCATGGTGCCCTCTGGCACTGGGCTACCCGGGTCAGTCCTCCGGATCCTCGGGCCCCATCCACAACAACTACTACCGGCTCCCAGAGCCCACCTGCGGCCTCACCTGGCCGACATCCTTACAGTGGTGGAGTGCCCAACCAGCTACACACACTAACAGGCTACACGCCCAGCCATTTCCACACCACTAATGCACCCATCCAAACATCATTCTTCCAACCGCACCACAGATGCCAATATCCAACCACAATTTACCTATACCCTCTACCTAACACTTACACTACCCGCCCCGGGTATCCGTGATGGGGGTCCACTCTTCCCCCATTCACACCTTCGCACCATCCACTCCACTCCACAATTTCCACCATACTCACTCCACGACCATCCATTCCAATACTCCATTTATTTATTCCATACAACCATTTATTTCACACAACCATTCTCCATTCACCTGTTGTTGCACACCTGTGCAATCACACCTGGTGCCACCTGCACCCTCCTCCTCTTCCTGGACCAGTTGGTCAACACAACACACATCACCACTACTCCCTCATACACTGCTCCACACACCTGTTCAGTTGCACACCTGTGCAATCACACCTGTTCGATCACACCTGTTCAATCCTCACACACACGGCATCATCTCAGCTAACTACTCCCCTCTGAAACTTGCGCTTCCCAGTCGTCCCTTTAAACTATTGCGCTCCCACGTCATTATCATCCATACTAATCTACCTGCGTCCCCACTACAGGTATCAGTCACTAACTAACCTTAACGTCACCTAATGTCATCTTCTAGGGCCCTATCAATATAACCTAACCCACCCGGGCTAGTTTTCACTGCCATACACCCCATAAGCTATTGCGCATTTGCCCCCATCTGTGAGGGATGGTGGATTTGCCATCCCACCACATCGGGGGTCTCTCACTACCAATTTCGCTCGTCCAAATCCAACAATTCAAAAATTTTCCATTTACTGCCAATTCTATTCACTTTTCTAAATTTCGTTTTAAATCACTATCACCATCACCATCACCCGTCTACTTATTACATCCTCTCGGTGCGCCAATTTCCTTCGAAAGCTCGGCTTCGTACAGCCGAGCCATGAACGCGGGTTCTTTTGTGCCAGCGGCTGGATACGTCCCGCATTCGTGGCAGGGATGGGGGCTTACCCGGGCCGAGATCCCACGCACCACCTCGGCGTGGAGCCATCCAATGTCCCGATCTCGACCTGCCGGCACGTCTCAATAGAAAGTGGTCGCCATGGCGACCCTTCCTATCGGGCGGCCCGCTCCGTCTAGTGGAGCCCGGACGCGGCCGTTCCACGCGAGGCCCAGCGTGGATCGCGCACGGCAGTTCTTTCGAAACCGCCGTGGTTCGGATCCCCGCTGGTTCTCGCGGCACGCGAAGCCCGGCACGCACCGAGGGCCCGAGTCGGCTATAAGTCGTTCTAACTTTTAACCCGGTTATCGTCGACGCCTCACCTGGATGCTTACAAGCATACGCTACCCCTTTCGTGCTCATACATGCAGCCGTTTCCATGCTCTTGGTCGTACCTTCTCTAACACACCTCGGTACACTCATTCCGCTCACCGACTTGGTCACACACCTGACCACCGAACACTTTGGCACACATTCGTTGGTTGCACACCTCACCAACACACCTCTTCGCGCCCTCTCCTCGGTCACTTCCTCTGTGACAATCACAGGTGTGCTCTCATTCGCACACCCAACCACGTGCCTCACCACCAACTCAAATGTGCCTTCCCACACACGCTCTACCATTCCAGGTGTGCATCCTTCCATCCCAGGTGTACATCCTCGCTCACCTGTCACAACCAGCTCACTCTCCTTGTCACTCTCACTACTCTCACCACCACTCTTGACAGCGCACTCACCCTTACTTTCGACGGCACACTCTTTCCTCATGCACCCGTCCGTTACACACCTTTCTCGCGCACACCCTCCCGTTACATCCTCTGTAACACTCACCACAGGCGTACACTTCCTCGTTACATCCTCTGTAACACTCACCACAGGTGTACACTCTCTCGTTACTTCCTCCGTAACACTCACCACAGGTGTACACTCTCTCGTTACTTCCTCCGTAACACTCACCACAGACGTACACTTTCTCGTTACATCCTCTGTAACACTCACCACAGGTGTACACTCTCTCGTTACTTCCTCCGTAACACTCACCACAGACGTACACTTTATCGTTACATCCTCTGTAACACTCACCACAGGTGTACACTCTCTCGTTACTTCCTCCGTAACACTCACCACAGACGTACACTTTCTCGTTACATCCTCTGTAACACTCACCACAGGTGTACACTCTCTCGTTACTTCCTCCGTAACACTCACCACAGGTGTACACTCTCTCGTTACTTCCTCCTTAACACTCACCACACCGCGCTTCCATGTACCCCCTCGCACACGCGCTTCGACCAACCCACTCTTGACGGCACACTCATTCCTCGGCGTGCACTTTTTCCTCACACACCCCATGGTCGGACATTCTCGCACACCTCTTTTTTCGCACACCTGTCCTGTCACACACTTCACCAACGGCCTTTCACGAACACCCGGATCCAAACCAATCCCCAAGCCGACTGAATCTCCCCTCATATCATGTACATTGCCACTCACCTCCGTACCTCGTCGCACCTCCTCTGCCACCTGCAAACTTTTTATTTGGTTAGTGAGCACTGCATCATGATTTGAACACAGACCTTGTACATATTCCATGACTTCCTCCTTTATCTCCCTCTTAGTTTCCCTCCGTCTCTTCTTAATTTCACTCACCCCCTCTTCCACCTCCTCTAATTTTTCCTTTACCTCCTTCAGCTCCCGGTGCGCCCCCTCTATTTCTTCCTCCATCGCTACTTTAACCGTTTCTATGTGCGTCCTTACCTCCCGGTCCTTCGTCTCCATTACTTCTGTCACCTCTTCCAACCTCTTCGTCAATCCCTCATGTACCATTTGACATTCCTTTTGTGTCGCTATTAATTCATTTTTAATGTCCTTTTGTGTTGCTTTTAAACCCCCGATGATTGCAGTGTTCTTTTCCACTTGGTCCGCTAGTTCCTTTTGTCCCACTGTCAGCTGTTCTACTCCTTTCGTCAGATCTTCTATTCCCCCCTGTAACTTTGCCGTATTATTTCTCACCTCTTTCTCTATACGCTTTTCGCCTCGCTTTACCTCCTCGCGTAGCCCCGAGACCTCCTCACTCACCCCTCGTCGTATTTCCTCCATCTGGTTCCCCATCTGTTCGATTTCCCGGGCGGATTGTTCCCCTATTTCCCGCAATTTGTCCTCCATCCTATTTTCTAACCCCATTAACCCATTTTTCACCCCCTCTAACTGATTCTCCTGGGCAGCCATTCTGTTTTCCACCCCCGTTAACCCATTCTTTACCTCTTTTATCCCGTTGTCTAACCCCTCAAAATTATTGTCTAACTTCCCAAATTTCTTGTCTAACTCCTCAACGGTACCCCTCGCTTCGTCCCTCATTACCCCCATTTGGCCCTCCAATCGCTCACCCTGAGCCCTCATTTGCTCACTATTCTGGGCCATAAGGGCCTTCATTTGTATAAAAAAAAGGTTCAAATCCACCAACGGCGCTGCTACG
Source organism: Myxine glutinosa (assembly GCF_964187855.1). Lineage (NCBI taxonomy): Eukaryota > Metazoa > Chordata > Myxini > Myxiniformes > Myxinidae > Myxine > Myxine glutinosa. The sequence goes on along the minus strand of NC_136262.1, from coordinate 61,248,773 downwards.
GTCGCGGCAAAATTTGGTGCCGCTACACCCACGTGCGTGAGGACGCCACTTTGCGCGTCTGATACTCCCGCAACCACATTGCCATTTTTCTCCTCCCTTTCCTCCACATACATTTCCCCGAGGTCCTGGGTCGATTCCACCCCGTCTATCTCTCCCACCGGCATCCCGTCGCCTTGAACAGCCATGGCGCGATTTCAAAATTCGGGTTTTTTTTTTTTAAAAACAAACAAATTTCGGTTCTTTATAATTTTGAGCGCGTGAAGCGCGCTTCGGGTCCGAATCTCACTCCTCGACACCAATTGTTACCGATCGCGGATTAAGATGTTAGTTACCGAGCGGTTTGGTATTTCCGCGACCGTTACAGGATCCCTGACTCACCCGATTCACCCAGAACTTTGGCCGTATCGCACCCTAGCTGCTCAATGAGGGAAAAGACAAAAGCGACGCAATGTAAAGAGGAAAACGAAGACAAAAAGGTTGGAAATACTACTACATTTATTTACTATTTACACACAAGCAAAAAGAAAGCAGTGACGTTTATTTACAAGCACATAAGACGCAGGTGACACAGGGAAGTACTAGCTTATCGTTATACAGACTTAATTAACCCCAGGACAGAACAAACAAAGACGACTCACACGGGGAATTGCAGAGTGGATTGGCTGGAAGGAGGTGCGTGGCTGGAGGTGAACGCTTGGTGGAGCCAACACGGAGCTTGGTGGAGCCAACACGGAGCTTGGTGGAGCCAACACGGAGCTTGGTGGAGCCAACACGGAGCTTGGTGGAGCCTTGGTGTGACGGGTTCTCTCTTCTCTGTAAAAGCTCAACCGTCTTGTCTCTGGTAAAAGCTCAACTCTTCCAGTCTCTTGTAAAAGCGAATCTCTCTGACTCCTCTCCACGGCTTGGGCTCCCTTGTGTCTGCCGGTAAAAACTCATCTCCCCTGACACGCCCCTGCCTTGGGTTATATAGGCCCCCGCCCCTCAACCTTTTCGAACCTCCCTGATCGCTCTTCCTCCGCCCTCTCTAGCCAAACCCCTGGCTCATGGTTGGTCGAGTGGGGCTGGCTCACTCCTCCCCTCTCTGACGAGGTGGGGAAACGCCTTCCTTCCCCCAACCCTGCCTCGTGGTCAATGGCGGATGAAGGGAAAAACCGACCAAAATGCGGAAGGCGCTTCGAATTGCAATTGACGGAAAGGGGGGGAATGGAAGGGAATCTATCTCTTTCACTGGTGCAATGGAGTATTTCAATTAATGGAAGACACAGCCTTACGCTAATACACATAATAAGGATATAACTGTCAAAAGAAAAGATATATCGTGTCCTGCATGTATGTTTTTATGGACTAACTACGGGAACGCCCTTTGACCTTTATACAACCACAACGGAGGGAGGGAGGGGTGATATTTTACAACAACCTTTTACAACAACATTTTACCACCACAACAAAATAAAAAAAACACATTCTCATATTCACAACAATATATATATATATATATATATATATATATATATATATATATATATATATATATATACTAGCAGAGGTACCCGGCTTTGCACGGGAGTGGGAGGAGGAGGGGGAGGGGGAAGAGGAGGGGAGGGGAACGGGGGGGGGAGGGGGGGGGAGGGGGAAGTGGGGGAGGAGGAGGGGGAGGGGGAAGAGGAGGGGGAGGGGAATGGGGGGGGAGGGGGAAGGGGGGGGGAGGGGGGGGAGGGGAAGGGGGGAGGGAGGGAAGGGTGCGGGGGTGCCCAGGGGAAGAAGGGCCCCTCCCCTCCCCCTCCCCCCCTTCCCCCCTCCCCCCCCTCCCCTCCCCCCTTCCCCCTCCCCCCCTCCCCTCCCCCTTCCCCCTCCCCCTCCCCCTTCCCCCTCCCCCTCCCCCCTCCCATCCCCTTCCCCCTCGTTCCCCTCCCAATCCCCTTCCCCCTCGTTCCCCTCCCCTTCTCTTCCCCCTCCCCTCCTCCTCCCCCTTCACACCAGGGGGGTTGACTCAGCCTGTCATCCCACCGAGGTCGGAAGTCGGAACTCATTGTCGTCAAATAAATGTAGCCTGTATGTTTCACTCTTTGTCACATGCCGTTGGTCCCATGTCAATCGGATGAAGTTGAAAAATTAACGTTACGAAGGTTCTCTGGGACGTACTGATTCCGAATAATGAAGTTGAAAAATTAACGTTCCGAAATACGCTAACAGAAGCGCTGGAGGGAGCACTGCGCTCCCTCCCTTAGATTCCCTCCCTCTTCTGCTAGCGCTAATTACGCGTAACACACTAATTTTAAAACCCGAAGTTTTTTTAATTTTAAGGTGTGCTGTAGTCAGAAGCGCTAGAAGCGCTGCGCTCCCTCCCTTCGAATCCCTCTCTCTTCTGCTAGTGCTAATAATACGCTAATTTTAAAACCCGAAATTTTTTAAATGTTTATGTCTCCGTGACATTCCTGGGACCATCCCGAGTCGAACAGTACTTTCCGCTCGCAAATCCGTCCACGGGTTCTCGAGATCTTAGAGATCGTAGATAGATCAGGATACAGACACAGAGGCCAACTCTACTTTATATATATAGATATATATATGTATATATGTATATATATATATATATATATATATATATATATATATATATATATAGATATATATATATATATATATATAGATATATATATATATATATATATATATATATATATATATATATATATATATATATATATATATACTGTATGTATATGTATATATATATATATATGTATATATATATATATATATATATATATATATATATATATATATATATATGTATGTATATATATATATATATATATATATATATATATATATATATATATATATATAGATATATAGATATATAGATATATATATATATATATATATATATATATATATATATATATATATATATATATACTGAAACGCAAAAGAAACTTACCACCTTTGAAACCTTTAAATATCAACAATAACACTGCGTGTAGTAAATGTGTGAACTTATTTGCGGACAATAGTGTCCTCACTGTCAGACAAAACGGTCACGGATGGTCACTTGAACCTTCAATGGTCATTTCATAGCACAGCTGTTGAACAGCCGTTTTGACTGTCAGTGATTAGCCAAGGGGTACGGGATGATTTTAATGAGCTGCACGTGATGTCTTGATATTGGCTTTAAAAAGGCCAGTGCAAAATGGGCATTTTGACCGAAAAATTTGACCATTTTGACCAACTTCAAAAAGACCGAAAATGCAAAAGAAACTTACCACCTTTGAAACCTTTAAATATCAACAATAACACTGCGTGTAGTAAATGTGTGAACTTATTTGTGGACAATAGTGTCCTCACTGTCAGACAAAACGGTCACGGATGGTCACTTGAACCTTCAATGGTCACTTCATAGCACAGCTGTTGAACAGCCGTTTTGACTGTCAGTGATTAGCCAAGGGGTACAGGATGATTTGAATGAGCTGCACGTGATGTCTTGATATTGGCTTTAAAAAGGCCAGTGCAAAATGGGCATTTTGACCAAAACATTTGACCATTTTGACCAATTTGACCAACTTCAAAAAGACCGAAAACGCAAAAGAAACTTACCACTTGTTTGAAATGTAATAAAATTGTAACAGTTCAAAATAAAACAAACCAACAATTGCTAATTGAAACATTGGCATTTTATTGATGACATGTCAAGTTTTTGACGAAGATACACCATCTCATCAGTTTGTTCTACAGTACAGAACAGCACAGGGTGCAATGTCAGTCCCCTTTCAATAGCGTGTGTGGCCACCATTGTTTTGGATACAGGCAGTGCATCAGCGGCGTATACTGCCTACCAGTCTTTGGATGGATTGCTGCTGGATTCTGTCCCACTCAGTCCTCAATGTCTGAAGCAGCTCTGCCCGTGTCCTGGCCCTGCCAACTACGCGTCTCCCAAGCTCATCCCACAGGTGCTCTATGGGATTCAGGTCAGGGGAGAGCGCAGGCCACTGCATGGTGTTGATGTTCTCGCCTTGGAGAAATGCAGTGGTAAAGCGAGCAGCATGGGGATGAGCGTTGTCATGCTGAAAGGTTCTCAGTTCTGGGTTGTCTAGCAGGAATGGCAGCAGATGAGGTCGCAGGATGTTATCCACATACTGCTGGGCATTAAGATTCCCATCCACAACCACCAGTGGCGTCCTGTACCGGCCTGATATGGCGGCCCACACCATCACACTTGGGCCACCCCACCTATTGGCTTGACGCACGCAACAATCGGCATATCGCTCACCAGTTCTTCTCCAGACACGCTCACGCCCATCAGGACTGTCCACACAGAACCTTGACTCATCACTGAAAGCGACCTCGTTCCACTGCGCCAAGGTCCACTGCTGATGCTGCTGGCACCATCTCTGTCGGTTGCGGCGATGGGCAGCCGTCATCACGGGGCCTCTGTATGGTCTTCTGGCAGTCAGGCCATAGTCATGCAGTCGTCTTCGTGCAGTATCATTGGAGATCCGTGGGTTTGCACACCCCGGAGTTTCTGCCGCAGTGCGGGATGCTGGACGGAATCGATCCCGCAGGTGACTTCGGACCATCTGCCTGTCCTGCCTTGCAGTGGTGACTCTTGGCCTCCCTGATCGAGGTCTGTCATCTGCAGAGTTGTGGAGGGTGTCTGTCCACCAGGGCCGATATCGTCTGGTGTGAACAGCCAAGGCGACGTGCCACCTCACGGTAGCTCAGTCCGCCTTGCAGCATGCCCAGGGCACGCTGCCGTTGATCCCTTGACAATCGTGGCATGTTGATTGAAATGCCCATTTTGCACTGGCCTTTTTAAAGCCAATATCAAGACATCACGTGCAGCTCATTAAAATCATCCCATACCCCTTGGCTAATCACCGACAGTCAAAACGGCTGTTCAACAGCTGTGCTATGAAGTGACCATTGAAGGTTCAAGTGACCATCCGTGACAGTTTTGTCTGACAGTGAGGACACTATTGTCCACAAATAAGTTCACACATTTACTACACGCAGTGTTATTGTTTACATTTAAAGGTTTCAAAGGTGGTACGTTTCTTTTGCGTTTTCGGTCTTTTTGAAGTTGGTCAAAATGGTCAAATATTTCGGTCAAAATGCCCATTTTGCACTGGCCTTTTTAAAGCCAATATCAAGACATCACATGCAGCTCATTAAAATTATCAAGTACCCCTTGGCTAATCACTGACAGTCAAAACGGCTGTTCAACAGCTGTGCTATGAAGTGACCATTGAAGGTTCAAGTGACCATCCGTGACCGTTTTGTCTGACAGTGAGGACACTATTGTCCACAAATAAGTTCACACATTTACTACACGCAGTGTTATTGTTGATATTTAAAGGTTTCAAAGGTGGTAAGTTTCTTCTGCGTTTCAGTATATATACAGTGAAACCTTGACTTACGAGTGCACCAACTTACGAGTTTTCCGAGATACGAGCCGTCGCTCGGTCGATTTTTTGCTTTGTGATGTGAGCCGAGATCTGAGTTGCGAGCGAGCGAGCTTATGCCACCCACCACTAGGTGGCCCAGCGAGCGTTCAGGTCACGTGGTTATCTTGCCGTGCAAGCATCTCTGCCGTATCGCTGTTGCTTTGTTTTCGCATTTTGTTTATTTTGGAAAATTTCTTAGTTTTAACCATGGGTCCTAAGAAATTGAGTGCCAAGGGCAGTGCTGAGAAGAAGAAAAGGATGATGTGCTTGGATATAAAACACGTAATCGTCGAAAAACATGAGCGAGGTGTGCGTGTTGTCGACTTGGCGAGGCAGTACGATCGTAGTACTTCTACGATATGTACGATTTTGAAGCAGAAGGAGTCGATAAAGGCTATAACGCCAGCCAAGGGCGTTAAGATTATTTCAAAGCTCCGGACCTCTGTCCATGAAGAGATGGAGAAGTTGTTGTTTGTGTGGTTGACAGTGTCAGTAAATACAGTGAGTAAATACATTGAGGAGTGTGAGTAAATACACTTAATAAAACCAGTTTATTTCTTTACATTCTCTTTTATTATGTACAGTATATACGAGGTCGTGCTTGTTTATACATTATTTGTTATTTATAAAGTACATTTTTCTTATTTAAAAACACGTAACAAAAAAAATTGGTGTGGTTTTTGGGGGGCTGGAACGGATTAATAGCATTTCAATTCATTTTAATGGGGAAATTTAATTTGAGAAACGAGCAAATTGAGTTACGAGCTCGGTCACAGAACGAATTAAACTCCTAAGTCAAGGTTTCATTGTATATATATATATATATATATATATATATATATATATATATATATATATATATATATATATATATATATATATATATATAAGCAAAGATTTGCGGTTGGGAGTAAATCCAAATGACTCCATGGTAAGATCTCCAACCTTTAATTGAACAAACAATGACAACGTTTCGATTAACAACATGTGAAGCCACACGCCTCCGTTAATCTTCCTCAAGAGTGATAAAATCATCTCAACATCCCCTTATATGCAAAGTGGGCGGGGTATATGCAAAGTGGGGTGGGCCAAGCTGGACAGCCAATGAAACCGTATCACACCGCTCTCGTGAACGGAGACGTTATTGACCAAATTCAAAAATCAACCGCATATTAACGGCTTAAAATAATCCTGTAAGCAATGCTGGATTATAACTCGTGTTTAGAAAATCAGGAACAATCATTACATTTAATTAAAAGTTAAACTTGTAAACAATTAAATTGTAAATTAAATTAAAACTGTAAATATATTAAAGCAATTTTTTTTTTTAAGATAAAATAAAATTGCAATAATATCAAGATCATCACATGTGGCCCTCTGCGGTAAAGGGGAATGCAGGAAGGAGGGGGTTATAGGGGAGGATAAAATGGGGGGGGGGGGAACCAGAGGGGGGGTGGGAGCGGAGGGGGGGGGGGGTTTGGGAGAGGGGTGGTTTGGAGGAAGGGGGGAGGGGGGAGGGGGGAGGGGGAGGGGGCAAATTGTCTGAATAAAAACCTTGTGTGACATATTATGTGGACTCGTTGTTCAAAGTACGGAATGCCTGCTTAGTTTACACAAGAGTGGGTCAAAAGCTACCGGTAAGTCAACTACCTCTTGTGTGATCGAGGTAACAGTTTCTTCTGTGTGCCAAGCCTCTAAAACACGTCTTCTGTTTCTGTTGGGTGTGGAACCCAAAATATTAACCCTATCCCATAAAGGTGTGTGGCCTTCCTTAAGGCCGTGTTTGGCAATAGCAGATCTGCTGGGATAATTACATTCAAATGCTTTTTGGTGTTCAGCAATACGTTGACCTAAGGTCCTCCCGGTTTCACCCACATACTCAGCTCCACAACCACAGGGCACTACGTATACCACCCCTGACCTATCCTTCCTCGGAAGCTTGTCCTTGACCCTCATAAGGGCTTGGCGAAGGGTGAAAACCGGTGTGAAACTCACCCTCACTCCTGCCGATTTCAAAATTCTGCCGACCCTCTGTGAAACCCCCGGTACAAAAGGGAGAACACACAAACCCTTTGGTTGTTCTCTCGGTCTCAGCCTGTTGTGTGGGGAAGCCCTTATCGTTTTCCTGTTGGGTAGCAAGCTGTCAGGATAACCATTTGCCCTTAACACATTTTGAAGATGGTCCACCTCACTCATCTTGTCTTCAAAGGTAGATGGTAAATCACGTGCTCTTTTTGAGAGGGTGTGCACCATCGATCTTTTGTGTTCCATTGGATGGCAAGAATTGAAATCAAGGTAGCGATCAGTGTGTGTTGGTTTTCTGTACACCGTTAGTAGTGTCATAATGTTGTTCCTGGGACACCCCAAATCGCTATTCACTTACATGTTAATTTTCCTCTCACCCTCATTTCCCTAAACACATCTATTTCTGCCACCCTGATCTTTACGAACCTTTTGGCCTTTTGACATAATAGCTATAGCAAAGGATAACCAACTCTTATCCTTAATGTTGTACATTAGACCACTCAAACAATGATCCTATGAATATTTGCTCCCTCTCACCATCACTTTTCTTCATTTCCCCTTAACACCCCCTTGGCCTTGTGGACCTTTCAACCTTTTACTCTTAATATCAATGATCATTGTTTAGTAGACCACTCAAACAACAATCCTACAAATATTTGTTTATGCGAAGGAAATAATTTAATTCTCCTACAACTCTCTTCACCATCTAATACATTAACAAAGTATATGTTTGAGTTTGGTTCTTTATCAAGATATTTTAACTGAGCGCCGATAAAATGATAAACCTCCCTCAATGTTCTTGTTTGAGCGCCTCCTGTGCCACACACCATTTTAAAATTAAAGTATATATTTTCCTGACAACCATCAAAGTTTTCCGTCCACTCAAAAATATTTCCATCTTTTTTACCCAACTCACCAGTATTTAAATTAATTATCTTATTTGTTTTGTGAACTTTTTTACCAGTTGCCTTTTCAATAAGTGTTATTTGATATTTTTCACATTCATTATGTTTTCCATTTATATACCAAGGTTGATTACACCTCCACTCTTTAGTCTGGTTGATACTTGGTTCTATCATTTATATAATAGTTTAAAAAAGGCGGCGGTAGCCCGTTAAAATACCTAACCCCCTTTTTAACTTAACACTTATATATATTTTAACACTTATAACCATAAGGGAGACTATCAATTCCATTTTCTAAAATAAACCTCTTATCATCAAAAGCCCCCAATGCTTTCTTATTTACCTCTTCTGTATATAATTGATGTTTATAACTTCTTATTCCATTAATCTTTCTAAACTCTTCTTTCTTTGTTGTTAAACAGTTATAATAATCCTTAAAGTTTATTGTTTCTTTAATAACATTTTTCTTTACACTTTTTAACTTCTTATCAGTCTTTTCAACGTTATTCACAATGTATTTATAAGCATAAGCCTTTGACCTCAATCCCACAAATTCACTCATAACATTTCCTTCTAATTCATCCTTGAACTTTCCAATCACCTTTTTATTTTTAGAAGAGCACAACTCACTCTCTGGACTATAATTACTCGTGTCATAGATATTAATGTCCCTTTTCATGTCTGAATAAACATCGTTAGTATTAATTTTCAAAATAAAACTATCTGTATCCATATAAAGTAGATTAACATCATTTTGATATTTCTTCCTCAAGTTATTATAAAAGTAATCATACATTAATGACTTTGATAAATCAAGAATTGATGTTCCAATATAAATAGGTTTGTCCATTTCAATACTCTCTTTAATCAAATGGATCGCACAAAAGTTCTCAGTAAAGACCTCAGCTCGAGTAAAACTCGGTCTATTAATTAATTTTGATGCTTGTTTCCAAGATGATGCTAGTCTGATGTTTTGTCTTTTCCTCACGTTCTCCATCGTTTTTCCAAATACAGCATTATTCATCAATTTATAAAAGTCTTTCTCAAAGTCTGTTTTTGACTCTGTTCTTCTTTGTGTATTAAAATCAATGTACTCCTTTAGCCAATGACTTTGATTGAACTTTTGAACCCTGTGGATCTTCTCTACTCTTAGACCTTTTGATAAATATTGTCGCAAATTTGTTTGGTGTAGAACATAATTTTTCTTGTTATATAATGTAGTAAGTAATTTTTCTGTTGATTCACCTATATCAAACGATCGTTGATAATCACTCAACCATTCTTTCTTTGGACTTTCTTTCTCACAAGCAAATGGAAGATCTTTATGTTTGACATGAAGTTCTACAGGATATTTTAAATCGACCTCAAAATAATAACCAACCTTTGAATCATCCAATTCTTTTTGTGTAGAGATACATACATCTTGTAAAACCTTTTTGTAGTCTTTTTCCTTTACCCATCTAAGTTTTCCATAAGGAAGAGCCTGAGACATTGCCCAGCCATACAAGTTGTTTGCGTCATAGTACATCAAGTAAGAACTCTCTTTCGTTGAATCATAATTTGGAAGATATTTGTTATTTGCTTTTGCGTATCTGCTCGAGCAGACTTGTGAAATTCCACCTCTTTTTGCCTTTTCAATCATCAAAAGCATATCAACATCGGTTATCAAATCCAAAGCTTGTTTTGTCATTTTCAACATCGCGCTCCAAGCCAATCCAGGTGCTGTGTAGTAGTGAGCAGGATCCAATCCATATCCAGTGCGACAAACAGATCTAAAGGCTTCAAATACATCGGCCAATAAAAGCACATCAGTTTTGAGATACAAATCGTGATACTCGCCAAGATTCTTGATGTTATATTTTTCCCAAACATTTTGTGCGTGTACATAATCTTTATGAGATATATGACTGTTGTTTAATTTGTTATAGAAATTTTCTTTTAAAGGAAGTTGTGTTTCATTGAATTTCTCAAATGAGTCCATATAGTCATAGGGGTAAATTCCCTTTTGTGTTAGTAAATCTTTATCTGAAAAATACTCTGAAAGACATGGAAACTCTTTTAGATTTTTAACCAAGTTAACCAATGGACTTGCCATGAATTTAAATGTGTCAAGAAATCTAATATTAGTTAAAGCATAAGTATTTTTATTTTTTTAAATGTTAAATCCTGTTTTTATATAGATTGTTTTTGTGAATGAAATGTATTTCTGATCCGTGTTAGGAATTGCTGAAATGTGTCCAGATGTCTTTGAAAGTTCATTAATAAATAGATGTGTATCATAATGAGCATTGTTATGAAGAAAGACAGGAATGAAAGAGGGGAGTTTATAATTAATATTACAACTTTGATGAGCCGGACCTCTATATTTACCAGTGAGATGACAATGATCTCTAACCTTTAGACCTTCACCAATTTTTTCCTCACAAATATGGCAAACATTGTTTTTTCTAAATTCCCTTTTCTCTTCACTCGTCAAGGACATTGGTTTATTGGTTTCTCTCATTATCTTGGTTAATCGAACACAGTCTTTTTCTAGTCGTTTCACAAACTCCTCTGGGGTATTTGAGCCTCTATACTCCTCTAACTTGTTATATTTATCACCAACGGATGATTTGATATATTAACAAAAACCACAAGGAGTATGTTTTTGATATTTATTTGTGTATGATTCTTTTGGATCTGGAGAAGCAGTATTTATTTTTTCTAGAATACTTTCAAAATCAGCATATGTTACAAACGGATGTTTGATCTTTTTCTTTTCATCTTTGAATGTGATCTTTGAGCCTTCTTTAGACATATTGATTACCGTTGATTTATGATCACCACAATAATTTGAATGTTTATCTAATCTTTCTTGTGAATTGAAGAAGTTAAGACAACGCAAACAAATATATATTTTATTTGTTCTTTTACATACTTGTGGTTTTATTAATTTAGCAATATCTTTGATGTATGTATAATGTGAATTTTCCTCTGAATTAAAATATAGAAGATTAATATGAGTTTGTTTACAATTGTCAGAAAGCTTTAAAACCTGAATGTTGTTTGTTTCTGTTAGACCATAAACATTAACTGATAAATTATTCATCTTTTCAAATTTAGGAATATCATTTAAAGCCATAGGAAACTTTAGATCTTTCGTATTTAATGTATTCTCATATTTTTTATAATGAGATACTCTTTCATCATGAAAATGTGGAGGATGTAAGTGTGCTAGAATAGACCAGAGAAAACATTTATTGTCTTTATTTTTGATATTGCTAACTGCTTTTCTATTTTTGATAACACTAGGTAAATCAATGTAAGAAGAAGCTTTTAGAGGATCTGATTTAAGAATATGAATGTCTATGAAAATAATTTTTCCGATATTGAATCCACTTCCTACGATTGAATTATCCACATCTTGCTCTTGTTTAATAAGTTCATCATAGACTCCTGATGTTTTAAAATATTGATATGAAGATATAAAGTGTGGCTCAGTTCTCATGTATGGTGTATCTATAACTCCTTCATCCTTTGTCATTTCAAATTTTACTCCCATATAAAATTTAAGTGGTTTCATTTCTTTTAGTGTTTTTTCAATCAATGTTTGAACAGCAGGTTTAACTATTTCTACAGCATCAACTATAGACTTTGGTTTGGGAGGTTTGAAGTCAAAGACTCTTATTTTAATATGTCCTTTGAATGCTTCATCACTGTTTTTAGTTGTAATAAAATTTGATAAATGTTGATTTGTTTTAAGATGTATTTCGAAGCCTTTCTTGAGGATATTTTTATTACAGGCAGAACAGTGTTTTGTTTCCTTCTGAATAGGAGATAGTAGGTGAAGTAGATTAAATGTGTGTTTGTTAGTTTTAAGGTGTCTTTTGTATTGTTTATATTCTTGTTCACAAATGTCGCAATACGTTGCTTTCATCATATTTATATAGCAAAATTATACTTAAAGTAAAACACCTTTTTAGAGGTTTTTTTTAAAAGATGAAACTGTGCTTAAAGTAAAACACTTATAGAAGAAAGTGCCTTTTTACAGGCTTTTTATATATGAAACTATACTTAAACTAAAACACTTTTTCACTCAGAATCATCTGAGTCATAACTATCACATGAATACTCAGAATCATACTCAGTCATCAATAAAGCTACTCTCATAACTATCATTTGAGCACAAACTATTGGCATCATTACTATCATCTGAGTTCAATGAAATACTATCATCACTATCGTCCGAGTTCAATAAAATAGTAAAATCTTCACTGCTGTAATGACTCATATTTAATTAGCAGGAAAAATATTCCCATCAATATCTATATACTTTCTTTCATTAACAGATTCAATCTCTACATTTTTAATATCAAAAGTTATCTTTAAATAATCTCTAACTATCATAGAACGAAATGACATTTCACCAGAAATATTAACATCATTCATTTTACTTAGATCTACACCCTTTGGATTATTAAAGTAAATACAAATTTCTCCACGAGTATTGTTGATGGTCTTATCATTCTTTTTCAAAGTATTGCGATCGATCACTTTTTCAAGCTTTGAATAAATTGCCAGGAGTAGAGGAGAAACTTTTGTTAGATTTACTTTAATGGATGTCTTTCCAGGTATAGTTAGAGCTCTTCCTTTAAATGAAATAGAGGGGCTCATGTTATTTTCCATAACTGGTTTTACCCAAAAATTTCCATATTTATCTTTGTTCAATTTAACATCTTTGACATATTTTTCTATATCTTCCACCGAAGTAGAGATTGATTGAAATTTGTCTTTTGTGCTTTGAAACATTGTATTTATTAACGAATAAACTTGCGTTTAGTTTAAGTAAAAATTTACCATATAAATATGATAAGTTCTGAAGGATATTTAGAATTTCCAGACTCTCCATATGATAAATTAGAGAATTGTCCGGCTTGTGATAGAATAGGGCTTAATAATGAGGGTTCACATAAACAATGTATTTTCTGTGATTATCTTCTAATTAATGATAATAAAAAATATATATATGTATATATATAACTCTTTTAAATTAGAACCAAAAATGAATTACTTTACAAGATTAATAAGAGAGATGAATGTTAAGTATTATGATGATAATACACCATTTCTTTCAAGGGAAGAGACTCTTTGTATTGAGGAAATGTATAAGGGTTTAATGATATTTGTTATTCAAAATAATTTTAATGGAAACGTTAATACAAGATACTATATAAATAAAATAATGAATTATTTTGAAATTAAACCTGAACTCAGGATAAAATATAGTTTCTAAAATAGCTCAAAAAAGTTAGATGACTTGCTTTCCAAATATATAAATGAATGATTTTTTACCCGTTTTGGAAAACAAGATAAAATTTAACAACCATAAAAATCTTCCAAATTCATTAAGATGTCTAATAGTTGGATCAAGCGGATGTGGAAAAACCTGTTTGCTTTTAAAGATGCTCCTTACCCCCAACTTTTTAGATTATGATAATTTAATAATTTTTACGAAGTCAAGTTTTCAACCCGAGTATCAACTACTATCACAAGGTTTTAATGCGGGTCTTAAAAAGGAAGACATTATCGGTTTATTTAAACTTCAAAACAAACTAAATGATTACAACATTGAGGATATAATACAACTATTTTGTGATACACAGAAATCAAAATCAAAACCCATAACTTGTATTCTCAGTGATAATATGGATGATATACCTTCACCTCAAGATTTAGATAAATCAAAAAAGAACCTCGTTATCTTTGATGATTGTGTTAATGAGAGAAACCAAACAGTAATGGATAGCTACTATACAAGAGGGAGACATTCTTCTTGTAATTGTATTTATCTTAGTCAGTCATATTTTCAACTCCCTCGACGCTCAATAAGAAACAATGCCAATACTTTAATTTTATTTAAGTTAAATTCAATAGATGTAAATAATTTTTGGAGAGATAATTGCTCTACGTTATGTAGTAAAAAAGAATTTGAAAATTATATGAAACACACGATTGGAAAATATAAATATATTGTTGTGAAACAAGATGAGATACTAACTGATATTTTACACACATAAATGACAACTATTATTAATCTTGTGGGTAAATCTGCTTCAGGAAAGAACTTTCATAAATCTAAACTCTTGAATAGTAAAAATGAAAAGATTGTAAGTTTTTTTTAAAACACCCTATGATTCGTTTTGTAGGTACTACAACCAGAGCAATGCGACCAGGAGAAATAGAAGGGAAAGATTATTACTACATTTCAATGGAGGAACATATGCGATTGAGGAACGAAGGTCAAATATTTGAGGAGGTCTCTCTTGGTTCTACAAAATATTCACATTGTAAGAGTGAGTTAAATAAAGTAAAATCTAATGGTCTTGGGATTTTAGAAACTAATCCTGAAGGAATGAGACAAATTATTAAACATTTGTGTGGTGATGGAGTTAAGATTTTATCATTCGGTTTTGATATCGATGAGGAGACTCAACGCAAACGTATGAAAAGCAGAGATACAAGTATTAGTGAAGAAGAAATAACAACTCGTATTAATACCAATAAAGAATTTGATGAAATATTTAAAGAAAAGCTTTTATTTCAACACATTTACTATAATGACGAAGAAAAGGAAAATTTTCCCATTGACCTTTACAATTCATTGAATGATATTTTTCAATAAATAAATACAGAAGATGAATACCGAAGAAAGAGCAAGAAAGTTTAAAGAACATCAAGAGTTGCTTTCAAAAGTTGTAAAGTTGCTTTTGACCCACTCTTGTGTAAACGAAGCAGGCATTCCGTACTTTGAACAACGAGTCCACATAATATGTCACACAAGGTTTTTATTCGTTGCCCCCTCCCCCTCCCCCCTCCCCCCGCCGCTTCCACCCCCCCCCCTCTGGTTCCCCACCCCCATTTTATCCCCCCCTATAATCCCCCTCCTTCCTGCATTCCTCTTTACTGCAGAGGGCCACATGTGATGATCTTGATATTATTGCAATTTTATTTTATCTTCAAATAAATTTTTGCTTTAATATATTTACAGTTTTAATTTAATTTACAATTTAATTGTTTACAAGTTTAACTTTTAATTAAATGTAATGATTGTTCCTGATTTTCTAAACACTTGAGTTATAATGCAGCATTGCTTACAGGATTATTTTAAGCGTTAATATGCGGTTGATTTTTGAATTTGGTCAATAACGTCTCCGTTCACAAGAGCGGTGTGATACGGTTTCATTGGCTGTCCAGCTTTGCCCACCCCACTTTGCATATACCCCACCCACTTTGCATATAACGGGATGTTGAGATGATTTTATCACTCTTGAGGAAGATTAACGGAGGCGTGTGGCTTCACATGTTGTTAATCGAAACGTTGCCAATGTTTGTTCAATTAAAGGCTGGAGATCTTACCATGGAGTTATATATATATATATATATATATATATATACTGTATATATATATATATATATATATATATATATATATATATATATATATATATATATATATATATATATATATATATACAGTGGAACCTTGACTTACGAGTTTAATTCGTTCCGTGACCGAGCTCGTAACTCAAATTGCTCGTATCTCAAATCAAATTTCCCCATTGAAATGCATTGAAATGCTATTAATCCGTTCCAGCCCGCCAAAAACCACACCAATTTTTTTTTAAATATACAGTATATATAAAAATATCTCGCGCTTTATATTTCACCTGTATGCAGCATACAAGTTGGCAGGATGGCCTCGACTGGAGGTACGCACACTTGACTCTAAAGTCTAAACTGTCCAGCCTGGGTTTGAATCCCGACCCAGCTATAACCTGTCATGGGTGAATCACAGGCAGGGTGATTCATCAATGTGTGTACCGCTAAACTGGGCGCCCCGTTTGCGTCCCATTAGTTGTTGGATGTTAAGGATCTCACCGTGTTTTCCACAAAGAGAAGGCGAGCTATCGCCGGCATTCTGAACAAGTTGTGGCCTGGCATGCTCTTCTCCTTTGCCGTTATATACGTCCTCCTCGACACCTCGCTCATGTTTTTCGACGATTGCGTGTTTTATATCCAAGCACATCATCCTCTTCTTCTTCTCAGCACTGCACTTGCCACTCACTTTCTTAGGCCCCATGGTTAAAACTAAGAAATTTTCCAAAATAACCGAAATGCGTAAACTAAAATGCAGCGCTATACGATAGAGATACTGTACGTGCACGGCCAGATAACCACGTGACCAGAACCCACCTGGCGGCAAAACTCAAAATAACCGAAATGCGAAAACTAAAATGCAGCGCTATACGATAGAGATACTGTACGTGCACGGCCAGATAACCACGTGACCAGAACCCACCTGGCGGCAAAACTCAAAATAACCGAAATGCGAAAACTAAAATGCAGCGCTATACGATAGAGATACTGTACGTGCACGGCCAGATAACCACGTGACCAGAACCCACCTGGCGGCAAAACTCAAAATAACCGAAATGCGAAAACTAAAATGCAGCGCTATACGATAGAGATACTGTTCGTGCACGGCCAGATAACCACGTGACCAGAACCCACCTGGCGGCAAAACTCAAAATAACCGAAATGCGAAAACTAAAATGCAGCGCTATACGACAAAGATACTGTACTTGAACGGCAAGATAACCACGTGACCGGGTGGCGAAAGCTCGTAACTCGGATCTCGGCTCGCATCTCAAAGCAATAAACCGCCGGAGCGACGGCTCGTATCTCGAAAAACTCGTAAGTTGGGGCACTCGTAAGTCAAGGTTCCACTGTATATATATATATATATATATAGATATATATATATATATAGATATATATATATATAGATATAGATATAGATATATATATATATATATATATATATATATATATATATATATATATATATATATATATATATATATATATATATATATCAATACCCCGGCCTACGTCATTAATTGATTCCATAAGCCGTGACGTAACTCGGTTTTTGACGTAAACCGGGCGTAATGCCTTAAAATGAAGACAAACACCGTAAAACTAGAGTAAATAACTGGAGGAGGCTGCGGCTTCGCCCTGAATCTTTGCCGCTCCCCGTCGGGAGTCCCTCCGTTGTTTTCTATCGGTCGGGTCTTCTCCTCGAACAGGGTGACTGGCACGGACGTGTCGACCGTGAGCTGGCTTGTGTGCCGAGTGGCTCCGCGGCCCGCTTCACCACGGCGTGCTTTACCCAACGTGTCCGAGCAGTTTCACCAGTGGTCGTGTCGTGTCGTCTGTGAGGAACGAACGAGCTCAGGGTTCCGTGAACCCGGCTGCCCCGGGGATCGACGCTCGCCTCCTAGTCCTAGTCGTAGGCGTGCCCCGTCTTTCCTCGAGCGGCCGAAGTTGCTTGCTTCTTTATTTTTGGACGATGCGAGAAACGACGACGTACAGGCAGGCATTTGCAAATCCATGCACATGTGCACATGAACACGTCGATCGGTTCGTCGACGCCGGATGCCAGCGAGGTGCCCGACGAGGCACCCCGGCTCGAGGCATGACACGGTCACGGTCGTCCGAGCCGGCATCGTCGTCATGTTTCGCCGTTGCCACGTTGCGTTGGTTGTTTTACACAGTAAAATAATAATCACAAAAATAACAGCGAAAGGCAAAGCAAGCACACGACCGCAGCACAGGACAAAATGCATATGGCATCGCCCTTGTTTTGAATGAGAACCAGCAGCTACGCGTACGTATACGTACATTTTTAAAATATATTTTAATGTGCTTTTTATTTTATTTTAAATTGTTTTTTTAGCTTCTTTTATTGTTAATTTTTATGGACTATTTTATTTATTTTAAATTTTTTTTTTTCATGTCCTATTATGTCGGAGTGACGTAAAGTCGCACATAATGACGTTCGCTGAACTGAAATGGCGTAAAGTCGGATTTGACGTAGGTCGAAATGGCGTAAAACGGGGTATTGCTGTATATATAAATTTAAATATATATATATTTATACCAGTTACTATGCGATTTCATACCATCAGTGGTGAACCGCCATTAAGGTATCCCCATCCAGCTATGCTGTACCTTAATGGGAGCGATAAATACCATCTGCCACATGGCACACTATCTCTGGTATCCACTTATTGTATGGAATCGCCTGGATGCAGCCGGGAGCAATCCAAATATATCTTCAGTTCTCCAGCTTTCAATGAGCGCACGTAATGACGTCACTGCCATGTACATACACTGTGCCTGTCAAGCTCTCAAGAGAACCCTCTGACAGAGCAGAATTTTGATCTTAGTTCAGATATATATATATATATATGTATATATATATATTGTTACAGACGCGGCTTTTAGATGTTATATTGACCGAGCGGTGGTGTATTTAACCGCGTCCGAACAGTTACTCCCCGATTAAAACCCGATTTCACCCGACGTTGACCAGATCGCCCCACGGATATTCAATCGGGAAATCTCTAAAGCGATCGCAAGAGAATGAAAAAGAAGAAGAAGAATACGGAGGAAGAACAGATTTATTATACACACACAAGCAAAGGATGGAAGAAACAGTGACACAGCGAATCCTTAACTTACACTATTCATTTTTACTTAGCCCCAAGACAAACGAGCAGGACAGGACGTTCACACTTACACAGGGGATAATGCAGGCAGGTAAGGCTTGAGATGGAGGCAAGGTCGGGAGGCCGCCGTTCACAATCCCTCGCGGTTTTGGCGGGAAACCCTTGGTCGTGTATCCACCGCGGCAGACGTCACGCGCTGGTTCGGCACACCTGCTCCTTTTCTTGGGGCGGGGCCGTCTCCCTCCTTTCAGCGCGTCTCTCCAAAGCTGGTCTCCTTGCCGAGTACCTCTCCTCGTTGGCTTGGAGCGTTTCGCATCTCACCGCCTCTCTTTGGTGCAGCCTCGTTGCTCCTCTCCAGCTCACCTCTCAAAGCAGTCCCCTGCAGTCGCTTTTATCACCTCGAGCGAAATCAAGCCGCCGGCTCCGAGGGCACGCCTACCGGGTCGATCACCGCGGTGTTGATTGGCTGTTAGGGCCGGTTCACTCCTTCCCTCTTCTGACGAGGTGGAGACACGCCTTTCTTCTCCAACCTTACCTCGTGGCCAATGGTGGTTGAAGAGAAAAACCGACCAAAATGCGGAAGGCAAATGGAAGGGAGGTTTTGGGGAAATTGGAAGGGCCTACGCTTATTTTGTTTGATACAATGCAAAGTCAATCTAGTGGGAAAACACATACTTAGCCTACATGGAATAAGGAAATACACTATTTAAAAGATATATCGTGACCTGCGTGTATATTTCATGCAATTAACTAGGACGCTGACTGCGACCATTATTTACATTACAGGGTGGTACCGTACGTTTGTAACGTTCACAT
This sequence comes from Myxine glutinosa, assembly GCF_964187855.1. Classification (NCBI taxonomy): domain Eukaryota; kingdom Metazoa; phylum Chordata; class Myxini; order Myxiniformes; family Myxinidae; genus Myxine; species Myxine glutinosa. The sequence continues at coordinate 61,229,030 of NC_136262.1, read as the reverse complement.
TGTAACGTTTCCATTGTAACGTTTTCACATTCATTACACTTCTCAAATTCTTTACACACTTCTCAAAATCGTTACAATATATATATATATATATATATATATATATATATATATATATATATATATATATATATATATATATATATATATATATATATTGTTGCAGATTTGAGAATCCTGTTTGTAAATATGCCCCTCTAGTGATCCTTGTAAATACCTCCGTTAATTGTAAAGTTCAAAGGTCGTCCCCTTAGCTAGTCCATGTACAAGCACGTAGGCCACCATATACCCTTCTAAATAGTTATTTCTTATTCTATGTAGTTTAAGGCTCTGTTTCCCATTAGTTAACTCTGCATTGCATCGAATGACATCAGATAGATCCCTCCGACACCCCCATGGCCTCTTCAAAGTGCCAGTAACTTTGGGTGGGGTTATTGGCATCACCTTCACCCCAAGACTCCATTGAACACGAGGTCATCTCGGAGCAGAAGGTGGGAGGAGTCAGCAAAGCGCCAGGAACAAGGCGTGGCTTTGCCAACGCCTCCTCAAGGGGCGGGATCGGCGAGCCCTCGCGACCAATCAAGGCCGAGGCGAGCTCACTGATGGGCGTTTCCAACAGGCTGGCGGCTTGATCGCGATGCGCCTCATAAAAGGGGGTGGGGAAGGACTGCGGAGTCAGATGCGGGAGATGCGGGAGATGCAGCAGATGCGGCAGATGAACCACACATGAGCGAGGGACCTCCGATGAGCTTTGAGTCCACCGCAGCTTTGAGCTTTGACAGCGGTTTCGGCCACGGCTACGAAGGAACGCCGCCGTGCGAAACCGATTGAGGAGGGTCGGCGGCTGCTCACCTCGAGCCGCGCCATCACCCCACCCGGGCCCGCGCCCTTCCCACCCTGTGATCCCACCTTCTCGCCCGTCCAGCCATCCACCTCCTGCCATTCATTTCTGCTTCATTCCCCGTGTAAGTCTGATTGTCGTCTGTCCTTTATGTTGTCCCTGGGCATAAGTAAGACTGTATAGGTAAGCTAGAAATTGCTCTGTGTCCTTCTGATCCTTCCATTTCCCTGTAAATTGCATTTCCTTTCTTTTCTGATTTTGGTTTGTGTAAATAATAATAAATCCTGTTCTTCCTTACTCTGCCTTCTTTCCTTCACATCCGTTCGTCCTTGTCTTTTCCATCATTGAATACCTGTGACACGATTTGGGCAACGAATAAGAATCGGGTCTAGTTTTTGTTTAATGGTTCGAGCCGCGGCTGCTAATCCGCTCGGCAAATAACATCTTGTCCGCGGTCTTGAACGAGGTTGCTCACCTGCCTCTCTGGAGGGAGCTGGGCAGCTTCAGGACTAACGTCGGTCAGTCGCAGACAAGGGGATTAATCCCCCCTTGGTAAGGGGAAAAGGGGCTGACAGTGAGATCCGCAACAATTGGTGTCAGGAGCGAGATTCGGACCTGAAGTGCGCTTAGCGCACTCAAATTACGAGTGGCAAAAATTTTCTTTAACACCACTAAATGTTAAAATCGTGCCATGGATAATCAAGGCGATCGGGTGCCGGTGGGGGAGATAGAAGGGGTAGAGGCGACCCAGGACCCCAGGGAAATGTATATGGGGGAGAGAGAGGAGGAGAGCAAGGAGGATGTGGTTGCGGGGGTATCAGGTGCACAAGATGGCGCCCTCGCGCACGAGGTTTCAGGCGCACAAGATGGCGCCTCGCGCGGGGTTGCGGCAGCCGCGCCCGCAGCACCGGTGAATTTGGACCTCGTTGTGATGCAAATGGAGGCCCTTATGGCCAAGATGAGAGAGCAATTCAAAAATGACTTGGGAAACCAAATTAAAGATATGGGAAATAATTGGAAAACCAAATTCGTGGGATTGAGTAAGGAGGTGGAAAAGATGGATGCAAGTCCAATGAGGGAAGAAGTAAGGGCCAACACCAATAACTTGGGAAGCAAATTGGAGGAACTCGGAAGCAAATTTGAGGGATTCGGAAGCAGATTAGGGGACAAACTGGAGGGCATAATTGGCCAAGCCAAATAAATAAACGAGGGGTTGGCGAGGGGGCAGGCCGCATATGAAGTAAGGGAAGTGGAGAGGGACAAAGACCGCAGGTTGGGCGAGCAGGTCCCACGGGTGCACGACGAGGTAACGCGACTCGAGAAGCGCTGGTTGAGCGAGGCGGAGCAAGGCACAGGTAACTGGACCGGGGTAGACATCGCGACCCGGGGTATGGAAAAGCCGGCGACCGCCGAGGTAGAAAAGGAAATTTTATTCGGACCAGCAGTCGTCAAGGGAAAGAAAAAAGAAATTAAGTCTGAATCATTCGAAGCAGTAGTGGAAATTGAAATTGGAGAGACTGGGGACTTAGAAAAGCACTCGCGGCAGGGAAAGATGGAAAATGTGCAAAGTCCCTGCTCACATCACGATGCTGTGCTTAATAACACCAATGAAAGTTTGCAGGTGGTGTTGGAGCGAAGGAGAAGAATCCCCCAGGTGAGTCGTGCTGTATATTGTGCGGGGAGATTTTGCAGGAGGATGTTTGGTGCAGAAAGAATTTTCGCGCGCTTGGGATCGAGAAAGCATCCGGGCGTTGGTGAAGGGTCCCCTGTGAGTGGTGTGAGTGTAAATGGCACACTTGTGGGAAAAAGTGTGCATCGGGGAATGAGCGTGTTACAAAGCGCGAGTGTGGAACCGAGTGCGAGCGAGAATGCACGTCGGGGTGTACGGAGTGTGACACGGAGAGTGAGTTGGTAGTGGCGCAGGTGCGAGAGGGCACATCGGAGCGTGAGTGTGAAACCGAGTGCGAGCAAGAATGCACGTCGGGGTGTACGGAGTGTGACACGGAGAGTAAGTTGGTGGTGGCGCAGGTGCGAGAGGGCACATCGGAGCGCGAGTGTGAAACCGAGTGCGAGCGAGAATGCACGTCGGGGTGTACGGAGTATGACACGGAGAGTAATGTGGTGGTGGAACGTGTGTGAGAGTGTACACCTGAGTTGGTAGTGGCGCAGGTGCGAGAGGGCACATTGAAGCATGTGATCGGGTGTGCAAAAGAGTGCACACCCATGGTTGTCACAGAGGATGTGACCGAGGAGCGGGTGCGAGGATGCACGTTTGGGATGAGTGTGCGAGGAAGCACACCTGAGTTGGTTGTGGCGCGGGTGTGGGAAAGCCCATTGAAGCGCGTGAGTGGGTGGATGCGAGAGTGCACGCCCATGGTGAGTGTTACGGAGGACGTAACGGAGGAGAAGTGTGCGAACGACCAGTGTGCGCAAGAGGGTGCGCGAGAGGTGTGGTGTGTAACAGGGAGTGCGGTGGTGAAATGGACGGAGTGTGTGGAATGTACGGGCGGCATTGGAACGCCAGGTTTGGTGAGTGTGAAAAGGGTCGCGTATGCGTGTGAGCATGCGAGTAAGGCATCGACGTTGAACGGGGCAGCGTTTAGGGCGACGGATAGCCGATGCGAGCACTCGGGGCGCGGTGCGCTTTGTTGGATGCGAGGCCCGGCGCTGGTCGGTGCTGCGTCGCTTCTCTTCGAAGCGTCGTTGCCGATTCGGGCCTGGCCCCGCCCCGCACGGTCGAGTCCGGGCTTTGCCGGGCAAAGCGACCGGTCCGGTTTGAGGGCAGGTAAGAGGGATCGGAACGGTGCCCCCTGGCGGGGCGAGATTGAGCCATCAGGCCGGAGACCGAAAGGATCCGCGCCGAGATGGTGCGTGGAATCTCGGCCAGACGAAACCTGCCGGACGGATTCAACCTGCAGGCGACCAAACCACCCGAATTCATTGCTCGGCTTTGCGAAGCCGAGTTTTAATGATGTAACGACGCACCGAGGCTCAGATATAGTGGACTGTGATGATGATAGTGTTTTGAATTCGAAATTTTGGAATAGTGAATAGGATTGGCAGAAATGATTGGCAAATTGATGATTGGTAGTGATTGGCAAATTTTGATTTGCAGGAAATTGGATGGGCCAAATTGATAGTGGGAGATACCCGATGTGATGGGATGGCAACTCTGTCATCTCTCACATCCATGGGGCACATGAGCTATAGTTTTATGGGGTTTTTGGCAGTGTAAGCTCGCCCGGGAGGGTTAGGATAATGTATAGGGACCTAGAGATGACCATAGGTAACGGTAGCGTTAAGTAGCGACATTACACCTGTAGTGGGGACGTAGGTAGATTAGTTTGGATTATAATGACGAGGGAGCGCAATAATGTAAGGGGCGACGGGGAAGCGCGAGTTTTAGAAGGGCACCAGGTCGATCAGATGATGCCGTGTGTGTGAGAATCTCGATATCAAGCAAATGAGGAATTCCTAGGCAATGCTCGGGAAGGATGTGTGTGGGAGAATTTGAGAATCGTGTGGGAGAATTGAGCGTGAATTGAACGAGAATTGAGCGTGGGAGAATTTGGGTGTCTGAGGCAATGGTTTGGAGATTTAGAAGTGTATTGTGGAAAGTGTGAGGTGATTGTGAATTGTATTGAGCGTGGAAGTGTATGGAGCAGTGTATGAGAAACAATTGTGGCTGTGCATTTTATTGAATGATTGAAGAAGCCTGGGAGGAAGGAGGGTGCGGGAGGCACCAGGTGTGATTGCACAGGTGTGCAAGTGAACAGGTGCATGGAGAATGGTTGTGTGGAATAGCTGGTATGGAATACATGGAGTATGGAATGGATGGTGTGGAGTGAGTATGGTGAAAACTGGAGTGGAGTGGATGGTGCGAAGGCAGTCGATGGGGAGGATGGACCCCATCACGAATACCCAGGGAGGGTAGTTTAAGAGTTAGGTAGAGGGAGTAGGTAAATTGTGGTTGGATATTGGCATCTGTGGTGTGTGTGGAAGAATGGTGTTTGGATGGGTGCATTAGTGTCGTGGAAATGGCTGGGCGTGTAGCCTGTTAGTGTGTGTAGTTAAATGGGCACTCCGCCACTGTTAGGATGTCGGCCAGGTGAGGCCGCAGGTGGGCTCTGGGAGCCGGTAGAGTTGTGGATGGGGCCCGAGGATCCGGAGTACGGACCCGGGTAGCCCAGTGCCAGAGAGGGCACCGAGTGGGGAGAGCACCAGAGGGCCTTCCCCAGGTAGATAGGTTAGGGTAAGAAGCAGGTAAGCTCGGAGGCAACTGCAGTGGTGGAGGTGTGCAGGTGGGTAGACCTGCTGGGAGAGCCACACGACCCAGTCCTGAAATTGTGCAAAGGCACAGGGAGTTGAATCGGGGGAGTGAGACCCCAAATTGATGAAGCACCACAGTTTGGTCAATGGGAATTGGTTCTTAAAACCGCATATAGTGTAAGATGGCCAATGGATTGGCAGGGAAAGACCCCGGGTAGTGTAAAGTGTGTTAAAGTCATTTAGAGGATAGTTAGGATTAAGAATCTCCTCGCACCATCTACATCCACTCACCTGAGGTGACAAAACTCCACACCGTGCCATGGTTTGTTTTTATTATTTTTGTGCAAATGTTTGGAATGTGAGACGCATCATGACGTGGGTGTGACATTGTGCTGATGTTCCATCTCTCCCTCCTTATGAGGAATTGATGATGAATTGGGTGATGGCAAATTTTGGCTTAGTGGCTTTGCCAACGCCTCCTCAAGGGGCGGGATCGGTGAGCCCTCGCGACCAATCAAGGCCGAGGCGAGCTCACCGATGGGCGTTTCCAACAGGCCGGCGGCTTGATCGCGACGCGCCTCATAAAAGGGGGTGGGGAAGGACTGCGGATTCAGATGCGGGAGATGCGGCAGATGCGGCAAATGAACCACACATGAGCGAGGGACCTCCGATGAGCTTTGAGTCCACCGCAGCTTTGACCACCGCAGCTTTGAGCTTTGACAGCAGTTTCGGCCACGGCTACGAAGGAACGCCGCCGTGCGAAACCGATTGAGGAGGGTCGGCGGCTGCTCACCTCGAGCCGCGCCATCACCCCAACCGGCCCCGCGCCCTTCCCGCCCTGTGATCCCACCTTCTCGCCCGTCAAGCCATCCATCTCCTGCCATTCATTTCTGCTTCATTCCCCGTGTAAGTCTGATTGTCGTCTGTCCTTTATGTTTTCCCTGGGAATAAGTAAGACTGTATAGGTAAGCTAGAAATTGCTCTGTGTTCTTCTGATCCTTCCATTTCCCTCTAAATTGCATTTCCTTTCTTTTCTGATTTTGGTTTGTGTAAATAATAATAAATCCTGTTCTTCCTTACTCTGCCTTCTTTCCTTCACATCCGTTCGTCCTTGTCTTTTCCATCATTGAATACCTGTGGCACGATTTGGCCAACGAATAAGAATCGGGTCGAGTTTTTGTTAATGGTTCGAGCTGCGGCTGCTAATCCACTCGGCAAATAACATCTTGTCCGCGGTCTCGAACGAGGTTGCTCACCTGCCTCTCTGGAGGGAGCTAGGCAGCTTCAGGACTCACGTCGGTCAGTCGCAGACAAGGGGATTAATCCCCCCTTGGTAAGGGGAAAAGGGGCCGACGGTGAGATCCGCAACAATATATATATATGTATATATATATATATTGTTACGGACACGGTTTTTAGATGTTATATTGACCGAGCGGTGGTGTATTTAACCGCGTCCGAACAGTTACTCCCCGATTAGAACCCGATTCCAACCGAACGTTGACTAATCGCGCTACAGATATTCAATTGGGAAACCTCTAAAGCGACCGAAAGAGAGGAAGAGAGAAGAAAGACAGAGTTTGGAGGAAGAACAGATTTATTATACACACACAAGCAATATTTTAGAGCGACCAATATTATTTACAGCAATAGATGGAAAAGAGCAGTCACACAGTGCATTGTTAACTTATTCTATTTCATTTACTTAATCCCCAAGACAAACGAGTAGGACAGGACGTTCACACTCACACGATGGATATTGCAGGCAGGTAATGGCTCGAGGTTGATTGCTTGAGAGGAAGGCAAGGTCGGAGGCCGCAGCACCCCTCGCGGTTTTGGCGGGAAAACCTCCGTCGCGTATCCGCGGCCGTCACGCGCTGGCTCGGCACACCTGCTCCTCTTCCTGGGGTGGAGCCGTCTCCCTCCGTTCAGCGCGTCTCTCCAACGACAGGGGGGTATTGCAGGCAGGCAGGTAGGTAGGTAGGTAGGGCTTGCGGTGGATTGCGCTCCTCTTCCAGGTCATCCCCCAGCGTATCTCTCAAGGCCTCTCTTTGGTGCAGCCTCGTTGCTCCTCTCCCAGGGTCAGCTCCAGCTCTTCTCCAGTCATCTCTCATCTGGTAAAGCAGTCCCCTGCAGTCGCTTTTATCACCTCCAGCGAAATCAAGCCGCCGACTCCGAGGGCGCGCCTACCGGGTCACTCACCGCGGTGTTGATTGGCTGTTAGGGCTGGTTCACTCCTTGCTTCTTATGACGAGGTGGAGACACGCCTTTCTTCCCCAACCTTACCTCGTGGCCAATGGTGGTTTGAAGAAAACCAGCCAAAATGCGGAAGGCAATTGGAAGGGAGGTTTTGGGGAAATTGGAAGGGCCTACGCTTATTTTGTTTGATACAATGCAAAGTCAATCTAGTGGGAAAACACATACTTAGCCTACATGGAATAAGGAAATACACTATTTAAAAGATATATCGTGACCTGCGTGTATGTTCTATGAAATTAATTAGGAGGACGGCTGCGACCATTATTTACATTACCAGGATGTTACCATACCAAAACCATACTCTTCACATCCGTTACCCTTCCTCCAAAATTGTTACACTCCTCAAAACCCGTTACACTTCTCAAAACCCGTTACACTTCTCAAAATCGTTACACTGCACCCTCCTTTCTTCAGGCACGTCCTCGGGCCTACTAGACTTAACTGAGTGTGACATGTAGGTGTAATTCCCTCTACAATTAACCTGACCCTGAGTGTGACAATTTTAAAACACAAATAAGTATGTCCCCCTATTGCATTGCATCCTGTCTAACAGACTCAAGCCCACAGCTAACCGAATTACGGAATTATTCTCAAACTATACATTTACGGTGGGGAGCATTATTTACAATGACGTGATTTCTTATTTACAACGCAACCCAGGACCTGTGTGTTTTTTTTCTTTTCTTTTTAGGGAACAAGAGAAAGAAATTCCTGTTGGGAGGGAGGAGACAGCACGCATTGCATCGATGCACCAGTACCAATACCACCAAAGCACCCAAAAGCACCCAAAAGCACCACAAAGCACCACTCGGTGCGCAGTCACCATGGTTCATAATAAACACAACAAAACAACTGGTGGTGGTCTTCTCCTTGTCTGCTGGGCCGATGTTCTTCCTGACGTCTTCTGGCTTCATGCGGCCTATTTGGACATAATAAAAAGCACAACTTGTGTTCGTTTTTTATTATTATTTAGGGCCTCAGGGGCCAACTAAGGGTGGTCCACCTGTTTGGCATAGGTGCCACCTTACCGAGGTCCGCAAGCAAGATTCCCTGGCCACTATGGCCGGTCTCCAACAGAGGTGCTCTGCCCCAGAACCTGGGGTCCATCAAGTGGTACTTGGCCGCCGAACAGCGGTCCATAAAGTGGTACATCAACGCAATGCGTGCTGGTTCTTGGAATCTCGGGCGCACAATGGCCACCTCACGCACGCTCCCCTCGGCACCCAATGGCGCACAGGTCATGTGGGAGACAAAAGAAAGACAATTGAGCGAGGGGTAAGGTCACAAGGGTACACGTCAATAAGGCAATGCAAGGCGAAATGCGTACGGAGGCCGAAGTGAGAAAGCTCGTCCCTACCGTACGTCACCCCCCTGTCACCTACACTACCCTTGCTCTTACCCCATATTTACAAAATCTACCCATTTACAAATTCGTCACTACTGTCACGTCTTCCCCATATTTCCCTTATACCAAATTCGTCACCACAATCCCTCTACTTCAAAATTTGCCATCATCAATTCATCATCAATCCTCAAAAGGAGGGAGAGATGGAACATCAAAGCACAATGTCACACCCACGTCATGATGCGTCTCACAATCCAAACATTTGCATCATAAAAAATAATCAAAACATGGCATGGTGTGGAGTACCTGTCACCTCAGGTGAGTGGATGCAGATGGTGTGAGGAGATCCTTCATCCTAACTATCCTCTAAATGATTTTAACACACTTTACACTACCCGGGGTCTTTCCCTGCCAATTCATTGGCCAACTTACACTATGGGTTCTAATAACCAATTCCCATTGGCCAAACTGTGGTGCTCCTCAATTTGGGGTCTCACTCCCCCGATTCATCTCCCGGTGCTCTAGCACAATTTCTGGGCTGCGACGTGTACCTCTCCCAACAGGTCTACCCACCTGCACACCTCCACCACTGTAGTTGCCACCCGAGCTTACCTAGCTCCTCACCCTAACCTAACTACCTGGGGACAGCCCCTCTCCTGGCTCTGTCACCCCATGGTGCCCTCTGGCACTGGGCTACCCGGGTCCGTCCTCCGGATCCTCGGGCCCCATCCACAACAACTACTACCGGCTCCCAGAGCCCACCTGCGGCCTCACCTGGCCGACATCCTTACAGTGGTGGAGTGCCCAAACCAACTACACACACTAACAGGCTACACGCCCAGCCATTTCCACAACACCAACGCACCCATCCACATACCATTCTGTCACCCGCACCACAGATGCCAATATCCAACCACAATTTACCTGTACCCTCTACCTAACACTTCACTACCCGCCCCGGGTATCCGTGATGGGGGTCCACTCTTCCCCCATTCACACCTTCGCACCATCCACTCCACTCCACAATTTCCACCATTCTCACTCCACGACCATCCATTCCAATTCTCCAGACCATTTATTCCATACACCTGTCTTTCATTCCCCTGTCGTTGCACACCTGTGCAATCATACCTGGTGCCACCTGCACCCTCCTTTCTTCCTGGACCATTTGGTCAACACAACACGCAATCACCACTACTCCCTCATACACTGCTCCACACACCTGTTCAGTCGCACACCTGTGCAATCACACCTGTTCCATTCTCACCTGTTCAATCCTCACACACACGGCATCATCTCAGCTAACTTCTCCCCTCTGAAACTTGCGCTTCCCAGTCGTCCCTTTAAACTATTGCGCTCCCACGTCATTATAATCCACACTAATCTACCTGCGTCCCCACTACAGGTATCAGTCACTAACTAACCTTAACGTTACCTAATGTCATCTTCGCTAGATCCCTACAATTATCCAAGCCCTCCCTGGCTCGGTTGTCATAGCCACCCCATAAACTATTGCGCATTTGCCCCCACCTGTGAGGGATGGTGGATTTGCCATCCCACCACATCGGGGGTCTCTCACTACCAATTTCGCTCGTCCAAATCCAACAATTCAAAAATTTTCCAATCACTACCCATCATCTGCCAATCACTACTGCCAATCCCTTGCCAATCATCAAATTTTGTTTTTCTCTAATTTTGGGTCCAAAACACTAACCTCATCACCCAGTCTACTCACTAATACCTCTCGGTGCGCCAATCCCTGTCCAAAGCCCGGCTTCGTAAAGCCAAGCAATGGATGCTGGTTGTTTTGTGCCGGCGGCTGGATGCGTCCGGCATTCGGTGCAGGGACGGGGGCTTACCCGTGCCGAGATCCCACGCACCACCTCGGCACGGAGCCATCCAATGCCCCGTTCTCGACCTGCCGGCACGTCTCACCAAAAAGTGGTCGCCATGACGACCCTTCCTATCGAGCTGCCCGCTCCGCCTTGTGGAGCCCGGACGCGGCCGCTCCACGCGAGGCCCAGCGTGGATCGCGCACGGCGGTCCTTTCGAACCCGCCGTGGCTCGGATCTCCGCTGGTTCTCGCGGCACGCGAAGCCCGGCACGCACCGAGGGCCCGATCCGGCTAAAAGTCGACCTAACCTTTAACCCGGTTACCGTCGACGCTTCACCTGCAGGCTTACATGCATACGCTACCTCTTTCTTGCTCATACATGCAGCCGTTCCCATTCTCCTCGTACCTTTTCTTTCACACCTCGGTACACTCACTCCGCTCACCGACTTGGTCACACACCTGACCACCGAACACTTTGGCACACATTCGTTGCTCGCACACCTCACCAATACACCGCTTCGCGCCCCTTTCTCGGTCACCTCCTTTGTGACGATCACAGGTGTGCTCTCACCCGCACACCCAACCACGTGCCTCACTACCAACTCAAATGTGCCTTCCCACACACGCTCTACCATTCCAGGTGTGCATCCTTCCATCCCAGGTGTACATCCTCGCCCACCTGTCACAACCAGCTCACGCTCCGTTTCACTCTCACTACTCTCACCTCCACTCTCAGTCGCGCACTCACCCTTACTCTTGACAGCATGCGCTTTCCCCATGCACCCGTCCGTTACACACCTTTCTCGCGCGTCCTCCCGCGCACACTTTTTCGTTACTTCCTCCGTAACACTCACCACACCGCGCTTCCCTGTGCTCCCTCGCACACGCGCTTCGACCAATTCACTCTTGACGTCACACTCACTCCTCGGCGTGCACTTTTTCCTCACACACCCCATGGTCGGACATTCTCGCACACCTCTTTTTTCGCACACCAGACCTGTCGCACACTTCACCAACGGCCTCTCACGAACACCCGGATCCAAACCAATCCCCAAGCCGACTGAAGCTTTCCTCACATCATGTACATTGCCACTCACCTTGGCACCTCGTCCCCGCACCTCCTTTGCCACCTGCAAACTCTTTATTTGGTTAGTGAGCATCACATCATGATTTGAACACAGACCTTGTACATATTCCATGACTTCCTCCTTTATCTCCCTCTTAGTTTCTGTCCGTCCCTTCTTAATTTCACTCACCTCTTCTCCCACTTCCTCTAATTTTTGTTTAACCTCTTTTATTTCTCGGTGCGTCCCCTCAAGTTCGTCCTCTAAGGCTACCGTGACCGTCTCTATGTGCATCCTCACCTGCCGGTCCTTTGTCTCCATTATCTCTGTCACCTCCTCCACCCTCATTGTCAGTTCCTCCCGTACCATCTGACATTGCCTCTGCGTCGCTATTAATTCGTTTTTAATTTCTTTTTGTGTCGCCTTTAACCCTCCTAGTACCGCAGTGTTCTTTTGAACCTGCTCCACTAACTTAGTTTGTCCCTCTGTCAGCTGCTCCACCTCCTCCGTCAGATCTTCTATTCCCCCTTGTAACTTAGCCGTATTATTCCTCACTTCTTTCTCTATACGCTTTTCGCCTCGCTTTACCTCCTCGCGTAGCCCCGAGACCTCCTCACTCACCCCTCGTCGTATTTCCTCCATCTGGTTCCCCATCTGTTCGATTTCCCGGGCGGATTGTTCCCCCATTTCCCGCAATTTGTCCTCCATCCTATTTTCTAACCCCATTAACCCATTTTTCACCCCCTCTAACTGATTCTCCTGGGCAGCCATTCTGTTTTCCACCCCCGTTAACCCATGTTTCACCCCTTCTATCCCATTGTCTAACCCCTCAAATTTCTTGTCTAATCCCTCAAATTTCTTTTCTAATTCCTTAAAATTATTGTCTAACCCCTCACCGGTACCCCTCGCTTCGTCCCTCATTACCCCCATTTGGTTTCCCATTACCCCCATTTGGCCCTCTAATCGCTCACTCTGAGCATCCATTTTTGCTTCTAGCCCCATATATGCCATTAGTATGGTTGCATTAATCTGCGCCATGAGGTCCCGCACATCAATTCCCGCTATTTGCGCAGCGGGCGCGGCTACCCCGCGCTCGTGCGAGCCGCCCCTTTGTGCGTCTGATACCACGTGCGCGAGAGCGCCATTTTGCGCGTCTGACACCCCCTCAACCGCCTCCTCATTGCTCTCCTCCTCCCTTTCTTCCACATACATTTCCCCTGGTTCCTGGGTTACCCCTAACCCGTCTATCTCCCCCACCGACATCCGATCGCCTTGATTGTCCATGGCGCGATCTCAAAATTCGGGTTTTATAAAACAACACAATTTCGGCAGCTCGTAATTTTGACCAAAATTTTTTTTTTAAATTTGGGCCTAACAAATTTAGTCCCGGGTCCGAATCCGACTCTTCGACACCAATTGTTACGGACACGGTTTTTAGATGTTATATTGACCGAGCGGTGGTGTATTTAACCGCGTCCGAACAGTTACTCCCCGATTAGAACCCGATTCCAACCGAACGTTGACTAATCGCGCTACAGATATTCAATTGGGAAACCTCTAAAGCGACCGAAAGAGAGGAAGAGAGAAGAAAGACAGAGTTTGGAGGAAGAACAGATTTATTATACACACACAAGCAATATTTTAGAGCGACCAATATTATTTACAGCAATAGATGGAAAAGAGCAGTCACACAGTGCATTGTTAACTTATTCTATTTCATTTACTTAATCCCCAAGACAAACGAGTAGGACAGGACGTTCACACTCACACGATGGATATTGCAGGCAGGTAATGGCTCGAGGTTGATTGCTTGAGAGGAAGGCAAGGTCGGAGGCCGCAGCACCCCTCGCGGTTTTGGCGGGAAAACCTCCGTCGCGTATCCGCGGCCGTCACGCGCTGGCTCGGCACACCTGCTCCTCTTCCTGGGGTGGAGCCGTCTCCCTCCGTTCAGCGCGTCTCTCCAACGACAGGGGGGTATTGCAGGCAGGCAGGTAGGTAGGTAGGTAGGGCTTGCGGTGGATTGCGCTCCTCTTCCAGGTCATCCCCCAGCGTATCTCTCAAGGCCTCTCTTTGGTGCAGCCTCGTTGCTCCTCTCCCAGGGTCAGCTCCAGCTCTTCTCCAGTCATCTCTCATCTGGTAAAGCAGTCCCCTGCAGTCGCTTTTATCACCTCCAGCGAAATCAAGCCGCCGACTCCGAGGGCGCGCCTACCGGGTCACTCACCGCGGTGTTGATTGGCTGTTAGGGCTGGTTCACTCCTTGCTTCTTATGACGAGGTGGAGACACGCCTTTCTTCCCCAACCTTACCTCGTGGCCAATGGTGGTTTGAAGAAAACCAGCCAAAATGCGGAAGGCAATTGGAAGGGAGGTTTTGGGGAAATTGGAAGGGCCTACGCTTATTTTGTTTGATACAATGCAAAGTCAATCTAGTGGGAAAACACATACTTAGCCTACATGGAATAAGGAAATACACTATTTAAAAGATATATCGTGACCTGCGTGTATGTTCTATGAAATTAATTAGGAGGACGGCTGCGACCATTATTTACATTACCAGGATGTTACCATACCAAAACCATACTCTTCACATCCGTTACCCTTCCTCCAAAATTGTTACACTCCTCAAAACCCGTTACACTTCTCAAAACCCGTTACACTTCTCAAAATCGTTACAATATATATATATATGTATATATATATATATGTATATATATATATATACAGTGGTACCTCGGCTTACGAGTTTAATCCGTTCCGTGACGGAGCTCGTAAGCCAAATCGCTCGTAAGTCAAAGCAAATTTTCCCATTCAAATGCATTGAAATGCTATTAATCCGTTCCAGCCTCAAAAAAAAAACACCAATTTTTTTTGTTAGGTGCTTTTAAATAACAAAAATGTACTTTATAAATAACAAATAATGTATAAACAAGCACGACCTCGTATATACTGTACATAATACAAGAGAATGTAAAGAAATAAACTGGTTTTATTAAGCAGAGGAGAAGAGCATGCCAGGTGAGGTGTGCGTGTTGTCGACTTGGCGAGGCAGTACGATCGTACTCCTTCTACGATATGTACGATTTTGAAGCAGAAGGAGTCCATAAAGGCTATAACGCCAGCCAAGGGCGTTACGATTATTTCAAAGCTCCGGACCTCTATCCATGAAGATATGGAGAAGTTGTTGTTTGTGTGGTTGAAGGAGAAGCAGCTCGCAGGAGATACCGTGACCAAGAGCATCATGTGTTTGAAAAGATTGAAACTCGGATATCGAGCACGGACCACGAGGTGTTTTTTCTTTTTTCTTAATCTCGGTTTCAGTGAACTTTTGCTCTGTGCTCACGTGTACTGTACCTGTACCTGTAATGGTACGTCAGAGGATGGCACCTGTTGTCATCATATTAAGTGCAAGATGTTCTGCATCGTAAGTTGGTACACCGTGGTCTTTCGGCGGTGTTTAAGCCGGCCGTCTTGGCTTCTGTCACCATTGGCATTGAGTCTTTCGATGTAGGTAGGTCGTTGTGTGCCGGTGCCTTGGCCAAATTCCTTCATTGCTGCATTGTTAGCTCACCTGGTTTTTTATACCACATCTTTGGTTATCGGACCAGCGAATGACGTCATCTCCTCCAAAGTATGGCTTATTCTCACTTGTCTTGGACGATCTTCTACTTCTAGCCTTCCACCGTGCATTTGGTGTCCACTGTACTTACTGTACAGTGCCTGGTAAAATTGATGTAATGGGTTTTTGACCGTCAACGCCATGAACCGCCATGAACCGCCATGAACCGTCAACGCCATGAACCGCTAACACTCAAAAGCCCATTTATCGCGCCTTATAAAGCAAAACGCAAACCGAAAGCCATGCCTCTCAAGCGAGGCGTGCTTCCGTGGTCACGTGATCCACAGGTGTAGCTCATTATACCCGCACGCGCGACACGCTTTGGCGGTCACGTGACCAGCCACTCTGGAGGCGGGGATCCCCGCCGATGACGTCACCGGCTGGAGCAAGGAGATTCCTCGCTCATGTATTTCGACGATTGCGTGTTTTATATCCAAGCAGAGATGCTTTCACGGCAAGATAACCGCGTGACCGGAACCGGAAGCCACAACCGGAAAATTCAAAAAAATAAATTTTTTGAGCTCGTACATCGGATCTCGGCTCGTATCCCAAAGCAACAAACCGCCCGAGCGACGGCTCGTATCCCGAAAAACTCGTACGTTGGGGCACTCGTAAGCCGAGGTACCACTGTATATATATATATATATATATATATATATATATATATATATATATATATACACACAAACGAGAACGGATTGTGGATGCAAGTCTGGTAAGGTACCAGTGTGGATGTGAGTTCGGATCCATCAGAGGGTTGAGGATCCATCAGGCCCTGAAAGTGTGTGGGAGATGTTGGTCTATGGTGTGTGTGTGGAGGCATGGCAGGTTCAAGAGAAGTGTGGGTGTGGACATTAGTTTGAGTTTGGGAGAGGGTTTCATATCCATCAGAGCCGGATGGGTTGTGTGCGTAAGGTGGGTGAGGAGGAGGTACAGCAATGCAGTGTCTTTGAAAAGGGGACACAAGTAGGTGATAAATGTTGCTTCTGGGACACCTCCGTTTAACATGGGAAATCCCTATCTAATGTCATTTACCCCCTTGTCTTTTTCAAAAATCATAAACACCTCTATTTCTCCCTCTATGAACCTATAATCCTTCTCACCTTATGAACCTATAATCCTTCTCGCCTTATGAGCCTATAATCCTCACCTTATGAACCTATAATCCTTCTAGCCTTATGAACCTATGATTTTCTTCCTTTATGAATCTATAATCCTTCTAGCCTTATGAACCTATGATCCTTCTCACTTACATGTAATTTTTACCCTATTCCCCCCACTAGCCCCTTAATGTAGTTCCTTAGACCACTCTACTAATGAGCCTATAAATATATTATCTCTTTCTAACTTTTTAAAGAGTTCCATTCTCCTATAGAACTCATCCCCATCAAGTATATTTATAAAGTATACAGGTTCCTTAACCTTTTGTTGTGAAAGTATAAAGTGGTATGTTTCACGGAGGGTTCTTGTTTGACCTCCTCCTCTCCCACATACCATTTTAAAATTATAATATTTATTATCCGATTGATAACCATTAAAGTTCTCACTCCACTCTAATATATTTTTCTTCCCGCCCTCCATTACCCCACTTAACAAATGAATACGTTTATCCGTCTTGAGAACCTTCTGACCAGTGATTCTCTCAACCTCTTGAATCTGATATTTTTCACATTCGTTGTGTTTTCCATTTATATACCAAGGTTGATTACACCTCCACTCTTTAGTCTGGTTGATACTTGGTTCTATCATTTATGGTGAAACATTGCATCATCTTTTGTTGAGCCAGTTGCCAACGTGGCACAGGATGACTCAGCCATGACTCAGCCTTGCCAATGACGCAGCCTTGCCTATAAAGGCTCTAACCACACCTTGCTTTTTTAAACACACGTTATGTTTCTCTGGAGGATGGAGGATGAAGCTTTATCAGAAGACAGGTAAGTTTTTTTTGTTCTCACGATTAATTATTCATTGTCTTATATGGAACATCATTAACAGCCTCTCAATAATTATTGTTTTTTCTCTTTTACAGTATATCTTTATCAAAGCTGGTAATTGATGTTGAAAATGAAGTCAATGATTATCACCAACAAAGGGAGGATCTGAATGAAACGCTTAAAGAATTCACTGAAGTTCAGAGGGGTCTTCATAATGAGATGGTTGAATGTTTGAACAGCCTCTCTCACCCATTAATATTACCCAAAGCTGTCTCTACAAATGAACAAATGACTGACAACGAATTAAACACCTTGTTTGGGATGTTATGTGAGAGGTAAGATATATGATTAATTCTTCACAAACTTTGATACTGTGTGTATGTGTGTTATTAAACGATTTGGTTGATACTTGGATACTGTCTTGCGATTTTGATATCACCAGTGAGTTGGTATTTAAATGTCAACTGTTTGTTTTATTTCAGCATTAAAAGCCAACCAAACAACATGAACTTTGACGATGAAACCAATGATTTATCACCAACAAAGGGAGGATCTGAATGAACCCCTTACAGAATTACCTGGAGTTCCGAAGGATGATGATAGATCAATACAGAGACAATAGATGAGATCGATGACTTCATAAAGACCTGGGATTTGAGGTAAGATATATGATTAATTCTTCACAAACTTTGATACTGTGTGTATGTGTGTTATTAAACGGTTTGGTTGATACTTGGATACTGTCTTGCGATTTTGATATCACCAGTGAGTTGGTATTTAAATGTCAACTGTTTGTTTTATTTCAGCATTAAAAGCCAACCAAACAACATGAACTTTGACGATGAAACCAATGATTATCACCAACAAAAGGAGGATCTGAATGAACCCCTTACAGAATTACCTGGAGTTCCGAAGGATGATGATAGATCAATAGCAGAGATGATAGTTGGGAGGAGTGTCAACTCATTCCCTGGCCATGTGAGTTTAAAATTTTCATCTTACAATGTGTGTAGTATAAATGGAGTTTCTCATTTATGGTCTTAGACTGCCCTCGTGTGGTTTTGGGATGGCACGGCAGGCAAATACTGTTTGGTGAATTTAATTTAAAATCCCTTTTGTGCCTTGCAGACACAAAAGAAATTGGTGAAGTCAACATGGGAGACAACATTATGTTGGATTGCCTTGGAAGAAACTGGATTTATGGGAGAAACTGAATTTATACCTCGTGAAAAATGTTTTATTATAATTTTTATGTTTTTAATGTTATTTAATAATTTTGATTTTATTACTGTATTTATACCACATGATACCTTGGAAGAAACTGAATTTATGGAAGAAACTGAGTTTATACCTCGTGAAAAATGTTTTATTATAATTTTTATGTTTTTAATGTTATTTAATAATTTTGATTTTATTACTGTATTTATACCACATGATACCTTGGAAGAAACTGAATTTATG
This sequence comes from Myxine glutinosa, assembly GCF_964187855.1. Lineage (NCBI taxonomy): Eukaryota > Metazoa > Chordata > Myxini > Myxiniformes > Myxinidae > Myxine > Myxine glutinosa. The sequence continues at coordinate 61,210,409 of NC_136262.1, read as the reverse complement.
GAAGAAACTGAATTTATACCTCGTGAAAAATGTTTTATTATAATTTTTATGTTTTTAATGTTATTTCATAATTTTGATTTTATTCGTTGTCCAGAATTATTTAATTCTTAATTACAAAAAGAGAATAAAGGGAAAAAAGATGAGAAGGTGCGCCCCCACCCTTGATCCCCCCTCATCCCACCCCTCCCCTCCCCTTGTGTGTGTGGGGAAGGTGGGGGTGGGATGAGGGGGGATCAAGGGTGGGGGCGCACAGGGGTGGGGGATGATGGGTGTGGTCTGTGTGGGTGTGGTCTGTGTGGGTGTGGTCTGTGTGGGTGTGGTCTGTGTGGGCAGGGTCTGTGTGGGCGGGGTCTGTGTGGGTGTGGTCTGTGTGGGCGGGGTCTGTGTGGGTGTGGTCTGTGTGGGCGGGGTCTGTGTGGGTGTTGTCTGTGTGGGCGGGGTCTTTGTGGGTGGGGTCTGTGTGGGTGTGGCTTATGATTTTTATTTATTTATTTAATTTTTTTTATTACTACTAATTAAATTAGCTAATCTGGGTGGATGAAAGTATGGATGGTTGTTGTTTAATGAATTATCAGTTTTGTTTTTTGTAATTCTTGTGAGTAAAATGAACCCAAGATTTATTCCCAATTCATATCATATAATTTGTAAGTCCAAGGCATAGTATCCATTACATCAACGATTTTGAATAATTCATTAGTCCATCTCTTTGTATAACCTTTCTCAAAATGATTTTTCCATCTCTATATTCTTACAATATCACCAACTTTGAACTTGGGCTTTCTCAAATTAATCTCCTTTTCATATTCTAATTTTGTAAATGTTTCTGATGGTTTTGATTTTGTTGATGAATGAACTGTATTATTGTAATTATCTACAATATCCTGAATAAAATACACCCATTTTTGGGATCCGAGTTGTGTGAATTTTTAAATATAATTTCTCTTTTAAAGTACGATTAAAACGCTCAATAACAACTGCTTTTCCTTCATTAAAGGTGCTGTATAATTTAATACCCTCCCCCTTAAGAAATTTCATAAATATTTTGTTATAGAACTCTGTTCCCTCATCGGTCCACAGTTTCTTTGGTTTTCTTTTACTTTTATTAAATATCTGTTGGAAGGCTAACATCAGAGTATAACCTCTCTTGTTTTTCAAAGGGACAACCCAAGAAAATCTACTCCTCAAATCAATAACGGTTAAAGCATACTTGTATCCCTTATCATTTTTTAGTTCGATTAAATCAGCGGACCATATGTGGTCGGTGTATTTAGAATAAACTTTCCTTCTTTTAAACTTTGTGATTATAGGTTTATGTAATTCATCAGCCAAAAGCTCCTCAGTCTTGATGACATCATTAGAGCCTAATAGTTTTTTGAGGGTGAATAACCAAGGCCAAGTTTCAATTTAGCATTTATCAAATTTCTCACAATAAACCTATCAACCTTCTCTCTCAACGTTGGATTTTGTATCACAGACAAATTATACAACATTTCTCTGTCGGCTTTATGTTTTTCAGTCAACGTAGTGGTTTTCTCATAAGCAATATCATGCTTCATACACACTTCGTCAACCCTATTTGTAGGTTTAGACCAAGGTTTAGGATTGTCAGCCTCATCTAATCTTTTATCCAGGTTTGTTCCAGGACCACAGAAAGAATATCCAGGTAGATGTAGTTCCCCTGGAATTCCAGTTGTTGTAAATTTACTTCCTGACAAAAACTTTTGTATGTCTCCTCCACTTTTAGGAGAGATGAATTGGCACTTTTTAGAGCCACACACTTGACATATTCCTTTTTGATAAACTCTATTATTTTTAGCTTTAACAAAGGAGATATTTTTAGATTTAGTTTTCTTTTTACATTTGAGACAATAACTCATATTTATTTATGAGAAAAAGTCCTACATAGTGCCAAAGCCTTTTGGGTTTTCAACATATACATTTCTATCTTGATTTTTAAAACAAAGAATCCTTAGGAATGCCTTCACTCTCTCCTCCATTTATTTACAAATAAAACTAACTAAAGTCAATAACACCAACATCATCAACTATATGTTGTATATCTGCTCTCTGAATTTATTATAGCAAATTTAAAAACCAATATCTTCATAAGAGTCATTAGTTCTTTATTTTCCTCTTCGGTGCGTTGAGATTGATTTATTTGTCGTAATAACTTCAATCTTTCATTAATCTCAGGAATGGTCATATTTTTATATTTTTCCCCCCTCTCTCTTTCCTCCCTCTCCTCCTCCTCCTTTATCTCCCTTTCCTCCCTTTCCTCCTTCTCCTTTTTCTCCCTTTCATCCTTCTCCTCCTTCTCCTTTTTCTCCCTCTCCCTCTCCTCCTTCTCCCTTTCCTCCTTCTCCTCCTTCTCTCTTTCCTCCTTCTCTTCTTCAACTCCTTCCTCCTTCTCTTCTTCAACTCCTTCCTCATCCCTTGCTACCCTTGAGCTTGAGCCCCAAAGAATATTATACATATACTCATCTGGATTTTGAGATATTCTTGTATCTATAATTATTTTTCTCATAATAGGATACCAATAAGATTTGATGACGATTTCTAAAAGAGTTTTATATTTCATAACTTTGAGAAGTTCATTTTTATTTAATATTTTAAACAAGTCTCTATTTGTGGGTTTAGCAATATCAGTATAAGGCCAGTTTTTAATTACAAAATTTCCATGTATATGCTCCAAATCATAAGGTATGTAATACCGAGCACCCTTTTCTTGTAGGTATCCCTGAATACAAAAATTATAATTCTCTTGTAGTCTTTTTCCTGCCATTTATGTATCAGAAATATATGTGAGATTAATATTATAACAGGTAATACCACCCCATCTTCCCACTACCAAATCGGTTTGTATTCCTCGGCTTTCTATCCTTATCTCATTACCTTCCTTCTTTGTCATGTTAACCATTGCTATACTATCATATATTTTTCTTTTCTTAAAACCATGTATTTGTTGTTTACTAATTGTACTTCCACATAAATCCTTATCCTCACCAAGCGGATAATATTCTTCTTTACGAGACTGATTCAAATCATGTAGGTCTTCTAAGTTTATTGAAAAATACCAATTATACCCTAAATCAGGCATATCATACCCCCATTTATTGATTCGCATATTAACTATATGTCCTTCTTTATAAAATTCAATTGTAAGCAGATAGTTAAATTGAATGAGGAAAGGTGTATGGTCAGTATAACCGGGTGTTGTGGTTGTAAATTTGACTTGTTTAACAAAACGTGCTGTTTTCTTTAAATATACTAGGGCGTGCCCGTACGTGGGTGCAAAAAAACATGCGTGCAAACAACAACAACAAAAAAAAACTTTGAAACCACGTGGCAGTAACGACCACAGAACCCCCCCCCCCCCCTCTATTTACATGAAATGGTTTGGTCCATTCGCAAAGCCAAAGCGAACGGCTTGCGAGTACGGTAGAACCCCCCCCCCTCTATTTACATGAAATGGTTTGGTCCATTCGCAAAGCCAAAGCGAACGGCTTGCGAGTACGGGTAAATAAATCGCCATAGCTCGGTAACTACTTCTCCGATTAATATGAAACCTTGAAAAGGCACATCCTCAGGTCCCCAGCAATATACCTGGCAAGTTTCAAGTATATCGGACCCGTGGTTGTCGAGAAACAGCGGTCACAGACAAACACACAGACACACACACATACACACACACATACACACACACACACACAGAGATTACTGGAATTATAGATAGATATATTGTGATAAATCACTAAATCTAATTAAGTCATTCGCATCTGTCGGGTTTGGATAATTGATTAATTTATAAGTATTCTTCATATTAATATTTTTACTTATACTATATTTTTGTCGTTCAGCCTGTGCCTTTGTATAATAATTTGATAAATCAATATCCTGAGAGGATTTTCCAAAGATAGAACCATCTTTTCCAACATAAGTCATTTATATTAGATTAAAAATGATATCATAAAAATTTTCATTATTGTTGAGTTGAAATAATACATATAAACATAATTGACCACAACATTTAGAATTAATTTCTTGAACTTGAAATGTTTGATAAACACCATTCTGTAAGAATTGTATTACTTCAACAGGCGGTGGCATACCATAACTATCAAAATAATATTTATCCTGACTATTATGAATACAAACCCAATGAGAACAGGCGGAATACAAACCCATTCTGTGTCTAAATTCATAATAATATTCATTGTATTCTTGGACAACTTTTTTAATTCATCTCTCATACAAATAACCACATTATCAATTTTTAGTTTTTTACAATATTTAGTAAGTTCTATATTTGACGTTGTATTCTTTCCAAATTGTTTAAACCATTTATCCATTTATTTATGAGAAAGATATAACCCATTACCCCTTTTAGTTAGTTTAACACCCGCTTGAGCGATAGAGGAAAGCATATCTCCAACTAACAATCTAGCTTTATCAGGTAGACTTTCAAGTTTTTGAGCAAAATCCACAATTACACCACTTCCACTAATTTGTTTCTCCAACTCCTTGTTATGTCTTTCCAATTCTTTTTGAGCTTTTAGTTGTGCCTTCCTTTCGTTAGCAGTTTTTACCATTGCTGAAATACCACCAGTCAATGCTCCCGCCGCACTTAAACCAGCAAATAAAGGAATTAGAAACGGGAGAAATCCTCCCTCTTGTATTGAATATTTCTTTAACATAGGTTTTGTCATTTTAATTTTAAGTGAACCAGCATCATTTAGTGTTTTTACCTGCTCTCATGAGTAAAACATCAATTCTTACTGCTCCTTTTCTTTGAATTGTATTAACGTTAATAATACAAGGCTTTTGATTTTGAATACAAGATGTTAATTTATTAAGATTGATTTGATTAACATATACTTGTTCTTTCCTACTCATTTATTTATGAGAAAAAACCTATGTGATATTAATCATAACGCCATTATCTGTATTAATCTGTAATTCTGTTTCCTCCAAAAGCAAACAATAAGCATCAACTTCTTCATTCTCTCCTCTTTCAATGTATAGAGAAGTATCCACTCTATTAGACTTTATAGTTTCCTTTTGAGAACTCAGGTCAATTGCGTAGATGGTATAAAGTTTTTGAAACGCAACCATATCCAAAATAGGTTCATTATTACCGTTGCTTTCACACACCTTTTGGTAAGACTTGTAGGCTTCCGCATAATCATTTTTTTCCCAATCAATTTCCAATCTATCTCGCGGATAAAATGTTCCATCAAGAGAAACCCGAAGTTGTTTCACCTTAGCATTATCACTCAGTGCATTATTCTTATCAGTACCCTCCTCTCCATCTGGTTTCTTAAAAATTAGCCATAGGTATCGTGGCTTTCCTTCAAGAACACCCAAATTCCAAGTGTAGGTAGTGTGTTCCAGTTTAACGTGTTGACATCTTCTTTTAAGGTATGATACATTTAGCGGTTTCTTTGAGTTAAGTCTTCTATTTAACATCTCTTCCGTTTTAAGATTAGGAGTATATTCACTAATATACCAACACAAATCATTAATAACAAATTTATTATTGTCGCCAAAAGCATTTTCAACCCCAAAAAGCAATCTATTTACATTATCATTCCTTTGTAGTTGAAATCTAATTTTAAGACCATACAAAACTTTATCATAATCACAAAATCCAAATATACCTTTCAGAGGTACTGCTACGGTAAAACTATTCTCTGCTTTTGTATCATCATTATACATTGACTTCCTTTGACTATAACCAGGGTCAGCATTTGTTCCCGTTGACATATCAGGAATAAAACCTTCAACAGCTCCCTTACCCATTCTATCACTAAACGAATATAGTGTAAATTTCATCATTTCAGATATAGCAGAGACATAATCAACCGCTTCAACCTCTTGTGTTCCAATATACAGGCGGACACTATCAAACATTTTCCAGAAGAAATCATTTACGAGTGTAGCATTAGTATTATTCGCAGCCTTAGTGAATTTAAATTTACACAGCAAGAAACTATCAGCTATATTCAAGTAAGTTTGTTGATTATTTATTTCAAAACTTTTTGTTCCGTTTGAATTCCAGTCTGTTCCTGTTATAGCATTTACCTTAAAATAGTCTTCCTTTTTAGTAGAGTTTGAAATGATAATCGTATCATCCAAATCATAGATACTATCAATCTTCTTCCATACTTGTATTTATATAGCATTAAAATCGTTGAAACCCTGACCCAAGTATTTTAATGATTTTTTGTCGTTCTTGTGAAGATAGTTGAGTTTTACCTTTTTTAATTTCTTTGATTGCTTGTAATTTATGAGACTCCTTTTGAGCATCTTTTATACTCTTTATAGCACCCGCAACTGAGCCCACGGCTGAAGCAGTTGAACCAATTAGGTCTTTATGTTTAAGGATGGTTGAACCAATACCCATTAGAGTATCAATTATCCCATCTCCTTTATTTCTAAATTGATGTCCCACACCCCGTTGTCTCTTTGGTTTATAGTATCCTCTACCAAGAAACATACCTTCACCCTTATAATATGGTGAAAGGAACATCCCATCCCCTGTAATTATTTTATATTTTCCCAACTCGTGTTTTCTCACAATAACCATTATTTATTTATTGAAAAACTTCACGTAGGTGAATTCTGATGGATATAATTTCATCATTAAAGGATATCATACGATTATCTTGGTCGGTTATCCTAAAATTTACTCTGTATATGGTTTTTCCTGACACAGGTAAATAGACAAGATTTTTTGTTTCCATATTAAATTTATAACCAATTGGGGTTGAGTATGCACTGAATGAAAATATTGTATTTGTTCTTATTCCATCGTTATAAGCACCATCAATCAAATCACAATGAATTAATACTGAATTTATACCGGAGGATATTTGAATGACATTATCACTGTAAGACGTCCCTTTATCCCTTTATCACTGTAAAACGTTAGTTTCAATCTTTTTAGAAGAGAAACCCAATAGCTCTCTGAACGAATTTTCAATCGTGAAATCAACTTTATAATTATTTTTAAGTTTAATAGTTGATTTTGAAGTGTGTTTTTGAATATCTATTACAATATTTTTTGGTTCATCACCTTTTTCTTTCATAAGGCGAGAGACTTCTGAAGATATTTGAGAAATCTCGTAAGCACCGGGTGAAACGGTTATAGTTTTATATCCATTTCCTGGATTATAACTAAACTTGTTGTTTTTCTCTGTGATATTAAAAAGGGTATTGTAAGTCTCCATTGACAACAAAGAAGCCTCATATTCTTTTGTGGGGTCAAGTTGTAGTGGGTAAGGGAATGAAGCTGTGTAATCACTCGTTGTGAAATTAAAACTAAGAATTGTGCTTCTCATCTTATTTAATATCCAATAAAATATCTTTGTATTGACATTTATTAATTATTTTCATATTCATCAACTGATCTAAAATGGCGGATGCTTCATTAAAACAATTGTTGTTTCCAGCCTTCTTACTACCTAACAACAATAATAACCTATTAACTAATTGTGATGGGTCATTTGGAAGAAAACTAACACCCGAACCAAGCTTACTTAAAGCATCAATAATATGTTTCTCCTTCTCATTCTTCTTACTTTTACCAGCAACAGAAACTCCATAATCAAGTGCGTTTAGCAACTCAATATACTCTCTATCTTCCTCTCTTTCCATATCAAGTGGTTCATCAAAATAAGGTGAATTAGCATGTCCATCTTTTGTTAGAAGAAACATTAATCTTGGGGTTAATTCAACATTTGGTTGGTCAGAACTTAAGAACACCAATTTATCATTAAATATCAATAACTTTTTTTTCACAAGATGGAACTGTGCTGGTTCTTCTGTTGGAATGAGACCTGCTCTGGTTTTTGAACCCTTCAAATATTCATTGTTTTGAAGAGCTTCTACAATATAATTGGAAAGTTTATTTACCTTCTCAAGATGCTGAAATAATCCTTCATCATAATATTCTAATTCTCCAAGTTCTTGCTCTGTCATTTGACTAAAATCTTTGAGCATTTGAAATTTTTTCGGAGTAAATTCTACCGTGGGAACTGTAGGTGAAATCGTTTGTTGAGTTTTTAAAAGTGGTTTAAAAAATTTCTCTTGTTTTCTTTCAAAGGCTTCTTCACCAGTTAGTTTCTGTCTCCTTTTCTTCTTTATGTCTTCCTGTTGCTTTACAACTTTTGAAACCAACTCTTGATGTTCTTTAAACTTTCTTACTCTTTCTTCGGTATTCATTTTCTGTATTTATTTATTGAAAAATATCATTTAGTATCTCATCTTGTTTCACAACAATATATTTATATTTTCCAATCGTGTGTTTCATATTATTTTCAAATTCCTTCTTACTACATAATGTAGAACAATTATCTCTCCAAAAATTATTTGTATCTATTGAATTTAACTTAAATAAAATAAAAGTATTAGCATTGTTTCTTATTGAGTGCCGAGGGAGTTGAAAATATGACTGACTAAGATAAATACAATTACAAGAAGAATGTCTCCCTCTTGTATAGTAGCTATCCATTACTGTTTGGTTTCTCTCATTAACACAATCATCAAAGATAACGAGGTTCTTTTTTGATTTATCTAAATCTTGAGGTGAAGGTATATCATCCGTATTATCACTGAGAATACAAGTTATGGGTTTTGGTTTTGATTTTGATTTCTGTGTATCACAAAATAATTGTATTATATCATCAATATTATAATCATTTAGTTTGTTTTGAAGTTTAAATAAACCCATAATGTCTTCCTTTTTAAGACCCGCATTAAAACCCTGTGAGAGTAGTTGATACTCGGGTTGAAAACTTGACTTTGTAAAAATTATTAAATTATCATAATCTAAAAAATTAGGACTAAGGAGCATCTTTAAAAGTAAACAGGTTTTTCCACATCCGCTTGAACCGACTATTAGACATCTCAATGAATTTGGAAGATTTTTATGGTTATTAAATTTTATCTTATTTTCCCAAACCGGTAAAAAATCATTCATTTATATATTTGGAAAACAAGTCATCTAACTTTTTTTGAGTTTTTTGAGAAACTCTATATTTTATCCTGAGTTCAGGTTTAATTTCAAAATAATCCATTATTTTGTTTATTTAGTATCTTGTATTAACATTTCCATTAAAATTATTTTGAATAATAAATATCATTAAACCCTTATACATTTCCTCAATACAAATAGTCTCTTCCCTTGTAAGAAATGGTGTATTATCACCATAATACTTAACATTCATCTCTCTTATTAATCTTGTAAAGTAATTCATTTTTGGTTCTAATTTAAAAGAGTTATATATTTTTCTATATTTTTTATTATCATTAATTAAAATTAAATCACAGAAAATACATTGTTTATATGAACCCTCATTATTAAGCCCTATTCTACCACAATGGTGGCAGATTTCTAATTTATCATATGGAGAGTCTGGAAATTCTAAATATCCTTCAGAATTTATCATATTTATAAAGTAAAATTATACTTAAAACAAAGTGCCTTTTTTAGAGGCTTTTTTAAAGATGAAACTGTGCTTAAAGTAAAACACAAAAGACAAATTTCAATCAATCTCTACTTCGGTGGAAGATATAGAAAAATATGTCAAAGATGTTAAATTGAACAAAGATAAATATGGAAATTTTTGGATTAAACCCATAATGGAGAATAACATGTGTCCTTTTATTTAATTTACGGGACAAGCTATGTTAATTAATAACTCTATTAAAGTAAATTTGACAAAAGTTTCTCCACTACTACTAACAATTTACTCAAAGCTTGAAAAGGTCATTGATAAAGAAGCTTTGAAAATGAATGATAAGACCATCAACGATTCTAGAGGAAACATTTGTATATTCTTTAATAGACCCAAAGATGTGGGTGAAATTAATAATATGAATATTAGTGGTGAACTATCATTCCGTACTCTGATTATTAGAGATTATTTGAAAATAACATTTAATGTAAAAAATATTGTGGTTATTAGTTCTAATGAAAGAAAATATATAGATATTGATGGAAGTTTAATGGTATGTAAATGAGTGATATTAACAGTCAATACTCTGAGAGTTATTATACTGAGAGTCTAGGATCTGAAGATAGTTATGATACTAATAGTTTGTGTTCAAATGATAGTTATGAGAGTAGCTTTATTGATGACTCACATAGTGAAATTGAAATTGATGAACTAGAGTATCTAAACTTTCTGGCTAATACAGAGACGCTTTACTTTAAGTAAAGTTATATACATAAAACGTGTTGAAAAGCTCAAAGGTGTTTTACTTTAAGCACAGTTTCATCTTTTAAAAAGCCTCTAAAAAAGGCACTTTGTTTTAAGTATAATTTTACTATATAAATAAATATGATCAAAGCAACGTATTGCGACGTTTGTGAACAAGAATATAAACAATACAAAAGACACCTTAAAACTAACAAACACACATTTAATCTACTTCACCTACTATCTCCTATTCAGAAGGAAACAAAACACTGTTCTGCATGTAATAAAAATATCCTCAAGAAAGGCTTCGAAATACATCTTAAAACAATTCTACATTTATCAAATTTTATCACAACTAAAAACTCTGATGGCGCATTCAAAGGACATATTAAAATAAGAGTCTTTAACTTCAAACCTCCTGAACCAGAGTCTATAGTTGATGCTGTAGAAATGGTTAAACCTGCTGTTCAAACGTTGATTGAAAAAACACTAAAAGAAATGAAACCACTTAAATTTTATATGGGAGTAAAATTAGAAATGACAAAGGACGAAGGAGTTATAGATACACCATACATGAGAACTGAGCCACACTTTATATCTTCATATCAAGATTTTAAAACATCAGGAGTCTATGATGAACTTATTAAATAAGAGCAAGATGTGGATAATTCAATCGTAGGAAGTGGATTCAATATAGGAAAAATTATTTACATAGACATTCATATTCTTAAATCAGATCCTCTAAAAGCTTCTTCCTACATTGATTTACCCAGTGTTATCAAAAATAGAAAAGCAGTTATCAATATCAAAAATAAAGACAATAAATGTTTTCTCTGGTCTATTCTAGCACACTTACATCCTCCACATTTTCATGATGAAAGAGTATCTCATTATAAAAAATATGAGAATACATTAAATACGAAAGATCTAAAGTTTCCGATGGCTTTAAATGATATTCCTAAATTTGAAAAGATAAATAATTTATCAGTTAATGTTTATGGTCTAACAGAAACAAACAGCATTCAGGTTTTAAAGCTTTCTGACAATTGTAAACAAACTCATATTAATCTTCTATATTTTAATTCAGAGGAAAATTCACATTATACAGACATTAAAGATATTGCTAAATTAATAAAACCACAAGTATGTAAAAGAACAAATAAAATATATATTTGTTTGTGTTGTCTTAACTTCTTCCATACACAAGAAAGATTAGATAAACATTCAAATTATTGTGGTGAACATAAATCAACGGTAATCAATATGCCTAAAGAAGGCTCAAATATCACATTCAAAGATGAAAAGAAAAAGATCAAACATCCATTTGCTATGTATGCTGATTTTGAAAGTATTCTAGAAAAAATAGATACTGCTTCTCCAGATCCAAAAGAATCATACACAAATAAATATCAAAAACATACTCCTTGCGGTTTTTGTTATTATATCAAATCATCCGTTGGTGATAAATATAACAAGTTAGAGGAGTATAGAGGCTCAAATACCCCAGAGGAGTTTGTGAAACGACTAGAAAAAGACTGTGTCCGATTAACCAAGATAATGAGAGAAACTAATAAACCAATGTCCTTGATGAGTGAACAGAAAAGGGAATTTAGAAAAAACAATGTTTGTCATATTTGTGAGGAAAAAATTGGTGAAGGTCTAAAGGTTAGAGATCATTGTCATCTCACTGGTAAATATAGAGGTCCAGCTCATCAAAGTTGTAATATTAATTATCAACTCCCCTCTTTCATTCCTGTCTTTCTTCATAACAATGCTCATTATGATACGCATCTATTTATTAATGAACTTTCAAAGACATCTGGACACATTTCAGCAATTCCTAACACAGATCAGAAATACATTTCATTCACAAAAACAATTCACACATCTCCTATTACTCATATCAGATTTCTTGATACATTTAAATTCATGGCAAGTCCATTGGCTAACTTGGTTCAAAATCTAAAAGAGTTTCCATGTCTTTCAGAGTATTTTTCAGATAAAGATTTTCTAACACAAAAGGGAATTTACCCCTATGACTATATGGACTCATTTGAGAGATTCAATGAAACACAACTTCCTTTAAAAGAAAATTTCGATAACAAATTAAACAACAGTCATATATCTGATAAAGATTATGTACACGCACAAAATGTTTGGGAAAAATATAACATCAAGAATCTTGGCGAGTATCACGATTTGTATCTCAAAACTGATGTGCTTTTATTGGCCGATGTATTTGAAGCCTTTAGATCTGTTTGTCGCACTGGATATGGATTGTATCCTGCTCACTACTACACAGCACCTGGATTGGCTTGGAGCGCGATGTTGAAAATGACAAAACAAGATTTGGATTTGATAACCGATGTCGATATGCTTTTGATGATTGAAAAGGCAAAAAAAGGTGGAATTTCACAAGTATGCTCGAGCAGATACGCAAAAGCAAATAACAAATATCTTCCAAATTATGATTCAACGAAAGAGAGTTCTTACTTGGTGTACTATGACGCAAACAACTTGTATGGCTGGGCAATGTCTCAAGCTCTTCCTTATGGGAAACTAAGATGGGTAAAGGAAAAAGACTACACAAAGGTTTTACAAGATGTATGTATCTCTACACAAAAAGAATTGGATGATTCAAAGGTTGGTTATTATTTTGAGGTCGATTTAAAATATCCTGAAGAACTTCATATCAAACATAAAGATCTTCCATTTGCTTGTGAGAAAGAAAGTCCAAAGAAAGAATGGTTGAGTGATTATCAACGATCGTTTGATATAGGTGAATCAACAGAAAAATTACTTACTACATTATATAACAAGAAAAATTATGTACTACACCAAAGAAATTTGCGACAATATTTATCAAAAGGTCTAAGAGTAGAGAAGATCCACAGGGTTCTAAAGTTCAATCAAAGTCATTGGTTAAAGGGGTACATTGATTTTAATACACAAAGAAGAACAGAGTCAAAAACAGATTTTGAGAAAGACTTTTATAAATTGATGAATAATGCGGTCTTTGGTAAGACCATGGAGAATGTGAGGAAAAGACAAAATATCAGACCAGCAACATCTTGGGAACAAGCATCAAAATTATTTAATAGACCGAGTTTTACTAGAGCTGAGGTCTTTACTGAGAACTTTTGTGCGATCCATTTGGTTAAAGAGAGTATTGAAATGGACAAACCTATTTACATTGGAACATCAATTCCTGACTTGTCAAAGTCATTAATGTATGATTACTTTTATATTAATCTAAAATCAAAGTATAAGGATAATGTGTCATTGTTGTATATGGATACTGATAGTTTTATTTTGAAAATTAATACTGATGATGTTTATTCAGACATGAAAAAGGACATTAATATCTATGATACAAGTAATTACAGTCCAGAGAGTGAGTTGTTCTCTTCTAAAAATAAAAAGGTGATTGGAAAGTTCATGGATGAATTGGGAGGAAATGTTATGAGTGAATTTGTGGGATTGAGGTCGAAGGCTTATGCTTATAAATACATTGTGAATAACGTTGAAAAGACTGATAAGAAGTTAAAAGGTGTAAAGAAAAATGTCATTAAAGAAACAATAAACTTTAAGGATTTATTATAACTGTTTAACAACAAAGAAAGAAGAGTTTAGAAAGATTAATGGAATAAGAAGTTATAAACATCAATTATATTCAGAAGAGGTGAATAAGAAAGCATTGGGGGCTTTTGATGACAAGAGGTTTATTTTAGAAAATGGAATTGATAGTCTCCCTTATGGTTATATAAGTATATAAGTGATAAGATATATAAGTGATAAGATATATAAGTGATAAGATATAAGTGATAAGATATATAAGTGATAAGATATATATAAGTGATAAGATATATATAAGTGATAAGTTAAAAAGGGGGGTTAGGGATTTTAATGGGCTACCACCACCTTTTTTCTATTATATAACTGATAGAACCAAGTATCAACCAGACTAAAGAGTGGAGGTGTAATCAACCTTGGTATATAAATGGAAAACACAACGAATGTGAAAAATATCAGATTCAAGAGGTTGAGAGAATCACTGGTCAGAAGGTTCTCAAGACGGATAAACGTATTCATTTGTTAAGTGGGGTAATGGAGGGCGGGAAGAAAAATATATTAGAGTGGAGTGAGAACTTTAATGGTTATCAATCGGATAATAAATATTATAATTTTAAAATAGTATGTGGGAGAGGAGGAGGTCAAACAAGAACCCTCCGTGAAACATACCACTTTATACTTTCACAACAAAAGGTTAAGGAACCTGTATACTTTATAAATATACTTGATGGGGATGAGTTCTATAGGAGAATGGAACTCTTTAAAAAGTTAGAAAGAGATAATATATTTATAGGCTCATTAGTAGAGTGGTCTAAGGAACTACATTAAGGGGCTAGTGGGGGGAATAGGGTAAAAATTACATGTAAGTGAGAAGGATCATAGGTTCATAAGGCTAGAAGGATTATAGATTCATAAAGGAAGAAAATCATAGGTTCATAAGGCTAGAAGGATTATAGGTTCATAAGGTGAGAAGGATTATAGGTTCATAAGGCGAGAAGGATTATAGGTTCATAAGGTGAGAAGGATTATAGGTTCATAGAGGGAGAAATAGAGGTGTTTATGATTTTTGAAAAAGACAAGGGGGTAAATGACATTAGATAGGGATTTCCCATGTTAAACAGAGGTGTCCCAGAAGCAACATTTATCACCTACTGACACATAAGATGACCGGGAGAAACAGCCAGTAAGCAAGCCACAGTGTTGTAAGTCTAGGGGTTGTACTTCAGCAGGGAAAGGATTTGAGGAGGAGAGTGAAATGTCCAGGTATGGGAGAAAGGGGAGTATGGGAGAGAATAGTTGGAGTGGTGTGTGGGGTGCTTCAGAGGTTGAAAGGAAGGGTGGAAGATAGATTGAGAAAGATGAATGAGATTGTGTTTTGAGTATGTGTGTGTCACGTTTGGAGTGAAAAAGTGTGTATCGAGGGGTGAGAAGGAGGCACGTTTAAGCAGAAGGCAGAGGCAGATCCATGAGTTGAGAATGGAGTTGAGGAGATTGAATGGAAGTTGGAAGGGGAGAGGAATGGGCTTGAGGTGTTGACGAAGCAGGTGAGGATGAGGTTTGTGAAGTGGAAGGCAGAGGCAGAGGCAGAGGCAGAGGCAGAGGCAGAGGTTCTTTGAGAATCCTTTTCAGTTTATGAAGGATCTGTTGGAGCAGTCTCGATTTGGTGCACTGAAGGTACTGAAGGAAGAGTTGGAAGGTCACCTGGGTGTCACGTATGCAGACACAAGGAGGAACGAAGTGGTGGAGGACTTCGAAGGCTTGGTGAGACCGACAGAGCCAGGTGTTACATTTGATTTGTCAGAGCCAAAGATGTCTGAGGTTGAGGCAGTTTTGAGGAAGGCACGGGCGGCATCGGCTCCAGGACCAAGTGTAGTGCCATACAAGGTGTTTAAGAGTTGTGAAGGCATCAGGCAGTATATGTGGAAGGCTCTGTAGGTGGTATGGAGGCAAGGAGTGGTGCCCAGTCAATGGAGTAGGGCGGAAGGAGTTTATATTACAAATTACAGACTTGGCATTTAATATGGAATATTTTTTTTCCTTGACTTGGGTTTACTTTCTTAACTCAGTATATCAATCTGGTGAGTTTCTTTTACACTTTGGTGATTTATTTGTTAAAAGAACCATGTCACTGATTGTCTGTTGCAGCAAGAAGTCAACAACAGGATTATATCACAGGTGGCGTGGCAAAATGTACGGACAGGTGCATTTGATGATTGGCTTCACAGTCGGGTATACAAGGGTTGTTGCGTTCTGTATTAGTGGAAAACAACTGCTGCACGTCTCCAAAAGTTATTGCCGCTTCCTCTGGAGATGGTCCGTCAACTCGACAATGCTGTTTGTCATGGAGTGGTGGCTTTACGAAATTATGGCATGAATCAGCGTGCTATTGCTCGGCAGTATGGCATCACTCAAGGTCAGGTGTCAAAGATCCTGAAAAGAAATGCTCAGAGGCGTGTCACTACTCCAATACCGAGGCCAGGACGTCCCCGCAGAACCACAAGGAGGGATGATCGCCAGCTGCACCGGTTAGTCCGCAATGGCCGTACAAAGTCAGCTAATCGGCTTAGGGCTGAGTGGCAGCAACTGACAAATGTGCCTGTATCCAGAAGGCTAGTCAACCAACGACTGGTTCAAGCAGGCTATCGTGCCAGGCGTCCCCTGAGAAAGCCACGCCTGACCAGACAACACCGCCAGCGCCTATTGCAGTGGGCCAGAGAGCACCGTCAATGGCAGCCAGGACACTGGAATCACGTGATATTCAGTGACGAGTCTAGATTTCTGGTCTATCGTCAAGATGGCCGCATCCGAGTGCGCAGACAAGTGCATGAAGCCTACAACAAAGATTGTATAGTGCCAAGAGTCCAAGCTGGAGGTGGTGGGGTGACCGTTTGGGCTGCTTTTCATGCAGGGGGCAAAACTGACCTGGTTGTTCTGAATGGAAACCTAAACCAGTTCAAGTACATGGCCATTCTGGAAGAAACATTGCTTCCATTTGCTCGTGCAGCCTTTTGAGGAAACTTTGTCTTCCAAGATGACAATGCACGGCCTCATCCTGCTCGCATGATCCAACACTTTCTTGCTGACTGTGGTGTAGAGCATATGGAGTGGCCTGCCACGTCCCCGGATATGAATCAGATAGAGAATTTGTGGGCAGAATTAACGCATCAAATCAACCACTTGGACCAGCAGCCGACCTCTGTGCGTGAATTGCAGCAGGCTATGTGTATTAGATTAAGGCTTTGTCTTCCATTAATTATCACTCCATTGCACCAAATTCAAACAAGGTAGATTCCCTTCACAATTCCCCTTTTGTCATGCCAACTGCATTGGGCGGTTTTCTGCATTCCGCCGCTGCTTTGGGGTAGTGGGTTTTCGCTGCAAGACTCCATTACGCACGAGGTCATCTCGGAGCAGAAGGTGGGAGTCAACCATGGAGGTGGTTCCATCATTGACAGAGGCCCCTGTGAAGAGTTTGCGAAGATGGTATACAGTCAGCCCAGCGCCAGGAACAAGGCGTGGCCTTGCAAACGCCTCCTCTAGGGGCGGGATCGGTGAGCCCTCGCGACCAATCAAGGCCGAGGCGAGCTCACCGATGGGCATGTCGTGGAGGCCGGCGGCTTGATCGCCCCAGGGGCAATAAAAGCGCGCGCGGAAGCCCTTTGAGAGAGAGAGAGAACCCGTCGCGCAACGCCCCCACGTCAGATGCGACACACCACAGCGGGCTAGTGGCTAGGGTGCCAGCTTAGGATCCTAGGATCCTGGGTTCAAATCCCGGTCGATCGCTGAATTAACGCCAGGGGGGTTGACTCAGCCTGTCAAACTTCCGAGGTCGGCTAATTGAGTACCAGTTCACTGGTAATTCCCTGCTTGTCGTAAAAAAGGCGACAAAAAGGGTTGGCAGCAGGAAGGGCATCCGGCCGTAAAACATTGCTTCAAAAAGGGGACCGAAAAACAACAACAACCACGGTCCCCGAAAAAAGCCAAACCCCGCTTGCGGGGAAAAATGGCCTCTAAAGGTGTTTTTTTTATTTTATTTTTTTTATTGTCACTGCATGGCAAGCGATTCCTGTCCAAACCTTGGCAAATCTCGTGAACAGCATGCCTCAACGTGTACGTGCTCTCCTGAATGCTCGTGGGGGTTACACGAAGTACTGAACTGTAATTTTACTGTCCGTAATCCCAGTCGTAATTTAACTTTTGTTTTTGTTTAAAAAAAATTTGGCTAGTGCAAAATAAAGAGATACTTCTGGAAAACGTACAGAAGTTTAACACAGTACTATCCATGAATTGAGTACGATATCAGTTTACATCACTTTCAAGGATCAATTTATTTGTTTCGAAATGCCAAATGGGTTTTTGTTTCTTTTAAAGGTCACATTAACAAAATCTAGAATAATTTCAACATAATTCCAATTAACTTTTGGTTCTAAGACATCTTGAAAAGTAAGTTCACCCCCACAAAAAAATATTCCATATTAAATGCCAAGTCTGTATATTCCAAAGCAGGAGGAGGCTGTGACACTTGAGCAGTTTAGACCAATATCATTGCTCGATGTAGATGGGAAGATATTGATGGGTGTCTTTGTGGCACAGCTCTCAGGCTTCTTCAGAGAGAATGGTTCTGTGCAGAAGGCAGGAATACCAGAATTACCAGGATGCATTGAACACTTGGCAATGGTC
Organism: Myxine glutinosa; assembly: GCF_964187855.1. Classification (NCBI taxonomy): domain Eukaryota; kingdom Metazoa; phylum Chordata; class Myxini; order Myxiniformes; family Myxinidae; genus Myxine; species Myxine glutinosa. Next base: position 61,191,954 of record NC_136262.1, on the reverse strand, counting down.
TGGCAAGTGTTACAGGAGGCAAAGAGGCAAAGGAAGGATGTGGCGGTGGTATGACTGGATTTGGAGAATGCATATGGGTCATTGCCGCATGCCTTGATCAGGTATGCCATGGATTTATTTTGGGTGCCACGGAGATTTAGGGATTTTTCGATGGCATATTATGATCAGGTTTGGATGCGGTTTGCGACGCAGTCCTATGTAACAGAGTGGCAGAAGTTGGAAGTGGGGATCCCGATGGGATGTACCATCTCCCCTATTTTGTTTGTGCTGGTTATGGAGTTGTTGATACGTGCGGTGAGTGGACATGGGGAAGCAGTGGAGCTACTAGCCCCTGGTCAGAGTTTGTCAGCGATGTTTGCATTCATGGATGACCTGACAGTTGTCCAACAGTCAGCTGATGCAGCAGTAGAGGTACTGGGATGACTGGGAAAGTTGATGCGGGGGGCAAGAATGGGCTTTAAAGCAAGAAAGTCGAGGAGTGTGGTCGTGAGACGAGGAGTGATGGATAACAAGCACAGGTTTGAGCTGGGATGGGAGGTGGTTCCATCATTGACAGAGGCCCCTGTGAAGAGTTTGCGAAGATGGTATACAGTGGAGTTGAATGATGTGGGAAGGGTGGAGGAGGTGAGGCACAAGCTTTTGAGAGGTTTGAAGAGGATTGATGGATGTGGTTTGCCAGGTAAGTTGAGGGTATGGTGTTTGAAGTTTGGATTGATGCCACGAGTATTGTGGCCATTGATGATGTATGATTTTGCGATTGGGCATGTAGAGAGGATAGAGGTTGTGGTGAGCGGGTTTGTGAGGAGGTGGTTGGGAGTGCCACGCTGTTTGAAGAACATTGCCTTTCATGGTCAGGGTGGAAAACTCCGGTTTCCCTTGACATCATTAACCAAGCAGTTTAAGTTGGTGAGGGTGCGGGAGTTTATGATGTTGCGGGATTCGGGTGATTCAGTGGTAAAGAATGCTCTCCCAGAGAAGAAGGGAAGTCGGAAGTGGAATCCAAGAGCAGAGGTGGATGAGATGGAGGAGCGGTTGCAACAGGAGGAGGTCGTGGGGATGGTACAGCACGGGAAGCATGGCTTGGGGTGGATGAAGCATGAGCGATGGGGAAAGACATGTGTGAAAGAGAGGAGGAAGATGGTTGAGAGGGAGGTGAGAAGAAAGGAGGAGGAGGGGAGATATGTGAAAGCAGTCAGACAGGCACACAGCAAGGTGCTTGGACTAGGTGAGAAGGTGTGCAGGTGAGGACAGTGAAGTGGCAAGAGATTTGGAGGATGGAGCCAATGTTGTTGAGTTTCCTGTTGCGGGCAGGAAAGAAGATACAAGTGGCGGCATGATCAGGTGCTGGCGGTGGTAGTGCAGATAGTGCAACAAGAGGTGCTGAGATCAAGAGAGAAGAGTGGAGAAGGAGACCGATGGGGGAGAGGTGTTGTTTGTCAAAGAAGGCCAAGTGGTAAGAGGTGGAAAGAGGAGGAGGTAGAAAGCACGGCTGTCAGCTGCTTGTGATTGGCAGGTGGTGGCAGACCTAAAGCCACAATTGGTATTCCCAGAGGAGATCTGTGTGACAAGGTTGCGGCCTGACATTGTTATCTGGTCACTGGTCAGGTACAACAAGACAGGTTATCCTAGGAGAATTGTCTGTGCCTATGGAAGAGAAAATGGAGGAGGTGCACGAGAGGAAGAGAGGAAAGCCTGGTGTTGGGCTAGCGGCTAGGGTGCCAGCTTAGGATCCTAGGATCCTGGGTTCGAATCCCGGTCGATCGCTGAATTAACGCCAGGGGGGTTGACTCAGCCTGTCATCCTTCCGAGGTCGGCAAATTGTGTACCAGTTCACTGGTAATTCCCTGTTTGTCGTAAAAGGCAACAAAAAGGGTTGGCGGCAGGAAGGGCATCCGGCCGTAAAACATTGCTTCAAAAAGGGGACCAACAAAAACAACAACAACCACGGGGCCCGAAAAAGGCCAACCCCCGCTTTGCGGGGGGAAATGGCCTCTAATGGTTTTTTTTTTTTTGGTTTTTTTTCCTGTTGCGGGCAACATATGATGTGATTCCGTCACCAGTAAACTTGAGATTGTGGGGGTTTGGCCTATTAGCATTGTGGGGTTTCAGGAGGAGAGATGTTCTTTGTTTGGAGGTTTGGGAACGCTGCAGCATGCACTGAGTGCATGCTCAGTAGCATTGGCAGCAGGAAGATACAAGTGGCGGCATGATCAGGTGCTGGCGGTGGTAGTGCAGATAGTGCAACAAGAGGTGCTGAGATCAAGAGAAAAGAGTGGAGAAGGAGACCGATGGGGGAGAGGTGTTGTTTGTCAAAGAAGGCCAAGTGGTAAGAGGTGGAAAGAGGAGGAGGTAGAAAGCAAGAGGGCTGTCAGCTGCTTGTGATTGGCAGGTGGTGGCAGACCTAAAGCCACAATTGGTATTCCCAGAGGAGATCTGTGTGACAAGGTTGCGGCCTGACATTGTTATCTGGTCAGGTACAACGAGACAGGTTATCCTAGGAGAATTGTCTGTACCTATGGAAGAGAAAATGGAGGAGGTGCACGAGAGGAAGAGAGGAAAGTACAGTGAGCTGGAGGCAGAGTGTCGGGAGAAGGGTTGGCGAGTTTATTGTCCGCCATTTGAGGTTGGGTGTCGAGGATATATTGGCAATTCCTTTTCTGCATTTCTTGCTCGGCTTGAGTGTGTGGTACAAAAAGAAGAAGGAGGGTGTGTGACAAAGTTGCCCAGGTTGCCTTGAAAGGCTCACTTTGGATATGGAGGAAGTTTATGGAGGCATGTCCAACAATGTAGGTTGAGGTTGTTGGTGGTGGTTCATTTTAGTCTAAAGGCGTAGTGCCTGGGCGCAGAAGAGAAATGGAGGTGTGTGTGTGTGTGTGTGTGTGTGTGTGTGTGTGTGTGTAAATACAGTACAATATAATAATTAAATATACTACAAATTAATGTTGCTAGGAATCAGTGGTTGCTAGGATACGGCAGCATGCCAAAAACCGTTATAAATGACAGTTTGACCATTCGAAATAGAGCTTGATCGAGAGGTAGGTGGTGTGGTCATGCTGTTTGGTCGATTGATGTGTTTAAGGGTAAGATGTGAATGATTTAATGATATTATCATATTATAGAGTGTGTAAGGAAAGTTATAAATATATGATAACACATTAATTCCTATTTGAAGTAAAGTTGGGATAAGTGATGTTGCATTAATGGGTTGACTGACTGCCTGGACGCAACTGAGGTTGTGGATCCACTGATGTACCATCAATTGATGTGGATCCATGATCGAGGTTGTGGATCCGCCGTTTGGAGAGGTCCTGGGCTGAAAGGATTGAAACCTCGAGGAAGAACGGTGCCCAGCTGATGATCCATGCAGTCGGGAAACTAGTCAGTTGCTTACGGGTTAAAGTTCTTGCTTTAGGTGGAGAAACTATGTTTGAGGTTTACAATTTAAATAAAGTTGAATATGCGATGTTGTAAAATTAACATCATTTACAACAATCCTTTAAATTATTTAAGTTTAGGAACAACCGATACTGTACAATTAATTAAGTGTGTGTGTGTGTGTGTGTGTGTGTGTGTTTGTGTGTGTGTGTGTGTGTGTGTGTGTGTGTGTGTGTGTGTGTGTGTCTGTGAATGAAAGAGGGATAGAATTGTAAGGAACAGAAATGAAAAAACGAGATGTGTGTGGGTGTGTGTGTGTGTGGTTTTGCATGAATTTGCATGAATGTCTTTTTGTTTGTGGTGCATGCTGTAAGGGTCGTGGTCGTTTTGTTTTTTTGTTTTTTTTTGGTGTGTGAGTGAGTGGATGAGGGCTGTGGATTCTGGGAGTGGAGGTGGTTTTGTTGTTGTAGTCTGTGTTCTCACTGGCTGGGGGTGGGGGTATGTTGCATCCGGTTGTAGCTGCTGCACGTGGAGGCGTATGTGCCGTGCTGGCCGTATCGAGGTTGAAGGGCCGAAACGGGATGATGCTGAGGACCTCGACTGAGGACCCAATCAGTGAGGCACACTTGTAACCAGGTGTGTTTTGAAATTATATATATTGTTGTGGATTTGTAATTGTGTAAATATCACCCTCCGTAGTGTAAAGGTCAAAGGTCGTCCTCCTAGTTAATCCATATACATGCACGTAGCAAATCATATATCCTTCTAAATAGTTATCTCCTTATTGTGTGTATTAGTTTAAGGCTCTGTCTTCCATTAATTGACACTGCCTTGCATCAAATTCAAATAAGCTAGATTCCCTTTCAATTCCCCATTTGTCAGCATTTACCAACTGCATTTGCCTCCATTGAGCACGCGGTCGGTTCGGAGAAGAAAGGCGTGTCTCCGCACCTCGTCATAGAGGGGAGGAGTGAGCCAGCCCCGATTAACCAACCAAGTACGTGGGGTTTGGCTTGAGAGAGCGGAGAGGGAACGCTCGGGAAGGTTCGCGAAGGTTTGAGGGTGTGGCCTATATAACCCGTCACGCGAGGCCCCCAAGGGAGGAGATGCGTCAGATGCGTGGACCAAGGAGAAGCGTGAAAGAGCACATGAGTGGGAGAGAGCACGAACCAAGCGTTCCATGGTGAGGTGCGACTGAAAACGCTGCTTCCACCGAGTCCCTACCACACGGAGCCCTGACGCGCTGCTGTGAACCAACCTGCCGGTGCGCGGTGTACAGCCAAATACTTGGAGCTGCCGGCTCCTCACTTCCCGCCCGGAGTGGACCTGCTCGCTGTGCCCTGTGATTCCACCTGCTCATCCCGCCAAACCATTCCTGCCATTCCATCCTTTTGTGTATGTGAGTTTGTTTTGTGTGTCTTGTCCTGGGTATAAGTAAGACTGTTTAGTGTAAGCTAGAAATTGCTCTGTGTCCTTCTGGTCCTTCCATCCTTTCTGTCTTTTATTTTCTTATCTTTCCTCCTCCTTGGTTTCTTTTGACTTGTAAATAGTAGTAATAAATCATATTTGTTCTTCCTACTTTTGCCTTCTTCTTCTTCTTCTTCTTCTTCTTCACATCCGCTTCGTCCTTGTCTTTTCCCTCATTGAATACCTGTGGCGCGATTTTGGCCAACATTTCAGGATCGGGTTTAGTCTTTGGTAATGGCTCGAACGTCGTGTTGCTAACACCGCTCGGCAATTATAACATCTAAAACCGGGGTTCGAGCAGGAGTCCCTCCCCTGCTCGCGGTCAGGAGTGGCACTCAGGTTCTTGGGACTTTTTGTAGACCAAATACCCTGGCTGCTCCTGACCGGGAGGAGCGTTGGGACCCCCAGGACTCACGTCGGTCAGTCGCGGACAAGGGGATTGATCCCCCCTTCTTAAGGGGAAAAAGGCCGACGGAGAGATCCGTAACAATATATATATGTATATATATATATATATATATATATATATATATATATATATATATATATATATATATATATATATATATATATATATATAAATGTGCATTGAAGCCTTGCGTTTGACAACCTGAGCATGGTTACTCTAAAGGGTACAGGTTAAAAACATCCTGCAGGTCATGGCTGCCCGATAGTACAGGATTCCGAACTCGATGGTAATGCAATGGGAGGCTGATCTATCAACGGGTGTAAAATCCGGGGTAACTGTACTGCCATAGCCATGCATGGATGGTGGGCCTTGCATCTACTTCCGGTTGCTTTCCCCAGGCCATCAGTGTGTCTTTGTTGCGGCTAGGGGTTCATTTGGGCTCTTGATGTCTCTCGTCGTGGCCTCATACATGACATGTAGATTTGTAAACTAATGCTCATTTTTGCCTCCACGTTTGGCAGTTTCTTCCCATCCATACACTAGGGGAAGGCGGGGCAAGTTGAGCATAGGGGTAAGTTGAGCCACCACCTCCCAGCCAGTTATGAATGAGTCAGACTTTGTGGTGGCGCCATCTATAGATGCCCCATTGCATAACTCCAAATTCTGCCATATTGTTTTCTAAATTGAAACAGAAACCAGTGTTGCAGAGGGAAAAATCCAATTTTCAGCCATAAAAGTAAAAAGGTGTAAAACAGGTAAGTTCACGTTTCTTCCATATGCAGCATAGATATAATATGGATATCAGATGACAATTGTTAGTCCAGGTATGTGTCTCCATTCTTGTCATAGACTTTAATATGATGGATGCATAGAATATGTGTGTATGTGGAGACATCTCCGGAAGTTCAGACTGGGGTAAGTTGAGGCAGACCCTACGGGGCAAATCGAGCCATGGCTCAACTTGCCCCATAGGGTCTGGCTCAACTTGCCAACTCATGTTGGTGGAGATAATAATAATACGTATCACCATCTGACGTTCACCCATTTCCGAAAGCAACAGCAAGAAAGAAAATGAAAGCTGGTCGCAAAAAAGGCAGCACAAAGATTCTGACTGACACCCCAGTACGCCAGGAGCTTGCAGCCCTATCTGAAAATCGCAAACGGAAGCCATCAGCCAAGAAATCAAAGAGATGCTTGTTCAAAGCTAATGGGAAAAAGACATGTCCCCCAAGATCAAAAACCCCTAGTTCCAGTGAGACAGATGGTGATTCAGAAGTTGAGTATGATGACGAATCAGATGTGGACAGTGATATGGATATCATTGAAGGTGACTTTGTAGTTGTCAAATGTGCTGGCAAATCAAGATTTGTGCATTACATTGCTCGGGTTGATGTACTGAATGGAGAGGAATTTCAGTTTGAAGGTGTCTTCCTGCAGAAGGTTGCTGGAAAAGTTGGATCTGACAACCCAGTGTTTGTTCCAAACTCAAAGGATGAAGCAGGATTTGAACTGGAAGACATCGTGCGTAAGCTGCCACAGCCTAAGTGCTTTGGCAGATCTGCCCGTTGTTCTGGACAGCTTGTGTTCAATTGTGACTTGTCAGTTTGGCAGCTTAATTGACTTGATTTCTGACATGTTTTAGTTTTAGTTCCAGATCCAAATGATGAAGCTGGCATTGATGAGCAAGATATTGTGCCTTAATTGCCACAGTCTGACTGTTGGCCTTTCTGGGTGTATTTGGGACACTTTTGTTTTATTGTGACTTAAAACTGTGGCAGCTGTTTTCAACTCAATCCAGCTGCCACATTGAATTATAACCATGAACACAAGGTACATGTAAATATTTCGTTCAGTGTTGTAACAAGTACATTAAATATTTTTCAGGCAGACCAATTTTTGTACTTCAGTTATCTTTATTTGGGGCAATGATCAACTATTTGGGATACTTTTTGTTTAATTGTGACTTGAAACTGTGACAGGTGGATTGAGTTGACTTTTCTTACCACAGTTGACAATCTTGTTTTTCTATGAGAGTGACTCAATTTGTTCGTAACTGATTACTATAACCATGAACACAAGGCAATCATTTCGTTCAGTGTTGTAGAACTTTACAACATTAAATATTTTTCTGGCAAAACAATGGTTTTCTACTTTAGTTATCTTTATTTGGGGCAATGATCAACTTACCCCTATGTGGTACAACTTACCCCAGAGGTTGGATCAACTTACCCCTCAGGCGGGCAAGTTGAGCCATTTGGCCTCCGTTTTTTCAAAGGTCACAGTGACTTTCAGTGTGGGGATAGAAAGTAAGAACTAGCTACAAAATGTTTCCCAAGGATTAAATTAGAAGGCAAGATACTCATTTGTGCAAGATCATCAGTAAGTTCAGTCCTAACATTCCAAGAACAAAAACTGGCTCAACTTGCCCCGCCTTCCCCTATATCTGTCCTGAGGAGTAAGATTACGAGGTATTCTTCTATTTTCCCCCCACAATTCATCACTCTGGAACAGTTTACCTACATCCTTCTTTTCCCTCAATTCAAGAGGAGTGGCAAGAGATTCTTCCTTTCGAATGGCCTTTGGCTTTGTGTTTGGCAAAATCTCAAAAAAGTAAATACATATAAAATATATGGCACAATAATGGACGCTCGCTGATATGAATCTGATATAAATGTGAAAAAGGCAAAGGGGAAGGCGTCGTGTGTTGTACAGAGGCGGTTGTCTAACATTAGCTGTTCATATGTGATTATGTTTTTTTAGCGACGGTGGTGAATCGAGTAGCAGTTGTTTCACATTACCCTGCAATCCATTAATTTATTTATTTTATCCATTTATGTAAGGGAGGCTTATTTCCTGCTCAATACTGTGAGCTTCCTCCGATATTTGTGGTGCTAAATTCCCCCTCTGCCCCCTCTGGGGCATGATCATAGCAGTGTACAGCATCAAGGAATGGCATTAGGAACCCACGCAGCTGCGTTATATTCAGGTTGGCCTATTAGCGTTGTTATCTGAGCCTGGAGATCATGATTTTGCGTGATCCCAGGTTCAAAACTCCTGTATTGTGATGACTTTCCCATTGTCGCCTCATGCCTTTGTAATTCGGGTGAAGGTAATACCAAAGGACTCGCCTGTGGGAGGTGTCGACCAGGATGGTCTGTAAGGTCAAAATGTCAGCTGTGTTTAAGTTTTTATGCCTCCGCCGACAAAGTCGCTGAAGGTATTATGTTTTCAGGTTGGCCGTCCGTACGTCCGTCCGTCCGTATGGGCTAAACCTCGTTTTTCTCAGCAACCATATGTCCGATTGAGACGAAACTTTCAGGATAGGAGTGACACCCGTGCAGAATGTTTTTATGATAAACGTGATGTCATAGATCACGTGGTATGGCAGCCATCTTGGATTAAAAGCAAATAATTAAAAATATATTTCTTGGAAAACGCTCAATGGAAAAATTTGAAACTTGGCACATTGTCAAGTACTCCCAATGGGGAACAAAAGCATGATAATGATGACATCATAGGTGAAGTGGTATACCAACCAAAAAGGTTTTAATCGAATTCCTTATCCTAAAAAACTGAAATTGCATGAACATGATCTATGACCCATTTGTATTGAAATATTAAATTTATGACATCATAGGTCACATGGTTTGGCAGCCATATTGGATTGAATGAAAATATTAAATAATTATATCTCTGAAACCGCTCACCCGATTGATGAGAAATTTTACAACTATCATCTAACAGCACTGTTGCATATAGTTTGAAAATGATGATGTCATAGGTCACGTGGTTTTGCAGCCATCTTGGATAGAACTCTACGGTCTGGCACCCCGCTCTGCTCACCAAACTCTCATCCTTTGGTATCCATGGAAATCTCCACGCATGGCTGGCGGACTTCCTCTCTAGTCGTAGTCAACGTGTGGCCCTGAATGGGTTTCTCTCATCTCCTCTTCCTGTTCAGGCTGGAGTTCCCCAAGGCAGTGTTCTGGGCCCTGTGCTTTTTCTGGTCTTCATCAATGATCTCTCTGACTCTCTTGAAAATCCTCTCTATCTCTTTGCTGATGACTCCACTCTCTGCCGCTCCATTCCTCATCCCTCAGATCAGCAGTCTGCAGCCTCCTCACTCTCTGCAGACCTGGACAAAATCACAGACTGGGCAAACAAGTGGAACATGTCTTTCAATCCTGACAAATCTCACACTCTTACGATGTCTCTCCGAAAAGACCGACCGGACAACCCTCCCATCTACTTTCTGAATAATCCTCTCCAAGAAGTTCTGTCACTCAAGCTTTTGGGTCTCACTATCTGCCATGATCTTTCCTGGGAAAACCACATTTCCAAGCTGGCCTTCAAAGCCAGTCGCCGACTGGGCATCCTCCGTCGTGCGAAGTCCTTCCTTGGCACACCTGAGCTCCTCACCACATACAAGGCTTTCATCCGCAGCTCAATGGAGTACTGCTCTCCCCTCTGGGCTGGTGCTCCTGCCTCACACCTAGCTCGTCTTCACGCTGTTGAAACCAAAGCGTTCAGAATCATTGGAATCTCCCGCGATGACGCTATCTCCGAGGGCCTTTCACTTAATCACCGCAGGCAGGTTGGTGGTCTTTCCGTCTTCTACCGACTCCTCTCCGGCCTTGCTCCCCCAGGTCTCTCTGGGCTCTGTCCCCCAAATATTCCTGCAGGTCGCACAAGATCTGCCTGCAACCCTCTTATGGTTAAACTGCCAAAATCAAGACTCTCTGCTCACCTTCACTCCTTCATTCCTCTTTTCTCCTGCCTCTGGAACAAACTCCCTCACTCTCTTCAATCCCACTCCTCCCTCCAGGTCTTTAAAACGGCTGTTCACCACCATCTCTTATCTTCCCCAATCCAAAACCTTGATCTTTTCTACCCCCGCTAATTTCACCCCAAATCCACTTTTTTGAGGTGACTTTTGACTTCTTTCCTGGAAGTCCTTGGTGTCCTTGCGTTTTATACCTCTCCTGCCTCCCCCCAGGCCCTCTCCCTCCAAAAACATCTCCCGATGTCCCTGCTCTCAAATGTTGTGTTTGTGTGCTTCCTCCCCTTCTCTCCCCATCTTGTCGACCGCTCCCCTTTTTATATACTTTGTTTGCTTGTTTGTTTGATTTGTTTGTTTGATAAATGTTAGCTCTTTCACGAGCCTCGAATCTGTATACAAAAAAACAAAAAACAAAACAAAAAACAAAACCTTATCCGATCAACAGGAAACTTCACAAATGTGATCCACTACCCATACATATGCAGAGTGATGGCATCTACCCGTTGTAGGACTCTGCAGAGGCATATTGGCGACAGACACATTGTTCTAGTTTATTTTAAAATCCAGTATCTGTGGAGAATAATCACCAAATTGGCACCAACTGCTGATCAGAAAACACCAAGTAATGCTACTTGATGTGTTTTTTGTTTTGTTTTTTTTACCAAAAAAGGGGGAAAGGCTTTATATAGATTCAATTATAGATTTTACAAACTGTTCTATGGCTTATCGAGATTTTAGGTGATGCCAGAGAATACTGCCAGGAAACTATTCCAATTGGCTGATGCATCACCACCCATAAATGTCATTGGCTTGTCTCATTAAACATGTATGACATCATAGCCTCCGATTCTACTGTGAAAACCATTAAAACATGTGATATCGCAATTCCTAAACTCCTTTGTAACATATAGGCTCATCTATAGTTGTCTGTTGAAACTTAAACGGTCACTGTTAGACATTGCTGAAACTATTTTTTGACCGTCATTTTACAACAACTGCAACAAAATGATCATCTGTTACTTTGATAGTCTTTTAATTACGACTTCAGCTTTAAATGATAACTCCTGTTTTATCACGAATGAGAAACTTTAAGAAATAAGTGTACATCACAAAATAAAATTATATTTGCATAAAACATTTGTATGAAAATATAGACTTGTGAAGTAAGGTAAAATGTAACGGACTGACAATGGGCCACTGGGGGGTCACAGTTGACACAACAAGGAAGGTAATGAACAAACGGGAAAGAAGAGAGCAGAGGAAGGAAGGAAGCATAGTAATCTACAAATGAGAAGGTTATGTTCGGTAGAGTTTATGGGGGTGAAAAAGATCCTGGGTAAGGATGGGGTTGCTGGTGGTGCACTGCTTCTTTTTTGAAGCCTTGGAGGGTAGAGCACGATTGAACTGTTTCCAGAAGGAGGTTCCACAAACGGGAGAAAAGGGGAACAGACGTGCGATGGCGTCAAAACAAGTGCATGTAACGCTTTAATTTTCACCACAAAGTCAGCTTGCGAAATATGGTTTGCATAAGACTAAATGTCACGTGATATTCTGCAGCATAATTAGGGGCAGAAACATTTTTGAAATAAAATCACACTCTGTAGAATGCATACCTCCGCCAGGCTGAACAGTTTACGTTTTGTATCCCACTGAAAGGCTGGATCTGTATTCGTACCTGAACCAAAATCAAATCGGATTGTTCTTGTCACCTACGCAAATCATCCACCAAGTTTCAGCCAAATCTGTCCAACTTTTTGAGATATTGTGATATATATCGTTTTTGGCCCTATCTGATCTCAATGCTGAAGAATCGTGCAATATTATTGCATCCGGATATTCACCAAAATCTAATCAATTCGTCCTTGTCGCACATCTAACCAGTCCACCAAATTGCATCCGAACCCATCCATCAGTTTTTGAGATATCCTGTCCACAGACATACAAACAAACAAATGGACAGATAGGGGTGAGTACATAACGTCCATCCACCTTCGTTGGCCGAGGTGATATAGGACAAATGTTTGTGCTTTTGAAAAGCAACACAAAATAATTTGTCAATTTAGAAAATAAGTTTTTGTACTTTTTGGACCCAGGTTATAATTTTAAAATCAATGTAATTTATTAAAACTATATTGTTTGGAGACATTATGAAAACTATGTGATTACAAAAGTTGCATAAAAGGGTAATAAATGCAATAATACTGGCGTGGAGTAAGAGGGCTAAGGGGATTAAATAAAACGGTGCACTTCAAGGTTCCTGTACCAAAACCATCCCATTCTGTCCTAAACTTTCCTTCTCGTATCCACAGCCTATGGGACTTTGGCTTTATTACCCAAGAAGGAAGAGAAACTTCTGTCCAGCCTGGGCCCTAATGGCCTTGCTGTCCATGTTATCAAATCCTACTCTGCTGCCATAGCTTCTCCTTTAGCTGCCTCTCGTCTGCTTGGAAGTTCGCAAAAGTCAGTGATCACGTCCATCCACAAGAAGGGTTCCAAAAAACAGATCCTCTCAAATATAATTTGAAGGAAAGTCATAGAAGGAAAGTTCTAATTGGAAGTAAGTAGGATTACTTCCCATTAGAAGGAGAGTCATGGAATGCATCTTTGTTGTCGATATTGTCTTTCCTTTATTCAAACAGCCTCATCTCTAACCATTAGTTTGGATTTCGTCCCAGTTACTCAACTCTGGATATCCTGCTGCTGCTCATATCCTCAGCAATTGTCGAATGGCCTAAAACACAAACGAGGTCAGGACTGTCTTCCTGGACATGTAATGGACATTTGACACAGTCTGGCATCCTTCTCTGCTCACCAAGATGTACTCCACCATGGGAAAGGAGAGGAAAGGATTCTGGAGCACACTTGGGCTCCAGAAATAAACCAATAGCTGCCAAGATGTACTCCACCCTTGGGAGGGTGGAGTACATCTTGGCAGCTATTGGTTTATTTCTGGTCAAAGTTATTGTCCCCCGTCGCACCGCAGAGCGAAAGGGGGACTATGGTTTTCCCCTCCGTGCGGGCGGGCGTGCATGCGTAAGCGAAGGACCGAATTCTAATTTGTTGTGTGGGTGCAACCCACGTCAAAATCCAAGATGGCCGCCACCATGTATGTCTGAACCTTGTGAGCGGAATATCTTGAAAAATAAGTGAAGTACCAATGTCTAATCTGGTGCGTCGGTGTATCTAGGCAGAAGGAAGAACGCTATTGAAAATTGAGTCACCACGTCAAAATCCAAGATGGCCGCCACCATATTGTTACGGATTCGTCACTTCCGTTGTTGTGGTTTTTCATCCACTGTAAACATTTTTGATTCCATATACTATTATTGTTGTCGTTTAAGGGAGATAGAGATTACTATTTTCAAAAGGTAAAAAAGTTAATGTTTTAAATGAAACCGGAACCGGACGACGACGAAGAGGAGGAAGAGGAAGAGGAGAAAGAGAAGGCGGAGCGAGTGAGTCGGACAAGAAGCCTAGCTGCTTTGAGGTCTGGAGCAAACGTTGGCGAACGAGAGTCACGAGTGAACTTTGGGTTTCCCAGGAAAGGGATTCCTGCGACAGAGTTGTTATCGCTGTGACAGATCAACCTGCATGTCAGGTTTTGCGGTTGATTCCGAGAAGAATCATCGTAGTGCCATTACGCCTCGAGAACGGGCCGTCGGCCATTTTGACTCGCGCGCTTTGCGCATCGCTCAAGGTTTTTCACTTAGCTTCAAACCATTTTCACCGCATTCAGACGTTCATCTGGTGTGTGTGTGTGCAACGTGGCTTTTGAGTGGGAAATCTACGGTTCGCCGAGTGGGAGCCGTGGAACATCCATACCCGTGGGTGTGATTTCCCAGTCGCCTTGAGGGCGCCTTTACGCGACTTTGGCAGCGTGACTGTGACTGTCATCCGAACGGGATTCTAGTCTCGATACGACATCGTACGGACCATCACTGGAGTGGATCGACTTTGGCTTGAAGCCGGAAGCAACTTTGGCTTGAAGCCGGGAAAGAGACATTGGGAATGTTCTTCTTTTCGCTCACTTGGAGCACAGTGAGTTTTATTGTACGAACCTGATGGTACCATCATAGGAAATATATATTGGTTGTACAATTGATTACTATTGTTGTTGTACTGTTATTCTTGTGTGATCTTAATACAATACTTGTTTGTTGGTAACAATTGGTGTGGTTTCACCATTGATCTTTGACATACAGAATAACACATCTTTCTGCCGTGACTCCTCTCGGGGCTCGGAGGTACACCGTGACCGTGCTTTGGGGAGGAGCATGTAACAATATATATGTCTGAACCTTGTGAGCGGAATATCTTGAAAAATAAGAGAAGTACCAACTTCTAATCTGGTGTGTGGGTGTATCTAGGCATAAGGAAGAACGCTATTGAACATTGGGTCGCCACGTCAACATCCAAGATGGCCGCCACCATATATATGTCTGAACCTTGTGAGCGAAATATCTTGAAAAATAAACGAACTACTAACTTCTAATCTGGTGTGTGGGTGTACCTACGCATAAGGAATAACGCTATTGAAAATTGGGTCACCACGTCAAAATCCAAGATGGCCGCCGCCATGTATGTCTGAACCTTGTGAGCGAAATATCTTGAAAAATAAACGAACTACTAACTTCTAATCTGGTGTGTGGGTGTATCTACGCATAAGAGAGAACGCCATTGAAAATTGGGTCGCCAAGTCAAAATCCAAGATGGCCGCCTTGCGTCTTCCACTTTGTCAACTCACATCACTTCACTGACGGGGACCTAGGCCTAACGCTTGTTTAAATTTTAATACCTGCAGTCTATAACTTCTATGTCACTTTTCTCCATGTAAATCCATCAATTTCCCCATAAAAAACCCGTTCAATCACTATCAGTTTGTGTCAGCCACCTTCTTTCGCAGAGATGCTGCTCCTTTACAAACTTCAAGCAAAATCCGGTCCATTGATGCTGTTTGTAACGTTTTGGACCAATCGGTTCAGCAGTTCTGAAGAATTTGAAATTATTTTGCAAAATAAAATCATAAATCCATGTTAATCTGTAAGCGTTCAGAGCAATTGGTTTTGGTGGATGTAGTGCATTAGATCTGATTCCTTATAACAACCCTTGTGATATTTGATGTTTATCAGTGTTGTGGTGTCCAAGAAAAGGTCGCACAAAATATTGTGGAATAATTATAGTCCAAGCAAGAACAATGTGTGTTTAGCTAATACACTACTGCCTTTGAAGCCTAATCCAAGCCCAAAATAGTTTTTGCAGCTTTAAAAAAAATGATATATTTTCTTTATTACCTCTTAATAAAGAAAATATATCATTACCAAATCTGCCACCAAAAATATAAGGTAAATATATCATTACCTTATCTGCCACCAAAGGTGGATGGGGGTTATGTTTCCACCCCTGTCTGTTTGTTTGTTTGTTTGTGAACAAAATATCTCAAATTGTGGACGGATTTGGACGAAACTTGGTGGACAGGTTGTGTGTGTGACAAGGAATAATCGATTCGATTTTTGTGAAGATCTGAATATGGATTCGGATATGAGAATTATTTAATTATGTCAGTGATTCTTCACCATTGGGAGATAGGGCCAAAAACGATACATAGCAAGATATCTCAAAAGGTTATGGATGGATTTGGACGAAACTTGATGGACAGGTTGTGCGTGTGATGAGGAAGAATCGATTCGATTTTGGTGAAGATCTGAATATGGATTTGGATATGATGATTATTTAATTTTTAAGTGATTCTTCACCATCATTGAGTGATATGGCCAACCAGGCGGAGGTATGCTCTCTACTGAGTGCTGTTCTAGTTTAAGTCTTGGAATTATATGATATTCACTGTCAAACATCATAATCGTCTTTTTAGCTGAAGCCCTAAGAAATTGTGGTGGCCCTATTGAAGGACGAATGAATTGGTGGAATTTCCTGAAAATGGTGGCTGGACAGGTTCCACAAGAGGAGAATATATGAGTAAAGATGAAGAAAAAGAATAAAATGTGAGCAAAATAAGTGGTTTGTTTCATATCTGTGACATCTTGTGTTTTTTTCCCGTAGATGATGGAAAGCAAGCTCTTGGTTGGAGGGAAGAACATAATGGACCACACAAACGAGCAGCAAAAAATGTTGCAGTTGAGGAGGCAGGAAATCGCTGAGCAGGTTGGTCTCATTGAATTTGGTGATGCTGAAGTTGGATTAGTTTTCAAGCTTTTACATCTTGTTCTCGTTTCTTTTTCGGAGGGAGTTTACAAGACAAGGAAAAGTAAACTCCGAGTTCTGCTTTCCAAATAAGAATCACCCTTGTTTAGTAAACACTAAATACTTCCTGTCTCTAATTGTGATTTGACTTCAGTGTCGGTGGAACAAACTTGTTTATTTTTTTTCATTTCTTAAAAAAAAAAAAAAAAAAAAAAAAAAATCTATATACATACATACATACATATATGTATATATATATATATATATATATATATATATATATATATATATATATATAAATATATATAAATAAAATATAAATATATATATATATATATATATATATTGTTACGGACGCGGTTTAGATGTTATTTACCGAGCGGTGGTATTGCCGCGACCGAACAGTTATTCCCCGACTAGACCCCGATTCCACCCAGACGTTGACCAAATCGCGCTATGCCAAATCAATGATAGAAAGGACACGACGACTGGGAAAGAGGAAACGACGCAAGGGGTACAGTTCTCAAGACCTCCGGAGGAGGGTATAATTACAGTGGTGGAGAAAAGGGGGTAGATTACAAGGCAGTGAGGTAAAGACACAGAAGAGATGGGCACTTAATTACCGTCTTATCTTAGCCCAGACAGACCACAGACAAACGGAACAAGGCGGACTTACACAGGGATTGATGGCAGGAAGGGACAGGTAGGTCGATAGCACAAGGTGCACCTTGGCTCGGGGACAGGATAAAGCACGGTCCAGAAGATGCGGGGAGGCCTCACAGCGCTCGGAAGGGACGTCTTTCTTGCTTCAAGCTCAGCGCGCATCTGACGTCACCTCCCTCTCCCTGCGCATGCTCAGCGGGGAGTGACACGCCCTCGGCTGGTTGGCTCCGCCCCACTGGGGCCGGTCCGCCGCTTCCATTGGGTGCGGGGGTTACCGGGCTCCGCCCTTGACGAGGAGCTGACAGGGAGCCCCTATTTGGTAACCCCGTCGAGCACATGTTCGATGGCGGCTCGTTGGGAAGGCCTGGTGCCCTCCCAACACCCCCTACCAACCAAGCCGGAGTGAGGACGCGCACTTCCCGCGCCCGCCGCTGCCGTTGCTGTTGTTGTTGTTGTTGTTGCTGAACCGTGAGGAAGAGCTGCGGGGAGGTATCGGAAGGTCCTAAACTTCCTAACGGTGCCATACAATCACATTCTGGTGCAACGAAGGGTCAGAATTAATGGAAACGAGTCCTTAACTGACATAGACTAAGAATAACTAGCAAGATGTCCTATAGTTGTCTTACATGAGATGCGGTGAACCTGGGCACGACATTTAATGGGGGAAATAGGGGGAGGTCGGGTCTACAGAGTGTTGTTTACAGAAAATGGGACTAGGGAATGGGGGATTGGGGATAGTTGGGAAGTATTGAGGAAATAGGGGAATATTTACAAGCGGATATGGATGGATGCAAATCCCATATCCGCAACAATATATATATACATATATATATATATATATATATATATATATATATATATATATATATATATATATATTAGAGTGCATCAAAATATACATTTGTAACCTATTGTTCTGTTCAGGTGATAAAGTGTTCCAATTCATGTTGTTACAACATATGCAAAATATTTTTGCAATATATGGTGATTTAGAGGTGCAACGGCCATCAGCTAGGTTTGACGTCCCAGGCGCAGGCGCAGTGGGCGCACCGCCGCTCGCTTCGTCGAATCAGAGTTCAGTCGCCATCCAATCACAGCGAATGTGTGAATATCCCAATGATGACCAACCGGGCTGCGTGCAACAAGATGGTGGCGCTTGTTGATGACAACAACAAGCTGCGGCGCATTCCACAGGCCAGGCGCTCCAGTAAGGCTACAGCTCGACAGGTAGATGCAATGGTGTGCAACTTAGATGCCACATTCCCACTTTGGTCTCCGAACACGGAGCAGCAGATCCGCAATCCAGAGGACATTGCTTTCCTGGCCAGCATGAAGGGAGACAGAGTGGCCACATTTGGCGCATTCGATGCCAAGCTGCAATCCAAGGTCAAGCGGCGACAGAATCGTGAAGCTGGGGCAGCAGCCCGGCAGGCACGCTTTACGAAGGAGCAGCAGGAAATGAGTATGACGTCCAACATGGCGATGTTGGAGACTATGGAGAGTGAAAGTGATGAGGTTAGCGATACAAATGAAATGGCCACTATACCAGCTGAGGACACACCATCCACATCCTGCAAACATAAAAAGACTGGCACCACAGCCTTCGTTCCACCCGACATCCTCATTCGGCCGAGTCTCGTGTCACTGGCTACACGGTTGAAGATCACACCAATGCAGCAGGCTGCCTTCACGCGTGCCATGATCACAGAGTCGGGCGGTAATTGTGAAAATGTTTCAGCATCCTATGCAACAGCATCCCTGTTTCCTGTTTGTTTGTTTCCTATCCCTGTTTGTCGTAAAAGGCGACAAAAAAGGGTTGGCGTCAGGAAGGGCATCCGGCCGTAAAACATTGCTTCAAAAAGGGGACCTAAAAACAACAACAACCACGGTCCCCGAAAAAGGCCAACCCCCGCTTTGCGGGGAAAAATGGCCTCTAAAGGTGGTTATTTTTTTTTTATATCCTATGCAACAGCAGACCGATCACGCCGCCAAGTGCTGGAGGCTGTCAATGAAGAACACCAAAAGCAGTGGACACCATCTCCTATGTGCACCCTGCACTGGGACAGCAAGTTGACACCGACGCTCACCAATGTGCGCCAGTTGGAGGAGCGTTTGACTGTGGTAGTTGGTGATGCGGAGCAGCTCAAACTGCTTGGTGTGCCAGCATATTCAAAGGGTAAAGACGAGGCATGTGGAGATATCATCGCCCGGCTGACATGCAAGCTACTGCAGGACTGGTGCTGTGCCGACCAGGTTGTCAACATGGCATTTGACACCACTGCATCTAACACAGGCCATCGCACAGCAGCCTGCATTGCCATCCAGCTCCGCCTTGGTAGACCACTGCTCTGGTCCGGGTGCCGACATCACATTGGTGAGGTGCTCCTCAGCCACATTTACACTGGCCTCAAGGTGGAGACCTCATGCTCACCCGAGGTTACCTTGTTTAGGCGTCTGCAGGACAACTGGGACTTGCTGCCGCACAAATACAGTGGCCCTTTGTCCCGCTACATTATTGCCAACACCGAACCACCGTTCCTGGGCAGGTTACGTGATGAACTCACCGTGTGTGCTGCAGCAGTGATGGACTACAAGCGAGGCGACTATCACGAGTTTGTGCAGCTGTGTCTTGTCTATCTGGGTGCAGATGATGCAGCACAGACTCCAGTAAACTTCCAAAGGCCGGGAGCGCTGCACAAGGCACGTTGGATGGCTAAGCTCCTCTACACACTCAAGCTGGCTTTGCTGGAGCAGCATATCGCCTTGCTTCCCCAGGGCACCATCACCACACGGCAGCAGGTGCCGAAGATTCGGGCGTTTGCCAACTTCATTATGCACATTTACGCAACATGGTGGCTGACCTGTGACACAGCCGTAGATGCCCCATGGAATGACCTCAAACTCTACCACAACCTGTACGCTTACAAGTCTGTTGATGAGGGCATTGCAACATCAGCCATGAAAGCACTGGAGAGGCACCTCTGGTACCTGACTGGTGAGATGCTTCCCCTGGCACTCTTCAGCACCAAGGTGCCAGCTGATGAGCGGCGTGCACTTGCGGATGCCATCTTGGATCACAAGCCAGATCTTCCTATGCGAGCCCCACAGCAGCGCTTTGGCACTGGTTTCGGCAAGCCAAAGTTCCCAGTCCTCTCGCCGACCACCAGGTTGGCCGACCTTGCCAACCCAGACTGCTGGTTCGGTATGCACCAGCTGCACATCGATCCAGCATTTCTCTCACTCAATGTAGAGGAGTGGGCTACAAGTGCATCATTCCAGGCAGGTGTGGTGAATGTGCGTGCCATCAACGTTGTGAATGACTGTGCCGAGCGTGGGGTCAAACTCACATCAGACTTTGTGGCAGCAGCCAAGAGTGAGCAACATCTGCAGAATGTGCTGCAAGCAGTTGAGCATGACCGCTCTGAGCAGCCCAATCTTCGCCGCTGCAAGCGCCAGCGGAAAACAGTGAAGGACTAGGACTCAATTTTCAAACATTTTTCAGTGATGTTCAATGAAAATGTCAATGTTTATTTTTAAATAAACACATCTTTCTCTTTCCAATAACATCTTCTCAAAAAGTATTTGTTTTATTTGTTTAGAAATTGATGTCATATTAATAGGAAATGGGAGTTCTAAAAGCACCGAAAATTGAAATTTTACCAAAATTTGACATGCTGCGTTGCACCTCTAAATCTGAAAGAATTTTCCCCAAACTTTGCAAAGATTATTTGTATAGACATTGGAACAAAATTCCAAAAAAACAGATTGATACTTTGACATTAAAATTTTTGCATTGCATTTTGATGCCCCGTAATATATATATATATATATATATATATATATATATATATATATATATATATATATATATATATATATATATATATATATATATATACGTATATGTGTACAGTCACGTGAAAAAGTAAGTACACCCCATGTAAAGTTTTGACTTTTTCAACATATTTCAACATACAGCTATTTGATCTTCATTTCAACAATATAGATAGATAAAGGTGATATAATATAACAAATATCATGAAACATTTACATTTTGTAGTCCATTGTATAATTTAAATAAACATAAATGCAAATTTCGCATGTGGAAAAAGTAAGTACACCCTTGGCTCTAATAGGTGGTATTGCCCCCTTTGGCAGAAACAACCTCAAGAAGGCGTTTCTTATAACTGTCTACCAGTCTGACATCGACTGGGAGAAATTTTTGCCCACTCCTCCATGCAGAATTCTTTCAGCTGTGCGATGTTTGAGGGGTTTATTGCATGCACAGCTCGTTTCAAATCCCCCCACAACATCTCGATGGGATTTAGATCCGGGCTTTGACTTGGCCATTCCAGAACCCTCCATTTCTTTCTTTTCAGCCATTCCTTGGTGGATTTACTGGTATGTTTAAGGTCATTGTCATGTTGCAAGATCCACCTTCAGTTGAGCTTCAACTTTCCGACAGATGGCCTTGCATTATCCTCAAGCACCCTCTGGTACAATGAAGAATTCATAGTGGATTCTATGATGGTGAGATGCCCAGGCCCTGATGCAGCAAAGCTGCCCCAAACCATAATATTTCCACCACCATGCTTTACAGTTGGTATCAGGTTCTTGTGGTCAAATGCTGCCTTTGATTTTCGCCAAACATGTCTTCTGGTACTGTGGCCAAATAGCTCTACCTTTGACTCATCTGTCCAGAGCAAATTGTTCCAGAAGTGTTGGTCTTTGCCTAGGTGTTCATTGGCAAACTTTAGTATGGCCCTGATGTTCTTTCTGGACAGCAAAGGTTTCCTCCTGGCACACCTCCCATGTGGATCGAATTTGTGCAGCCTCTTTCTAATGGTAGACTCGTGCACTTTGACATCAACAATGGCAAGAGCTACCTGTGGGTCCCGTGATGACATTCTGGGGTTCTTAGAGACTTCTTTCAGCATCTTGCGGTCTGCTCTCGGGCTGAACTTGCTGGGGCGGCCTGGCCTGAACAAGTTGGCAGTTGTTTGGAATCTTCTCCACTTGTAGATGATCTTCCGGACAGTCGAATGATTGATTTCAAATTGTTTAGAGATCTTTTTAAATCCCTTCCCAGACTCGTAGGCATCTATAACCTTCTTTCTGAAGGCCTCAGAGAGCTCTTTTGATCTAGGCATGGTGATGCCGCACACTTCAACAACAAAGAGCAAACCAAACTAAATGTCTGAGGTTTAAATAAGACAGGTTCCTCCAAGATCCTCTCTAACGATGTTCTAATCATTTGCACCTGAGCTGGTGCACCTGATTCTAATTTTAGGTATTTGAAGTTGTGATAAATGTAGGGGTGTACTTACTTTTTCCACATGCGAAATTTGCATTTATGTTTATTTAAATTATACAATGGACTACAAAATGTAAATGTTTTATGATATTTGTTATATTATATCACCTTTATCTATCAATATTGTTGAAATGAAGATCAAATAGCTGTATGTTGAAATATGTTGAAAAAGTCAAAACTTTACATTGGGTGTACTTACTTTTTCACGTGACTGTATATATATATATATATATATTTTTTGTATACAGAGTCGAGGCTCGTTAAAGAGCTAACATTTATCAAACAAACAAGCAAACAAAGGATATAAAAAGGGGAGCAGTCGACAAGATGGGGAGAGAAGGGGAGGAAGCACACAAACACAACATTTGAGAGCAGGGACACTGGGAGATGTGTGGGAGGGAGAGGGCCTGGGGGGAGGCAGGATAGGTATAAAACGCAAGGACACCAAGGACTTCCAGGAAAGAAGTCGGCACCTCAAAAAAGTGGATTTGGGGTGAAATTAGCGGGGGTAGAAAAGATCAAGGTTTTGGATTGGGTGAAGATAAGAGATGGTGGTGAACAGCCGTTTTAAAGACCTGGAGGGAGGAGTGGGATTGAAGAGAGTGAGGGAGTTTGTTCCAGAGGCGGGAGAAAAGAGGAATGAAGGAGTGAAGGTGAGCAGAGAGTCTTGATTTTGGCAGTTTAACCATAAGAGGGTTGCAGGCAGATCTTGTGCGACCTGTAGGAATATTTGGGGGACAGAGCCCAGAGAGAGCTGGGGGAGCTAGTGTTACCTCCCCAAACTCCGGTTACGGTGCCCTCAGAGTCTCGAGAGGGAATGCGGCTGAATGATTTGTTATTTTGCATGTTCTAATAAACCATGGTAAAACCACACCAATGCACTTGTAGAACAAAACAAGTTGTTGTCTTAAGAACTCTCACATACACAATAATAACACTCTTAAAGAAAGTACAATAAAAATATCACTTGCATCAGATAAACAATATATATGATGGTACCATCATTCCCCAATGCTCTCAAAGCAATAAACTCATGATATTCCAAACGTGAGTGGAATGTAACATTCCCCAAAGTCAGTGCACAAATCCCAATGCTGATTGAAGGTTGAAGTTGTGCAGAACGACAAGAACAGGCAGGTATCAGCACGGCAGCGGACGAGGAGTTACGAGGTGAGAGGTTGATATGGGATTGAGCCGATATGGAAACCAACGGCGATCAACACAATGATGTCGATATGGGAATCCCAACGACAAAACAAGATGCACCAAGCAGACAGCCTTTTCAAGGACAGAATGGCAGATCGGTCTGGAATGGAGGCTCTTGCTTTCCCACCAACAATAACTCACGCTTGTTAATAAAACTTGAGACGCAGGTTTAATTGCAATCGCAATATAGGATGATGTCGCAGGCAATCCCTTTCACTGGAAGCCTCAACTCATTCGTGACCAATATCAAAAAAGTCCGCTCGTAGTCTTGATGCGACTTACGACTGTATCTCTCTCATGGCCATCTCCTCTCTTCTCTTCCGGTTTCTCTTTTTTGTGTTTTCCTTTTTCCTTCACAAACATTTATTTTTACCTTTTACTAAAGTCATCTCCATTTCACACAAAAATCTTAACAAAAATATTACCTGAAACTAAAATTTCTATAAGTACATAATAACAACAAAGGCGGAAGTGACGGATCCGTAACACGGTTCTCTATCAATTCATGCTCCAGAGAGGAGTCGGTAGATGACAGAAAGACCACCAACCTGCCTGCGGTGAGAGAGTGAAAGGCCCTCAGAATCTGCTTCATCGCGGGAGATTCCAATGATCCTGAAAGCTTTGGTTTCTACAGCGTGAAGCAGAGCTCGGCTAGGAGGCAGGAGCACCAGCCCAGAAGGGAGAGCAGTATTCCATCAAGCTGCGGATGAAAGCTTTGTATGTGGTGAAGAGCTCAGGTGTGCCAAGGAAGGACTTCGCACGACAGAGGATGCCCAGTTGGCAACTGGCTTTGGAGGCCAGCTTGGAAATTTGGTTTTCCCAGGAAAGTTCATGGCTGATAGTGAGGCCCAAAAGCTTGAGTGAGAGAACTTCTTCAAGAGGATTGTTCAGAAAGTAGATGGGCGGGTTGTCCAGACGGTCTTTTCAGCGAGACATAGTGAGATTGTGAGATTTGTCAGGATTGAAAGAAATGTTCCACTTGTTTGACCAGTATGTGATTTTGTCCAGGTCTACAGAGAGTGAAGAGGTTGCTGCCTGTCGATCTGAGGGTTTTATTCTACAATCTCGATGTATTCTACGATCTCGAAATTTTGTTTTTGAGTAAAGAGCTAGGCTAGTTACTTACAGTATGATTGTGTGTGTGTGTATGTGTGTGTGTGTGTACTCCTCTTTCTGTCTTGGTTGCTGCCACACCTTGTGATCCAGTTGCTCAGCTTTGGAAATGTTCACGACCCAATTATATTATGGATACATTGATGTTCCCAGAGGTGCATTGAAAAGCAACAAATTGACTAATATGGAGGTATAGCCGATGATGATGTGTAACATGAGGAAGGTGGCAGAATCGAGGAAAGTTTGGAATTTGTTTGGTATCAGGTACTCCCGTTTAAAAATGTCCAGAGGTACCTTATGTCTGCAAGTTGTCAAATTTCACCTGCGCGAATCATCGTGTGCAAACATTCGACAGAAACACCGTGAGCGGGAGATACAGCAGCAAATGGAAGAGCAAGATGAGGAAACATTGGAACTACGAGAAACGTTCTCTTCACTGCAACAGGAGGTGGAACTAAAGACTAAGAAGTTGAAAAAGGTACCTGTTTGTGACCTCTCTCTGGTGTTCAACTTGACTTTAACGATTCATTGTCTGCTAAATGACCCATCCGTCTTCACTTCCACCATCTTCACACCCTCAGTCCCTTACCTGACTTTATCTTGCCTTCCAACTCTCGCTGGCAGCTTTTTGCTAAGCTGCAAGCAGTGAGGTCTGAGACACGTGACCTTCAAGATGAGCACGTAACGGCTCGGCAGGAACTTGAGCAGACGCAGAACGAGCTCACTCGAGAGCTCAAGCTCAGGTTTGTTTCCCACGAGAATAATTTTTTTTCCTCTAGTTCTCTATCAATTCATGCTTCCTCCCTATTTTCCAAACATTAAATGACTTTGGATTAGGAGTTATAGTACTGGTTAATTTCAGTGGTCTAGCATGAACTTTTAATTGTGGTAGTTGTACACATTGTACACAGGCAGGGTGTTTCCCCTCAGAGTACAACATGATGTTGGAGGAAACATTAAGCCAACTGTTTCATATGCTCGTTCTTTCTTCTGGACATTTATGATCTCATGCCTTTTGAAGAGTAGGCCATGGTGTGTCAAAAGAATAGGCCATGATGTGTCGGTATCCCTTAAAATAGTTCATACTGAGGATGACTGCCCTCTATAGAGCGGATCATCCAGCATTGTGTCAAATGAAAACAACAATCAATGAGTCATGGCTCTTGGCATGACTCACCACATCATGATGGAGCAGACTGCAATGCATCAACTTGTGTTTACCATATTAAAATGAGTAAGCTTCCCTATAGGATAGGGGAAGGCTTATTGCTGTTATAGGGTTTGTTTCTACATTTAGTGCCCACAATTTTAATGGCACGCCAGAGTTTCTTGGACCCCTAGGAGTACTGAACCACTTTTAATAAAAAAATTTCTTCCTGCACTCATAATTTCCAAAATTTCCATTACAATATCCTAGTTGCATCTCGGAGCCGGCTGAGACTTTCAGAATGAAATTTTGCATCAAAATAGGAATAAAAAATAGTATGTGGGTTTTACATGATTTTATTTGACCTTGACCTATTTTTAAGGTCATGCCCCAATTATAGACATCAACATATTCAACAAAAACTCGACCAAGGTTCGTCCGATCAGAACAAAATTGCCCTTTTTAGATAGAGTTGAGTTTTATAGATATATTGTAGATGGGGACACATTTTCTTAATCTGCACTCTAGCCCTAAATGTTAAAGGTCAAGGTCATATGGCAGTCCAAACAAAATATGCCATCATTGGATCGTAGGCCAAAGGTAAGTCATGGGCGATCGCCAACGGTAAGCCAGGGGAGGCCTACCATTTGGCAATCACTTTGTGTTCATAGATATCTAGTACCAATTAATATTGCACTCAATTTGATATATACATACAGACTTGGCATTTAATATGGAATTCTTTTTTTTCTTGACTTGGGTTTGCTTTCTGAACTCAGTATATCAATCTGGTGAGTTTCTTTTAGCCTTCGGTGATGTCTTTGTTGAAAGAACCATGTCACATTGTCTTTCGCAGCAAAAAGTCAATAACAGGATTATATCACAGGTGGCATGACAAAATGTAAGGACAGGTACATTTGACGATTGGCTTCACAATCGGGTATATAAGGGTTGTTGCGTTCTGTATTAGTGGAAAACAACTGCTGCACGTCTACAAAAGTTATTGCCGCTTCCTCTGGAGATGGTCCGTCAACTGGACAATGCTGTTTGTCATGGAGTGGTGGCTTTACGAAATTCTGGCATGAAACAGCATGCTATTGCTCGGCAGTATGGCATCACTCAGGGTCAGGTGTCAAAGATCCTGAAACGAAATGCTCAGAGGGGTGTCCCTACTCCAATACCGAGGCCAGGACGTCCACACAGAACCACAAGGAGAGATGATTGCCAGCTGCACCGGTTAGTCTGCAATGGCCGTACCAAGTCAGCTAATCGGCTTAGGGCTGAGTGGCAGCAACTGACAAATGTGCCTGTATCCAGAAGTCTCGTCAACCAACGACTGGTTCAAGCAGGCTATCGTGCCAGGCGTCCCCTGAGAAAGCCACGCCTGACCAGACAACACAGCCAGCGCCGATTGCAGTGGTCCAGAGAGCACCGTCAATGGCAGCCAGGACACTGGAATCACGTGACCTTCAGTGACGAGTCTAGATTTCTGGTCTATCGTCAAGATGGCCACGTCCGAGTGCGCAGACAAGTGCATGAAGCCCACAACGAAGATTGTATAGTGCCAAGAGTCCAAGCTGGAGGTGGTGGGGTGACCGTTTGGGCTGCTTTTCATGCAGGGGGCAAAACTGACCTGGTTGTTCTGAATGGAAACCTGAACCAGTTCAAGTACCGGGTCATTCTTGAAGAAACATTGCTTCCATTTGCTCGTGCAGCCTTTCGAGGAAACTTTGTCTTCCAAGATGACAATGCATGGCCTCATCGTGCTCGCATGATCCAACACTTTCTTGCTGACCGTGGTGTAGAGCATATGGAGTGGCCTGCCATGTCCCCGGATATGAATCCGATAGAGAACTTGTGGGCAGAATTAACGTGTCAAATCGACAACTTGGACCAGCAGCCGACCTCTGTGCGTGAATTGCAGCAGGCTATTGTCACTGCATGGCAAGTGATTCCTGTCCAAACCTTGGCAAATCTCGTGAACAGCATGCTTCGACGTGTACGTGCTCTCCTGAATGCTCGTGGGGGCTACACGAAGTACTGAACTGTAATTTTACTGTCCGTAATCCCAGTCATAATTTAGCTTTTGTTTTTGTTGAAATTTTTTTTGGCTAATGTGCAAAATAAAGAGATACTTCTGGAAAACGTACAGAAGTTTAACACAGTACTGTCCGTGAATTGAGTTCGATACCAGTTTACATCACTTTCAAGGATCAATTTATTTGCTTCGAAATGTCAAATGTGGTTTTTGTTTCTTTTAAAGGTCACATTAACAAAATCTAGAATAATTTCAACATAATTCCAATGAACTTTTGGTTCTAAGTCATCTTGAAAAGTAAGTTCACCCCCACAAAAAAAATATTCCATATTAAATGCCAAGTCTGTAGTACACTCAGCCTAAATTATTTAGCCCAATTCCAAACACAAAACATGAGGCCTACATCAACTTGCACTTTTATACAGTCTTACTGCATTGGAAAGTTTCACATCTATTGGCTTGTATACATATTACCGGCAATGTCAGGAAAAGGAGTTGTCTCCACAAGACATTATTTTAATAGGAACATTTAATATAATGATTTAATACTTTACCCATGGATGAGACAGGAATAAATAACCATAGCAACCTTATCGCCAGGGCATATGACTGTACGTCACCATGAGGATCATAAAAACAGGGCAGACGACATGAGGATGATAAAAACACCAACATTTTTTATAACAGGAAAATGGTCCCTTACATTTGTCTATGCCCACAAGCCGGAGTTGGAAATGGAGAATGGAGAAGGGGGAAGGAGGGGGGGGGGGGGGGGCTAGGAGCACAAAGGTAAAGGGAAAGAGTAAGGGAGGCAAAATACCAATGTAAATCACACAGGAGAATGGGTAAAAATATATTATGAGTAGTTGAGAAATAAAGTGAATAGGGTAAAAGCCAAGCCGAGATACCGTGACTTGAGATGGCAACCCAAAACTGACATGCTTTGCTCTGGCAATAGTCAAGTGTTCTCCTAGAGTCCTGTACAGGTTTGTGATCTCGTTGTCATGATCTCTGTGGCAATGGAGAAGGGACTCGTGTCCACTGTGCTCACTCTCTACCTGCTCCATAGCTTTCTTACACATTACTCTGTTTTTTTTGTTTTTTTTCCCACCTGAAGTCTTCCTTGTATACTTTCTTTGTATACTTTCTGCCATAAAAAAACATAACATGTAGATTGAAAATGTAATTGTTGAGGGACTGTTCTAGCATTCGTTCCAAGTGTATTTTTGGCACGAGGGATGTGCACAACACCTGATTGCATGTGTCCAGGTAATGTAATTACCTCCTTTCATCCCTGTCAATCTGTCTGTTTGGCTGTCTCTGAGCAGGATATCTCAAAAAGTCATGGATGGATTCTGTCAAAACATGGTGGACACGTTGGGTGTATGACATGGACAAAGTGATTCTATTTTGTTGAAGATACGGATCCGAGATTCTTCACCATTGAGAGATGGAGCCAAAAACAATATATCGCATGATATTTCAGAAAGTTGTGGACGAATTATGATAAAACTTGGTGGGTGAGTTGGGTAAGTGACAAGAACAAGCTGATTCGATTTTGGTTAAGGTTCGGATGCAGATCTGGCCTAGTGGTGCCCAGTGGGATACAAAACGTAAACTGTTCAGCCTGGAGGAGCTTCTATTGAGTTCCATTCTAGTTGCCTCATGCAATAATCGTTCAGCACATACATCTCATGCACTCCTAGGTTTTTAGAGGTGACATGAGACATTCTGAACAAATTTGGAAGTCTTTCCGAGACACCAGTGTGTGGATCATCCAAAAACACATTAATTACATTCTTTACCAATTTCCATTACAATGCCAAATCTGTCAAAAATGAGAGGAATACAATCATTGGACAGCTCCAAGTAGGGTCTTCCATTAGCCATGCTGCAAGGCTTTTTAACTACTTAAAGCGTATCTACCCCCCCCCCCCCCCCGGGCACCCTCTTGTTGAGTAGGGTATTGTCGCGTCCGTAGCTGATGAATATCGGCCTCAAATGGATAGCTGATCGGTTAACTCCAAGGCAGCAGTTCGAAACTTGGCGGAATCATTTTGGCGCATGCGGGACTGAAAGTCACGAGGTCCTTACCTGGAACGAGCTGCACACGGGGGTTATCCGATCACTACAAGCACAGAGACGACAAGACGAAGGAAATACAACAAACAATGAATTTATTAAGAATAATTGCAAACCAAATAAAATGGATATGAAGTAAAAAAAAGACAAACTATAATTCCTAATTTGAGATGTTTCCACTCAGATATGAAAATGGACAAGGGGAATGACTAAAGAAAAATAAAAATAAAATCATCCCTTTTATTTGGCACTCAGCTCTAGTCTCGACGAGCACTTTGGTGGGGTCGGTCGCCGAGAGGACCGCGCGTCGACGTGCCCGAACAATGGTGCCGGTCAATCGCACCAGCACACCAAGCCGTGCAGCAGGCAGCCAAATGTCCTCCCGCTTGATCCCGGCCTAGCCAGCACAACCTGGTCCTTCACTCCCTCAAAGAGCACCGAGTCAAACAACACCCCTGGCTCCAACGCTGCAAGGTTTTTTTGGCTCTGAAAAGTTCTCCTCAAGCGCACATGAGAAAACGCGACCGCCTGCCATGAAGCCAGCACCAGAGTGAGCGAGAGGGAGGGACACATCCTCCTTTTTCCCTCGCTGACGTCACTCCCCGACCAATCCCTGCACCCCATTACATCATTCCATATGCTCTCAACCAACGATGAACTTCGGGGCGTGGCCTATCGGTCACAATCCCTTGGAGGCGGAGTTTAGCAGTCATTCGGGAATGTTCGGCTTTCTGTCGACAATGTCGGTTTCATGGCCATTGTTGTTATTGTTGTTGGTGAACAAGGGCTTTTATGGACAGCCTTTTTACTTGTAAAAACCAGAAGGGAAAATCACAGGAGGCAATTACATTCTGGGGATTATCCTTAAGCCCTATCTAACTTAACACAAAAACCACCCTCCGTGTGGTGACATGCAAACACTCTTAACCTTATGGGTTCTCTGTCCCTTACATTGAGGGTTCTTCTTCTTTGCATCCATGGTCCATGCTAAAACCTATACGATCCTAACTCCACTATGGTATTTCTTCCCTACTCCCCACAAACGTAACAGTATATACGTATATTGGTTAAAATGAGCAGCTCTGCGAGATCTTTCGATTTCCTTTGTTTTTAGGTTTTTTTCAACCTAGAAAAAGATAAACCGATTTGAAGGTTTTCAAATCCAGTGATCAAAACTGAGCTCCAGGTGAGGAGAGTATGACAAAAACCCTCATAATGGCCGCTGGAGATACATCTAAATCGTTCAACTCTGTTTTTTTTATTTTTTAAATTAACATTTTAATTAAAATCCTATTAAAAAGACAGGGAGAGAGGGGGAGGAGGGTGATCAAAGATTTTTCTCTTTGAAGTTTGACGTCAAGTTTTCTTCAATTAACTAAACTTTGGGTGGCCAATTGGATGGAAATTAGTGGGCGATGAGAGTTGCACCATTGAAAAGAGCATGAAAAACGGAGTCTATTAAACTTAATTGAGTTTTTCCTTTGTTTTTGAAATGTTGATTTCCAAAGGCTCACTTTAAGTAGTTAACGTGAGGAGAGGACATGGTTATGTACGACCTCAAAAGACTTGTGTAGCCACTGGATCAACAAGAGATATACCAAGAAGTGGACATCCCAGGGTAACGACTCCTGCTCAGGACTGATACATTCGGACGACCCATATACTCAAACGAACTTAAACTGCCTAGAATACTGCATACACACTCCCTGGACCTTGCAGGACAAGTTTCAACAATGCCTAAGATATCTCCATGAAGCAGGGACCCGTGCTCATCATCCTGCTCAGCATACCATGTGATCCTCGTTAATCGACCCATGTGCATACATAATAAATAGATGCCTCGAGATTAATCATCACGCCACTTTTCCCCTCTGCCTCCTTTTTCTGCTTTAATTTACTTAAACGCTGAAGACCTATTATTATCCGCACGCTTTTTGAAAAAATAAAAGGGGCAGATATTGTAATCGCCTCTGTCTATGTGTCAGTCTGTGTCTGTCCGTCCGTCTGTCTGTCACGCTATCTCTTCCTCCAAGGTTGTGCATAAATTCACCAAAATTGGTAGTTATGATCACCACATGGCACGAAGGTGCAAAAGCAGTAACATTTTTGGCCCCGCTCCCCTGGGGCAAGGTCAAAATGTGAAATACCATAAATGCAATTATGGGCACATTTTAAAAATATTTTAAAATGAAACTATATGCAATAAACATTGGGGGACACATAAAATATGGAACAAATTTTTGGATTTTACCCCCAGTTCACTTCCCTAGGAGTTGGGGACCAGGGGTTACAGGGGTCAAAAGAGGCGAAAAAATATTTCAACTTTGCGTTAGGTGGGAGGCGTGGGTATTTGCGACGGCGTGCCATCTACTTCACTCTAGTTCGCATTGTTATTAATACAGTGAGCAGTGTGTTGGATCCCCGTGTGGCATTGTGTCTACTTGCTACACCAACAATGCATACCCAACCGTTTCAGTTTGTACAGCCTGACCTCACAATACTGTACACTGGCCTTGGAAGGCAAGCATACATTGTCTTAATCCAATCTAATAATGTGAGAACCCTTTTGTAAACTTTGCCATCTGAAAAGTATTCTGGAAGTTGGTGTATCACATGTTTTGCCCTGATTCATAAGTAAATGTCACGTATTACTAGGTATGCTTTTTCAGAGAAATCTATCAAAACCAACGTTCTGCACAGATATTTTGCTGAGCTTGTGATTAATGGCTGTCTTGGAAATCTTCCAAACCCGTGGTTTTCTGAGCTCTCTTGAAAATTCCCAAGGTGTAACTGTTACCTGTCTCTGCTTGTATAGTAATGTCTCGAGCACCTTGCTGGCTGAATGTCATTCTGAATTTCAAAGAGATCATCGTGAAGCTATTTCTAACCACATTTCTACCAAATGCTTGACTCGCAAATCATTTTTGAAAAGAAAATCTCTTAGGAAATGTTTAATTTATTGTGGTTTCTCCTTTTTGCCTTTGATTCACTTCCCGTCTTTGTTATCATGTGCTGATGGTTTTATGTTTGAACCTGGCCCCCAATTTACAACAACAGTGATGTACTGAATTGGCTATTCGTCCCACCTGTGCCATATCCACGTCTCAGCACTCCAACCTCTACTGCAAGTAGTGCAAGTAATACAGCTACCCCAGAGTAAGCAATTTCGTATGGGTATTGCACGTAATGGCCTTTTTCTTTAAAGACCCTCTGGGATGGTGTATGTCAAGGTTTTACTTGATAATAGGCCAACAGGCTTTATCTAACAATCTGTGAACAGTTCTCTCCTAGATGTAGTGACCCCTGCTGGCGATAAACTAGATTTGCCGTTTTTAGTAAATCAGACCAGGTATTGAGCACAGAACTGAAAGCTCTGTCACAGGTATAACACCAAATGAGCTATCGATCCACTCCCGCTCTATTAAATAAATGATTTTGACGGATTGCTGAAAAATGATGTGTATTTTGATCTGTTAGTTTATGATATGCATGATGGCTTAGAAAGACTGTTTTTCTTGTGTGTAGATTTTTCTGAATCATTAAAGGTTGATTCTTTTTGGGACAGATACCTTATCATTGAAAATTTCATCCCCCCGGAAGTCAAAAATAAGCTGATGCAGCGGGCTACATTTGATGAAGAAGACGATCACTGGAAACTGCAGCCCATCATTCCTGGGTAGTTATCCCATGACGTGATCAATGATGAACAAATTGATTTGCATGAAAACTTGTGCTAAATTACATCAACATGATTAGACTTGTATTTTTGAGGTTTCAATGTGATATATTTCCACATCAGAAAAAGATTAACACATTTTGAATTGGCAAATTGTCATTCATGGCCCTCGTTCTCCACACCACCAGACGTTCTCAAGAACAACAGCAACAGCAGCTTACACGTCCTGTCTCCGCTGTCGGTTATCGGAGGCCTATATGCCAGGCTGCCTTTGACACTGTACACCACTGGGGAAACGCACGTTTTCGGGTGAGCGACACAATGGGGATCGGTATTCTCTTGGGAAATGCACCACATCACTTTCAATATACAGTCAGGTCAGAGGTCAAAAGCATCGTTATTCCAGATCCAAATTCGATTCAAGAGTTCAAAATCTTTGTAGGCATGGCAAGTGAATGGAGAGACCAATATTTTGGCAAAGGGGTGTTTCCAGTTTCGGTTAACAGCATTATTGTTTATCTTGTCTTTGCAAGGTGATGGACATAAACTTTAGGATGACATTCCATACTTCAACCTGAGAATAGAGCAACAGCTCTGCATTGTCATTTGCCCATGCAGGCTGAAAATGTGATGTTATTGGAGCTCGAGATGCCCGTAAGGACGACACAAGACCTGCATTGGCCAGACAGCCGGGCCAGGACGGAGAGACGTGGGAGTACGATGGGTGCAGGGGCAGAGGGACGACCAGAGGGAACCTCACTTGATGCATCCCCGGAATTACGCAGAGCAAAAACAAGGCAAGGCCACACTCTGGCTTTGATAGTCATGCAAAATTTAAGGCATTTGTAGGAGGGGTTTTACATTGAATATGGTAATATAGTAAGTAGCATCTTTGAAATCATTATTGAAATTAATTAATTCTGGCAAAAATTCCCCAAAAACACCATATAAAGAATTTTTTTACTTGTGAAACATAAAATACTTTCTCATGGAATAATGGTGCTATATCCATCTCGCAGAATTATTGATGCTTGTGGACTCTCGCGCAGCGAGAGCTGCACATGGTGGCCCAACGCCATATTAAGTGACCTATCTTCTAGGTACCTATCCAATTCCAGCTTAAACATGTCGACTGATTTACCCTATTACTCCCTATCCAGCAAGACCATTCCATGCATTAACTACTCTCGAGTGAAAGTAACTATATTTATGGAAGTCACAAACCTGAAGTTGCAATGGATTCCTCTGTCTGTGTGTACAGGATGAAGCTGGGAAGAAGGCCGGTGTCTGCCATGTCTCAGTTGCCCGTCCTGATGTCCCAAATGGCCTGCTCCCGTAGGTCGCAGATCTATACATCCCCTGCGGCACTAGGTTACAGTCAGGCGTATGGAAATCAGGGCTGTTCCCAATCGTCTGCTCCACAAGCATTTGTCCAGACGTCGTCCTCTCGACAACACGGTCAGCCTTTTTCTCTGCAGGTGTTCGCCAAGCCCAGCACAGTTCCGTCCTTGTTGGGGCAGAGCCCTAATGACATTTGAGAGAACCAAAATGTGCTTCTTTTGGATTGTACCATTCGCTTTCTGGCGCTTATTGTTAATAAAGGTTTTTTGATGTGAGCAAAGTAATACAAGACTTGGATGAGCGACACAGAAAGGTAAAATATTTCGTTTGTAAAGATGTGAATTTTGAAACTTTTATTTTGTTTTGTGTTTACTCTATCATGTCCGTAAGGAGGTGATAAATGGCTTTGGGGATTGGAAAAGTGGGGGAACGTAGGAATGTTATTAGGCTCGCCTGTTCCCGAAGGGATGAGATAGGCTGTTGTAATCGGTCTGCGTCGGGGAGTGTGCGAGTCCACACGCAGATCCATTTTAATATAGATCGTACATTCTCAGATCTACTGTAGTCGAGATTCCACGTTGTTAAAGGCTCGGGCTTGAGATTTTGGTAGAGAAAGGAATGCAACGTTTTCGGAAACTTTGGAGACATTTATACAAGTCCATATTTGCTATTGTGGATAAGAAACCCAAGACTCCTGTTTGAATTTGATACCTTTAAAAACAGGGTATCCTTTTGTTCTCTTTTCATTTGTTTTTGTTTCCTATACTGTTCATATTAAATTTATTTTTATTTGTCTATTTATTCCTCTTTTTAAAAAAAAAAGTTTTTTCCCATTTTGTATTTTTCTATTTCTTTGGTGTCATATTGCACTTGTTTCCTTTGTTTTGAAAAAGAGAAAAGGAAGTTGTAAACCATTTGCATAATGTGATGCAATGCCAGCTAAAACAATTAATGGATAATTGGAGTTTTCTCTTTTACACTTGTGATCGATTTCTGGCATTGGCATTGATTGTTCTCTCGTTCTTTCTTGGAAAATGTTAATATTTTTGTAGCGCTGGAATGTTTCGTTAACAATCTTAGATCTGTTTGCAAATCTCTCCATGCGGTTAAAGGCGACACAGTACTGCCTTCACTTTTATGTTGACTATGTCATCAAAATTTGCCTCTCCGATCATTTGGCCAATCACCTCATCACATCAAAATTTGCCTCTCCGATCATTTGGCCAATCACCTCATCACATCAAAATTTGCTTATCTGATCATCGGCTCATTTTGTCATGAAAATGACGAGATAAACAAATGACAGAAGTTCCACATACAAGGATATGGGATAATACTAGGATAATACAAGGATATACAAGGATAATACAAGGATACTAGGACACCAAGTTAGAGTAGGAGGCCACTCGGCCCATCATGCATGGACCATACCCGTGTCCCTGAACCTCGATCTAAGCAATGTTACAGTGATGTTGGAACTGGGGTGGTGTAATAGGAGGGAGTAGATGTAGGGGGGAGGTTAGAAAGAAGAGGGTATAAATGGGAAGGGGAATGATTGCCTGGAGTTTTTCAGGAGTACTCAAATCAAAAACGTTAATTTGTTTCATTCCATTCTTGCATGTTATATGTGCAGCATTTTTTTATTTATCATTAACCATCTTTCCATTGTTTTTCATTTGCATTTCTCGATCGATTTGAGGGAAGTTGCCATTATTCACTGATAGGTTGTGCCTTTTCATAGTGTAATGACCGACATCTCTGATTATGCCCAAATATATACTGTATATTTTGAGCAACGTGGTCAACAACTACCCTCAAAAGTAAGGACATGTCAAAAGATTATGCAAGAGATAAGGGAAGCTTTTTGAATGAAACTTAAGATTATCGAAGAACCAAACATTAGAAGATGATCGCATATCCGACGTTTTCTTTGGGGGGAAGCATTGCTCAAGGCGCCACCTAGTTGGGTTGCTACCTTATTGGCTGACATTGCTACCCATCAGCTTGTAGGTAAAAATCGTTTGTGGTATCAATCGAGCATGGATGCAACTGTGTGCTTAAACCTATACACCACCTAAAAAGCAATGCTTTAATCTCTGTCAAACTTCTGCGTCAGTGGGAGAATCTTGCGAGGTGATGATGATGATGATGCTCACGTGCGGTGCCAACACACATCATTTGTTGTAACTTGTAGAACGGTTGGCCATCAGCACCAAAACCTTGAGCTCATTCTATAAAATTGGACCCACCAATGCTTGATGCCTAATGCTCTTGTCAAGACAACCTGACCTCGTAAAAGTCCTCTATATTCACTAATGTGCATTCGACGATAAAACCCGAATTTTTCATTTCTTCCAGGAAACTTGTTGTTTTTTGTATAATTATGGTCATGCAGTTTGCAACTGTTTGATAATGAGAGAAGCTGGTATCTCAAGTATTTAAACTGTGAAAATGTTGGTCGGAAATATAATTGTGTCCTTCACTGTTGAAACCAGCATGTATTAGTTTACGCACCATGGTGTCAGAAGAGGAAACTTTGACGGCTTGAGTCTTGTTTGTACAGGTAAATAATCCTGATATTGATGAACCTATTTGACAACCTACAATGTTGAATCATTCTTGTTGCCATTTTCTGCAGTTAGTGTTTGCAGAGGTTCTTTTTTTTTTTTTTTTTTTTACTTCTGTGCTTCATAACCAAGTGAGTGCTAGCTGTTGTTTTACTTCGTTCCTCTCATGGAGGAGAACAAAGAAGAAAACTATGATTATTATGCGGCATCGAGTATGTGATCCTTGTGATCCCAATTGAAAAGTACTCAAATCTGCAGGGTGGGGGGTTGGAATCTGTTAAACTGGCGGGTGGTGTTGATATTGCAGAGCGCAACACCATTGGCAGTCTGTTTTCAATCGCATATGGAGACATCGTTGTGTGGGTTTCTTCTTGCTTGCTTGAACCTTTCCTAAAATCAATGGTCTGAGGTTTCTCTGGCAAAACGAATAAATAAAGGTGCATTGCTCTGCAGTTCTCAATTGCCTTCCTTTTCTTGAACCAATAAAAGTTAGACTTGTATTGTCTGTTGGGAAGTTGCGTTGCGTGGCCTGTTCCATTAATGTTCCATGTTCCCGTCTGAATGTTTGTCTTGAAATCATGTGACCCCAGAATCATATCCTACTAGATACTGTCATTGTATACACAACCTCTGCAGTGAGCCATTGAGTGTTGTAAAGAAAGATTTTATTTATTTATTATTATTTAATTTAATACAATGACAACACAGAGTATTTAAAAACATTTTTTGTTGATTAACGTGTCGGCTTTAACACTTAACTGGGAAATAGACGTGACAGAAATGTACGTGTGATCTCAAAAAAATTGACAATTGTAATCGAACGCTACAAAGTGCGATAGTCAAGGAATGATTAACCCGTGCTGTGATCTATCTCAATGTCAGGCAGATCTGCGACATTCGTTTTTTTCCTTCAGATGTCATTCTGCTTGCCCACTTTGCTGTTGACCTTCAGACCTACCAAACCTCCTGGGGTATGATCAGGGCCTTCTGCATGCAATGGAAATTCAGGTGTTGCACGCTCACTCCTCTGGAACATGTTCTTGTGCAATGTACTTGTCACGGTACTGAGCCTGGAATTGGCTGCTTTCAGTTGTTCCTGCACGAGTTGTACAGAACATTTATGTTTCCAATTTACGTTTTATTTTGTATCAATGTTAATCCTTTCACTCACAAAGATAAATGAGTTTTTCAACTCTGAAGCTCTTTGGCCTCCATTAATGTTCTATTACTACTATAACTACTACCTATGACTACTACTACTACTACTTTAATGGCCATAATTACCCACATCTTCATGTGAGGTTGGCTGGGGAAAGTCTTTGTCACCAAGTCTTTCATGAACCAACTGGCTTGGCCTGATGGCCGAGATTAGCGAGAGCGAGCAATGCAGGCAAAGATTAGTGAGAGAGCACCGAGCAGCGAGAGGGAACTGTGGGCAAAGAGCAGCGAGAGGGCACCCGGGGTGGGGATGGGGAAACTATGAGCAGTGAGAAAGAACCAGAGACAGAGCAGCCAGAGCCAAAGCGCGCAAATGCGTGTGCCAGTTTTTATCAGCGTTGGACCGCCCACTGCTGGTCCTCACTGGTGGTTTGTTGATCGATTATGGGGCAGCGCTCTTCACCTGGCGTTCATTCCACCACCCATCCAGAATGTTTCTGCAGCTCAAACTGTTAAACCCCCACCCCCCTTCGGATTTTCGTTGAAAATTATTGAATGCAGTCCTGTGGCAGATACAGAGTGCACCATTCAACTTTATCTTCATGTGTGAGTCAATTATGCGTGTTTACAGGACATGCTGATGATAAGAGGTGTCACGTTAATCTTTTGATAGTGCATTATATGTGTGTTTCCCCAATCGTGCTGGTCATATTTTAATGGTGCATTAAATGTGTTTCCAAATCTGCGTTTCATATTTTAATAGCGCATCAGATGTGTGTTTCCCAATCACGCTGTTCATTTTTTATTAGCGCATCAGATGTGCATTTCCCAATCATGCTGTTCATCTTTTATTAGCGCATTAAATGTGTGTTTCCCAATTGTGGTGCTCATCTTTTAATAGCGCATTAAATGTGTGTTTCCCAATCACTGTTCATCTTTTATTAGCGCATTAAATGTGTGTTCCCAATCATGCTGTTCATTTTTTAATAGCACATTAAATGTGTTTCCCAATCACGCTGTTCATCTTTTATGAGCGCATTAAATGTGTTTTCCAATCATGCTGTTCATTTTTTAATAGCACATTAAATGTGTGTTTCCCTATCACGCTGTTCATCTTTTAATAGCACATTACATGTGTTTCCCAATAAGGTAAGAGGACAAAACGATGTTTTGGATGTTTTTTTTTTTTTACAGATGAAGCATGGTTTAATCTTTCTGGGCATGTTCATTCACAAAACACTCGTTTATGGCTAAGTGAACAACCTTATATAATTGGTAGGTAGATAGTAGTAAAAAATTTTTTATTTAATCACCCTCCAGTATGTAGGTGAAAATAAGTTAAGGTTCTTATGTAAATATAGAAGTCAGTGAATATCTGCAAAAGTCTTCAGTGACCTTGCTTCTATCACAAGGGTGTTCTACACTAAATACTTCAACCAGTATATTTGCACATGTTCTGTCATGCATGTTACCTTAATGGACAGGTCCTGATGATCATTGCTCTGAGACTTGGTCCGTAGTTCGACCAAGCTTTCCTGTGTGAAATCCTCTCTTATCCGCAGCAACTCCAGCCAATCTGCATTCATTTGGTTCTGCAGATTTAGTATCTACAGTGTAGGGGGAAGGAACAAGTTTAGGTATAACAAGAGGGAATGAATGCTGATTAAGTAATGAAACTAGAACAGCACTCGGTAGAGCACATAATCTCGCCTCGCTTGCTCATTCTGAACAAAAATACCATTGTTAACTGAACTATCATGGCCCATATACCCGTATCATCCATGCACCCTATTATGTCACACACATTGCCATTATCCATAGCTTTATTGATTATTGATTAATTATTAGGACATTTAACAACCACTTATGTGCACATTAAGACTAAATTGCATCAATGAAGGTTAATATGAAAAAAAAAATTAAAACTATATTCACCATGGCTAGTCAAAAATATGTATAAAGTTTCGTATCGATATCTGTAACATTTTTATATGTAAAGCATCTGTAAAGGGGTTTTCGAGAATATATTTTTTGCTTTTATTTTCAATACAATATGGCCACTAGACTATGTGACAGATGACATCTTTAATTTAATTCTTCACTCATATTGGGTTGTACATCAGATATGTGAAGCTTCAGATTTTTGGACAAGGATTTTCATTCAACCAATTATGGCTGGAATACAATTTCACTGATGACATCATTGTTATCATCCTATATACCCCATGTGGAGTTGATGACATGCCAAGTTTCAATTTTTTTGTTGAGCGGTTTTGGAGAAAAATGTCCAATTTTTTTTCCCTTTAATCCAATATAGCTGCCATACCATGGACCTATGATGTCAGCGTTATCAACAAAATATTCTCCATGGGGAGTCTCTTCTCTGTTTAAAGTTTCACGTGGACTGGATAAGTGGTTGCAGAGAAAAAACATTTAAGCAAAAATATGGATGTACATGTGTGCACACACACACACACACCACACTCTAGATATCAAAACAAGGAAACTCCTTACCATCCACAAAATGTTTTACAAAAATCAATGCATCCGGAGAATGTACCTGCCGAGACGAGAAGGAGGTAGCGGCCTGATGGAGCTCAACCAAGTGCACAGAATGACAACTGCAGGATTGGCCGAATATGTAAAAGGTGCAACGGACTACCAAATCCAATTTGTAAGCAAACACAAAGACAACAAACCAGAGAAGGCTTCCCTAACCCACCTAGCAAAAAAGTTCCGAAGATGTGATGCAGAATGGAAACCGAAACGAGTTGCAAAAACCAACAATTGCAAAAAATACGAAATAAAATATAAAATGAAATATCAACAGATATACACAACCAACTGAGAAAATGATAAAAGAGCAAAAAGGTATTAAAAAAAAAAAAGTTGGACAGATTGGGAGTAGACAAAGAAGGCTCTTTGGAATGGCTAAGATGAGGTCAGATCAAATGGGATGGAGATCGAGTCATTATAAATGCCCAAGACCAAGGACACTACACCAATGGCTTTAAAGAAAATGGTGGGACAGTCAATTGGACAAGTGAAGGTTCTGCTGCAAGACCCATGACCTTCGATAGAGACCCAGGTTTCTTACACTGGGTTGAACATTGCGTTCCAAAATATCTTGATAATTTCATGATGCCATGCACACATTCAAGGCACCCAGTGCCAGAGGCAGCACAGCAACCCCAAAACATCAATGAACCTCCTCCATGTTTGACTGTAGGGAAGGTGTTCTTTTCTTTGAAAGCTTCATTTTGTTTTCTGTAAACATAGAGATGATGTGCTTTACCAAAAAGCTCTAATTTGGTCTCATCTGTCCTCAGGACATTCTCACAGAAGGATATTGGCTTGTTCAGGAGTGTTTTTGAAAATTCCAGTTGGGCTTTCTCAGCAGTGGGGTCCTCCTGGGTCTCCGACCATAGAACCCCCTTTCATTGAGTTGGTGATGGTGCGAGTGGTGCGAGTTGAAACTGTCGTACCAGTTGATCGAGGTGCTTTCTCCACCATTTGAGCAATCCTTCGCTGCAACCTTCGAACAAGTTTAGTCTTGCTGCCACGTCCAGGGAGGTTGGCTACAGTGCCATGGGCCTTAAACTTCCTGATAACATTGCGTACGGTGGACACAGGAACATCAAGGTCACTGGAGATGGACTTGTAGCCTTGAGATTGTCCATGCTTAGCTACAATTTTGTGTCTGACGTCCTCAGACAATTCTCTGGTTTTCTTTCTTTTCTCTATGCTCATTGCAGTACACACAGTGACACAAAGCAGCAGAACGACTCCTTTTCTCCATTCAAACTGGTTGAATGAGTGATTTTATATTGCAGGCATATTTTTATATTTTATACCACAGGTGAGTTCAATTCCAAAGTAAAGGAGAATCACATGCTTGACATCTAATTATTTCTAACAACTTCTAAAAGGTGCCAATAATATTGTCCGGGCCATTTTAGGATTTCTGTGTGAAATAAGCTAAGATTTAGTAATCTTTTCAGCTTTTTTGTTTTGTTCCACCGCAAACCAAAGAAATGCAAATGTGGATACCAAAATATGTTTTTATTTCAACAATTTTCTGGAAGAAATGGTGCATTTTTTGAAAAAAGTTCAAGGGTGCCAATATTTTTGGCCACGACTGTGTGTGTGTGTGTGTGTGTGTGTGTGTGTGTGTGTGTGTGTGTGTGTGTGTGTGTACATGTATATATATATATACATATAAATACACACGCACACACAAAGGTGGATACTTTGAGTTGAGACCTGGGAGGGCTCCGTTCCACCTTCTGAAACTCGCATGTGAAGATGACAACCAACGACACACACACACACACACACACACACACACACACACACACACACACACACACACACACACACACACACACACATTGCAATAGTCTCGCAACCCCTTTGCGGCGACGAGACTGATTGGCAAATTCTCGTATCCAGATCTTCACCAAAATCTCATCAATATTGTACCTGTCACACGCCCAACCTGTCAACCAAGTTTTGTCCATATCCACCTATAACTTTTTGAGATATCCTGCTCGTAGACAGACAAGCTCAGTAACGGGTTCAAACCTCTATAAAGTCTCGACGAACTCCCCCGAGCTTGACTCGTTCTTCGTACAGAACTGTAACCATCATCTTCTTTCTTAGGGATTCTTCTTGTAAGTGCTTGTATTCCTCGACAGGTTGTTGATTGCTGTGTATTGATCTGCTTACACATTCCTTTCGTGATGTTATATGGTCATGCAAAAGGAAAGAAAAATGAGGAGGGCATAAATAACACAAATAATAAAATGTGCAATGTATCCATTATGTGCAAAATGCAACCTCCATGAATATGAGAATGATTCTATGGAGGTAACCATGTCTTGTGACAAATATCTGCAAAAAAATAAAAGAAAAAGAGTGACGTCACGTGTTGTATTATGGCCCGTGAATGAAGTGGTGCCCCAAACAGAAATTGCTGAGAATTTTACTGAAGTTTCATTTTCCGCCATATTGTTGGGTTCTCTTTCTCCACATAAGGGTTTAAATGAAAGCAACATTTCAATTTGGGCCTAAGGCATTCAAACAGGTCAATGCTCAGCTTGGGCCGTGCAATAGGACCCCAAATCTCTGGTCCAAAAGGAATGCTTTCGCACAGGATAAGGATTGCCAAGGTAGCCCCATTCAACACTATAATGATTGCAATGAGCAAACGAAGAACGAGTTTCCTTTGGAGCTTGCCATATTCCTCGTTATATTTCCAAATTCCCTCACTTCAAGACTACCCCTTTCCTCTCCCCTATTCACACTCCCCTATTCACACTCCCCACTCCCCTTCACACTCATCCATGCTGTGGGGGACATAAATTGTCCCTTTTTATCACACAAATTGTCCCTTATTGCCACCATCTCCCCCTCCCTCCTGTGGCAGAAGTGCTCAGGTGGAGGGAAGGAGAGGAAAGGAAGGGGGAGGGGGCAGAGGGCAGGGAGGGTCACTTCTTCCACCATAAGCATTTCTGTCCTTTCATTCTGGGAAAATGAATGTGTGAGCTTCTGTACATTATGAAGTTAAGATGGAGGCTCAGTGCGATATCTTGTACATACAGCTTTAAAAGGATCAACTAGACA
Organism: Myxine glutinosa; assembly: GCF_964187855.1. Classification (NCBI taxonomy): domain Eukaryota; kingdom Metazoa; phylum Chordata; class Myxini; order Myxiniformes; family Myxinidae; genus Myxine; species Myxine glutinosa. The sequence goes on along the minus strand of NC_136262.1, from coordinate 61,147,795 downwards.
GAATGGACGGGAGACACGTAAATGCAAGTTCAAAATCACGAAGTCGCAGCACAGCCCTTATACATTAAAATGTAGACTCCTCTCTATTGATGCTTGTAACAATACAGCAAGTCAGAAACTTCATTTATTAAGGATGTAAACTTAAGGAAATTGGTATCAACCGTGATTGAGTCTGCACTGATGTTGTCATCATGATGGGAATGGAAGATTACATCACTGTACAAAAGTTTGGAATATTCCAATGATATTCATACTTTAGGGTAAATTCATCAAATTTATTGGTGATAACAATCATATGTGTTTATTGTTGTAAATTAACAGCCTTTATCCATTAAACGTGTGTGACACAAACGACTGAAGTAAATAACAAGAACAGTGTCATTTTATAGTATCAGTCAATACTTTATTTGGTTTTGACCTATTGAGTGCCATCACTCTTTTCCCCATGCTTCCTGTAAACGACTGATGCACTCTTACAGGAATGCTGTGCCAAATGCCCTGCAGTACATTCCACAGTTCTGTAAGGTTAGTTGGGTTCCTCTTGTTCTTCTCTGTTTCCAGGTAATCCCATTTGGCCTCGATGGGACTCATGTCTGGTCGATGGGATGGCCATTCTAACACTTGGAGCACACCAACTGTAACCGTGTTCTCCAAATACTGTTTTAGTCCGTTGGAAGTGTGTTTTGGATCATTATCTTGTTGGAAAATGAATCCTCTTCCAATTAAACTACAGTCACGTGAAAAAGTAAGTACACCCCATGTAAAGTTTTGACTTTTTCAACATATTTCAACATACAGCCATTTGATCTTCATTTCAACAATATTGATAGATAAAGGTGATATAATATAACAAATATCATGAAACATTTACATTTTGTAATCCATTGTATAATTTAAACAAACATAAATGCAAATTTTGCGTGTGGAAAAAGTAAGTACACGCCTACATTTATCACTACTTCAAATACCTAAAATTAGAATCAGGTGCACCAGCTCAGGTGCAAATGATTAGAACATCGTTAGAGAGGATCTTGGAGGAACCTGTCTTATTTAAACCTCAGACATTTAGTTTGCTTTGCTCTTTGTTGTTGAAGTGTGCGGCATCACCATGCCTAGATCAAAAGAGCTCTCTGAGGCCTTCAGAAAGAAGGTTATAGATGCCTATGAGTCTGGGAAGGGATTTAAAAAGATCTCCAAACAATTTCAAATCAATCATTCAACTGTACGGAAGATCATCTACAAGTGGAGAAGATTCCAAACAACTGCCAACTTGTTCAGGCCAGGCCGCCCCAGCAAGTTCAGCCTGAGAGCAGACCGCAAGATGCTGAAAGAAGTCTCTAAGAACCCCAGAATGTCATCTCGGGACCTACAGGTAGCTCTTGCCACTGTTGATGTCAAAGTACACGAGTCTACCATTAGAAAGAGGCTGCACAAATTTGATCTACATGGGAGGTGTGCCAGGAGGAAACCTTTGCTGTCCAGAAAGAACACCAGGGCAAGACTAAAGTTTGCCAATGAACACCTAGGCAAAGACCAGCACTTCTGGAACAATGTGCTCTGGACAGATGGGTCAAAGGTAGAGCTATTTGGCCACAGTACCAGAAGACATGTTTGGCAAAAACTAAAGACAGCATTTGACCACAAGAACCTGATACCAACAAACCCTGGTGTTGGGCTAGTGGCTAGGGTGCCGGCTTAGGATACCTAGGATCCTGGGTTCGAATCCCGGTCGATTGCTGAATTAACGCCAGGGGGGTTGACTCAGCCTGTCATCCTTCCGAGGTCGGCAAATTGAGTACTAGTACACTGGTAATTCCCTGCTTGTCGTTAAAGGCGGCAAAAAGGGTTGGCGTCAGGAAGGGCATCCGGCAGTAAAACATTGCTTCAAAAAGGGGACCGAAAAACAACAACAATCACGGTCCCCGAAAAAGGCCAACCCCCGCTTTGCAGGGAAAAAAGGCCTCTAAAGGTGGTTATATATATTTTTAACCTGATACCAACTGTAAAGCATGGTGGTGTAAATATTATGGTTTGGGGCAGCCTTGCTGCATCAGGGCCTGGGCAGCTCACGACCATAGAATCCACTATGAATTCTTCATTGTACCAGAGGGTGCTTGAGGATAATGTGCGGCCATCTGTCGGAAAGTTGAAGCCCAACCGAAGGTGGACCTTGCAACATGACAATGACCCTAAACATACCAGTAAATCCACCAAGGAATGGCTGAAAAGAAAGAAATGGAGGGTTCTGAAATGGCCAAGTCAAAGCCCGGATCTAAATCCCTTCGAGATGTTGTGGGGGGATTTCAAACGAGCTGTGCATGCAAGAAACCCTTCAAACATCGCACAGCTGAAAGAATTCTGCATGGAGGAGTCGGCAAAAATTTATCCCAGTCGATGTCAGAGACTGGTAGACAGTTATAAGAAACGCCTACTTGAGGTTGTTTCTGCCAAAGGGGGCAATGCCACCTATTCGAGCCAAGGGTGTACTTACTTTTTCCACATGCGAAATTTACATTTATGTTACATTATACAATGGACTACAAAATGTAAATGTTTCATGATATTTGTTATATTATATCACCTTTATCTGTCAATATTGTTGAAAAGAAGATCAAATAGCTGTATGTTGAAATATGTTGAAAAAGTCTAAACTTTACATGGGGTGTACTTACTTTTTCACGTGACTGTATTTCCACTAGGAACCGCATGGTGCTGCAGTATCTGCTTGTACTTCTCTTTTGTTAGCATCTCATTTATTTTAACAAGTTTTCCCACAACAAAATCTGAGGTACAAACCCGGACAGTCACAGAGCCTCCTCCGTGTTTAACAATAGGATGCAAACATTGTGTGCCGTAACTCTGTACAGGTCTTTGGCGTACAAATTGGAGACATCATTGCAGAGAGATTGATTGATTGATTGATTGTAGAGAGATAGATTGCAGGAGATTTTCATATTTTCTCCTATTTTCTTCATAGTGTGCCCTTCTTCTCACAGAGTCTGGATCTTCACATACTATTTCATTGAAACTTGCTTCCTTGGTGCAATTCTGTACTCACTCATAGACTTTCACACAAGGAAACAAGCTGATGAAAACTAATTTCACATATTCGTAACTTGCAACTCTTATTGAGGTTGCTTGTAATTAACATTCATGTGACTGGTGTTGATTACTTCAATAAATTATTATTATTAACTCAACTGGACGGATCACATACTGAACCCTCCGGCGTCTGTCGTCTGTCGTCCGTTAACTTTTCGACGTTAACACTCCAGCATCCACAAATATCAACCGATTCTGATCAAATGCAGCATCCTTACCCCAAGGACCAGGTTGGTATTACATTTCAGCCCGATCCTTTGAAAAATGGCGGACGTAGGCGACCATTTTGTTTTTGGTCATGAAAACGACGTTAGCACTCTAGCGTCCACAAATATTAACAGATTTTGATCAAACTTAGAATGTTTAACCCTTACCACACAAGGTAGGTTGCTATTGCATTCCAACCCGATCTGTCACAAAATGGCCGCCATAGGCCGCCATATTGTTTTCAGCTCCGAAACGACGTTAAGACTTTAACGTCCATAAATATTTATGGATTTTGATCAAACTTGGTGTGTGAGACTCTTACCACACAAGGTAGGTTGCTATTGCATTCCAACCCGATCTGTCACAAAATTGGCCGCCATAGGCCGCCATATTGTTTTCAGCTCCGAAACGACGTTAAGACTTTAACGTCCATAAATATTAATGGATTTTGATCAAACTTGGTGTGTGAGACTCTTACCACACAAGGTAGTGTTACGTGGTCCCCTCGGTGAATACCTGGTCTCAGTGACCCCCGGACCGTGAGAGGAACTTTGCCAGAAAGCTGTACTATATAGGCGCTTTCGCCACGCAAGCCATATGAATTTCACCCAAGAGACAACTGACGTTCAAGGATATATTTCAATGGTAATGATACCAAACAATTTCAATGACACAACCATCAACAATATTTCAATGACACCACCACGGAGATTTTCCCCGAGCAATCAACAACACAGAATCCTCACCAATTCCCAATTCACAATCAATTCCCTATGATTAAGATGGCCATCTTATACATGTGTGTCCCGGTGAGTACTCACGAAACCCTTTTGGTCTCGGTCCCGCACAATGTCTCTGGGCCCCTCTTGACCAAGATGATGGTCGCCGTCACCGCACTCGGGCGGTAGAACGAACCCCGGGTGGACGTTTCTCCACCGGGCAGGTATCGTACCAGGCACCGTGGCGGCAGCCCCTCGTGGCCACGCGCAGCGGATACGGTAGAGCAAGCCAAACCCCACGCCGCTTGCAAGGCGCGTTAGGCCCCAACGTGCGACCCGCACGCGTCTGTTTGGACGGTGCCGCGAACGATTCCAGACGCGGGGTCGAGGCACGGCCCCACGTCAACTTGACGTCTCCACCGGGCAGGTACCCGTCCCCGGGAATTCCTCTCGCCTGACAGGTTTCGGAACGCCTCTGTTTTCCGCGCAGCGCAAGGTCGATTCCACCTTTTGTCGTCGCGGGGCGAGGAAGAAGAATCACCGTCCTTTTTTCTCCTCGTGTCTTTTCTTCTTCCGTTTCCGGTCACTTCCGTTTCCGGCCACTGGTTCAGAAGGGCTCCTGACCCTCCAATCACAACAACCCTTAATATACTACACACGGATAAGCAAAGACCTGAATGGTAATCCACATACATTCACATAAATATGTAACACTCCCCCCCTTCAAGAAAGAAAGTTTGAACCCCGCGAAAACTTTCTTTGCCGGCCAATTTGGAGAAACAAACCAGATCACTCAACCCCCCCCCCCCCCAGATTAACTCACTCTGGACAAAGCATCCGCCACGACATTGTCCCGGCCCCGTACATGTTCAATTTCCAAGTTGAACCCCTGCAAAGCCAAACTCCATCTCATCAACCTCTGATTTTTATTTTTCATTCTTTGAATGAAGGTTAAGGGGTTGTGATCCGTAAAGACCTTTATGGGAAAGGACGTGATTCCTAAATACACCTCATAATGTTGAAGCCCTAGCAGGAGAGCCAGGGTCTCTTTCTCCACGGTGGCATAATTTGCCTGATGTTTATTGAACTTTTTGGAGTAGTAGCACACGGGGTGGTCCACCCCATCCTCATCTTCCTGTAACAAGACCGCTCCAGCCCCCACATCGCTTGCATCTACGGCCAACTTGAAAGGTGCCTGAAAGTCCGGAGCGGTTAGGACCGGAGAGCTCATTAGTATCGCTTTGACATGGGCAAAGGCCGCCTGACATTTGCCATCCCAAACGAATGGGGTCTCCTTTCTCAACAAACTCGTTAAAGGGGCTACCACATCCGAAAAATTCTTACAGAACCGCCGGTACCACCCCGCCATACCTAAGAATCTCATCAGCTCTTTCTTCCCCTTTGGGACTTGGAAGTGATCGATAGCTTCTACCTTGGCGGTCACTGGTTGTACTTGACCCTGCCCTACTACATGGCCGAGGAACACTACCTGTGCTCTTACAAATTCACTCTTGGCTAAGTTGATGGTCAGACCTGCCTCGGACATCGTCTGAAAAAATGCATGGATTTGCTTAATATGGTCTTCCATGGTCATGGTGTGGATGATTACATCATCCAGATATGCCTCCACCCCCTCCAGGTCTGCAATGAGCCTATTAATCAGTCGTTGAAATGTCGCCGGCCCGTTCTTCAACCCAAAAGGGAGGACCTTGTACTGATATAACCCATTCGGAGTGACCAAAGCTGAGATTTCTTTGGCTCTATCGGTAAGAGGGATCTGCCAATACCCTTTCAGCAAGTCAAATTTGGTAACAAATTTAGCTGGGCCTATTCGATCAATACAGTCGTCAATCCTCGGGAGCGGATAGGAGTCGGTCTTGGTCACTGCATTCACCCGTTTTAAATCCGTACAACACCGGAAGCTGCCATCGGGTTTCGGAACCAACACACATGGGGAGCTCCATTCACTGTTGCTTGGTTCGATGATGTCATTGTCCAACATATATTGCATCTCCTTCCGAAGGTACTCCATCTTCACCGGGTTCATCCGATAGGGGTGTTGTTTCACTGGAGTGGCCTCCCCCACCTCGATATCATGATATACTAAGTCCGTACGTACGACCAGGTACATCTGTGAACAAATGTTTAAATTCGAACATTAGGCTGGACAGTTGTCCTTGCTGTTCCCTTGTTAAATGACCTAACTTCTCATCCAAATGATTCAACACTTCGGTGTTCGTCAATTTGGGGCAGGCCTGGTCATCCAAGTTATCAAACTTCACCCCGGCGTTTCCGTCCATTGTCACCGGTACGACCGGTGAGACAGGAACTACGTCTTCCACCGGTTCCCTCTCATGATATTTCTTCAGTCGGTTGACATGACACAACTGTCGCTTTTTTCGTCGGTCGGGAGTGGTCACCACGTAGTCTGTCTCATTCACCCTCTCCTCCACTGCATAAGGACCGAAATATCTAGCCTGGAGGGGCTGACCTGGAACGGGCAGCAATACTAACACCCGGTCCTGAGGACTGAAATTCCTTATCTGCGAGGTCTTGTCATGTCTCTCCTTCATTTTCCCCTGGGCCCTTCTCAAGTTCCGTCGTGCCACCTCACACGCCTTTGCCAATCGGTTTTTTACTGTGGCCACATACTCCCTCATCGGTGTCCGGGACTCCTGTAGTAACCACTGTTCTTTCACCAATTTCAACGGTCCCCGCACTGCGTGTCCAAACACCAGTTCAAACGGGCTGAATCCCAAGGAATCCTGCACGGACTCCCTCGCCGCAAACAATAATAGGGGTATCCCTTCATCCCAATCCTTGGCATTCCTGAATTTTTGCCTGTAAGCTTCCGGAACCAACTCATAGGCTTTGAGGATGTGCTTCTTCAGTACCTCATAATCTGCACATTGGTCCATTGGTAGCGCTGCATAAATTTCCTGAGCTTTCCCCACCAGCACACTTTGCACGAGTATGGTCCATGCCTCCTCCGGCCAGTTTAATTGTCGAGCCACTTTCTCAAAGTGTGGAAAAAATTTCGCGACTTCTTTTTCACTGAACGGTGGAACCAGCCTCACATGTCTGCCCACATCCCAGGTTTTCTGGTTAGGTGTCGACCCCGTCAGCAAGGGTGGTGCCTCTCCCCGTTCTCTCATTAACTCCAGCTCCTTGAATTTGATTTCTTGCTGAAGCTCCATGTCACGTTCCTTTAATTCCCTTTCCGCTTTTCTCTCCTCTGCTTCGAGGTCCCTTGCAGCTCTCCTCTCCTCTGCTTTTTTGTCTTCTAACCTTTCCTGGAGTTCTCGTTCCACTCTCCTTTCCTCCGCTTGTTTCTCTTCCCTCCTCTCTTCTGCTTTCCTTTCTTCTTCTGCTCTTTCCTTTTCTGCTTTCCTTTCTTCTTCTTTTAACCTTTCCTGGAGTTCTCGTTCCACTCTCCTTTCCTCTGCTTGTTTCCCTTCTCTCCTCTCTTCTGCTTTCCTTTCTTCTTCTGCTCTTTCCTTTTCTGCTTTCCTTTCTTCTTCTGCTCTTTCCTTTTCTGCTTTCCTTTCTTCTTCTGCTCTTTCCTTTTCTGCTTTCCTTTCTTCTTCTGCTCTTTCCTTTTCTGCTTTCCTTTCTTCTTCTTTAATCCGTTCCTGGCTCCGTAACTGCAACTCCAGTTTCCGGAGCTCAACGTCTTCTGGTTCTTCGGGTAGCCACTCCCAGGCTAACTCGTCCCATGTTCCTAATCCCACCATAGATTGTATCACCGTGGCCTGCAACTCTGCCTTCCTCAAATTAGTTCGGACCTCCAAGTTAAAATGCTTGGCCAATTTCAAGAGGTCCGACTTTAGCAACGCTCGGAACTGTGCCTCACTCGGTGTTACCCCAAAGTTCTGTGCCACAAACGCCATGGTGCCTATCGTTAACACCTGTTAACCTTCACCCAAGACTTTACCCCAATTTCTCAAAAAAAAAATTTGCCAATTAATAATTAATTAATAAATTTTAATTAATAAAAAATATTATTATTTTATTATTTTATACAATTTTAAATCCCGGACGTAGACCCAATTGCGAAACCGCAAATCGTAATTTGGACGAGCCCCCAATTCTGTTATGTGGTCCCCTCGGTGAATACCTGGTCTCAGTGACCCCCGGACCGTGAGAGGAACTTCGCCAGAAAGCTGTACTATATAGGCGCTTTCGCCACGCAAGCCATATGAATTTCACCCAAGAGACAACTGACGTTCAAGGATATATTTCAATGGTAATGATACCAAACAATTTCAATGACACAACCATCAACAATATTTCAATGACACCACCACGGAGATTTTCCCCGAGCAATCAACAACACAGAATCCTCACCAATTCCCAATTCACAATCAATTCCCTATGATTAAGATGGCCATCTTATACATGTGTGTCCCGGTGAGTACTCACGAAACCCTTTTGGTCTCGGTCCCGCACAATGTCTCTGGGCCCCTCTTGACCAAGATGATGGTCGCCGTCACCGCACTCGGGCGGTAGAACGAACCCCGGGTGGACGTTTCTCCACCGGGCAGGTATCGTACCAAGCACCGTGGCGGCAGCCCCTCGTGGCCACGCGCAGCGGATACGGTAGAGCAAGCCAAACCCCACGCCGCTTGCAAGGCGCGTTAGGCCCCAACGTGCGACCCGCACGCGTCTGTTTGGACGGTGCCGCGAACGATTCCAGACGCGGGGTCGAGGCACGGCCCCACGTCAACTTGACGTCTCCACCGGGCAGGTACCCGTCCCCGGGAATTCCTCTCGCCTGACAGGTTTTGGAACGCCTCTGTTTTCCGCGCAGCGCAAGGTCGATTCCACCTTTTGTCGTCGCGGGGCGAGGAAGAAGAATCACCGTCCTTTTTTCTCCTCGTGTCTTTTCTTCTTCCGTTTCCGGTCACTTCCGTTTCCGGCCACTGGTTCAGAAGGGCTCCTGACCCTCCAATCACAACAACCCTTAATATACTACACACGGATAAGCAAAGACCTGAATGGTAATCCACATACATTCACATAAATATGTAACAGTAGGTTGCTATCTTAAGTCAAATCTAGTACAGACAACTGACCTACTTAAAAGTGTCCAGTCAGTTCAGTTGAGTTCTGCTTCCGTGGAAGCTCTAGTTTATTGTCCAATAATCCACAAACTGTTTCGTGAATATTTTCTTTGTGGGAAGTGGATATTACATACATGATAATATAATATGTACAGCAAAAGTAAAAACTTTTTCAGTTTCCTAATTTATTTTAAAAACTAAAGTTAACTAGGGATATTAAGTTGACTTTCACAGAAATTTGAATTACATCTCCCTATATTACATACTTCTAACTTCTCAAAAATGTTTAAGGGGAAATAGCACCACAAAAGTGAAAATAACCCAAACTTTTGCACAGTACTGTACATCAAACAATATATGCAGCATAAGATTGCAAATGAAGATTAAAGGCCAGACCTTTAATTCCAACAGCATCATATTTCGCTGCACTAGGAATGCTTCATGGTTGCTCTTTCTCGAGTTCAAACACTCATGTCCTTGTTCAACCTCCATCGTCAGAGCCTTCATCAGCACGTGCCGATTATCATATACGGCCCTCAAATCGTTCTCCCTTTTCCTGTAAAGAGAAAGGTCAAAATTATGATTTTCCCCGAAAACATTTCACTGCACAGGTGGTTGGTTCCACTACAGGTATAAATCGTGGTGCATTTAGCAGGACATCATCTCAGTGTGAATTACCATGAATCACATGAATGTGATATAGGAAATCATCTTGTTTTTGGGTGTGTAATTCTTATTATCATCGTCATATGACATAATATTGTAATATGAAACACAGCAAGAAGAAGAAGGGGGAAGTGGGGATGAAACAGAAAAGGAACAAGTCAACCATCAACTCATAAATGAAAAGAGGAGAGTGAGGTGGAAGGGTCACAATAACCTGGTAAAATGGAGTGCTTGGAAATGGGGTTATTTGGGGTAGCACCCAATATGAAGAACAATCGACGCAAACATAAAACAAAATTGATGGCAGAACAGACGAATCCAGAACGGTTAATTAGCTTATTGGAAGTAGATGTCCTGGAGGACCAATAGTAGCGACGCCGACAGGAATATGGGGACGGAAGTTCTTTCAATGAAAGGACATTGACTTGGGAGAGTATTTTTGTGGGTTTCTTTCTATCCCGGAATGTGCAATTGGATTAAGCGGCCATACCAGGGAGATATCTTTGCTCTGCAAGATGATGCAAACTAAATTAATTTTATCTTGCTTTGAGAACAACAACACAACAACATGCATTTTAAGGCCATTTTCCCTGCTAGAGCGGGGGTTAGCCTTGCGGGCCCCATGACAATCTTCTCCATTTTGCCCTATTTTCTGCATCTCCCCTTGTTAACCCCCTTACCCGCATTTCTTCTTCCACCATCTTTAGCCAAGTCTTTCTCGGTCTTCCCCGTCCTCTACTTCCTTCTACATTCATTTCCATCACTTCTCAACCAGTCACTTTCATCCTTCCTCAACACATGACCAAACCATCTCAACCTGTTCCTCTTCACAGCATCAATCACAGGCTCTATTCCCATCATCTTTCGCAATTCATCATTTGTTTTCCTCTCTCTCAACGATACTCCGCACATCCACCGAACCATTCGCATTTCCACCCTTTCCAGCCTTCGTTGCTGCTCTACGTTCATTACCCATGTCTCGCTCCCATAAATCATAACACTTCTCACACATGCAGCATACACCTTTCCCTTCAGCTTCAACGACACTCCCCTCCTCATCAGCACGCCACTCAGTTCCCGAAACTTCCTCCATGCACATCTCACTCTAGCAACCGTTGCCGAGTCTGATCCACCTTCTCCATTCAGCATGTCTCCGAGGTAGCAAAATGTTTTCACACCTTCCAGCTTCACGCCGTCTCCAAGATCTAACTCAATTTATCTTGCTTTGAGAGTAAGGTAATAATTGTTAGGCTGCAAGTAGAACAAGCTTCCAAGGAGAGATATTATTGAGATAGTACATAAGGCCTCAGCGTTCAATCACCTCATTGACCTGTGGACTTTGCATCGTTTTAGATAAATGAAGAGATTTACCCAGCTGAAGATTTATTAGGTTTTTTTAAATTAGGTATATAGCCAGGATTTTTCTCAAAAGGACCTGAAAATACATGGAAAATGAAAAAAACGAAATAGTTGTGACTTCTTCACGGTTTAAATTCAAGAGGCAATGATTTTGCGAGATCATGGGAAACATAATTTGATTTGGAATGGAAAACTCATTCTGACATGGGACTAAGAGTGAAATACACTGCCTCGGCCCTCGGGACAAGACTGAGGAAGAGGGGAGGAAACACTCAGCTCAGTGAGGAGGGCTTGAGCCTGTCCCTTTAAAAAGTCTGGAGGAGAAGCTCAGAGATGACACAAAACAAAATATATTAATTTATGTAATGGAATACAGCTTTTGTTGAAAATAGGTTTCTAGTGATGAAATCGCAAATCTGAGGTTGATCATGGAGAAAGCAAGGGAATATTCAAAGGAAGGTTTATCTCTTGTTTTCCAGATTATAGCCAAGTGTTTCCAGAAGGCCCGGTTTAGAATAGGTACATCCCTGATATATATATATATATATACCCTATACACTGCATAAGTACACAAAAATGTTACAAGGAATATGTATATAATATATATATATGGTTGACTAAATAAATGTTAAGCTCACCAGAGACCTAATACACACGTGTCATGTCACTTTTGATTTGAAACCAATATATATTAAGCAATTTCACTTACCGAACATAAATATGAGTAAGGTGATGGATTCCATCCAACTCGGCGTATTTTAACCGCCCAAATAGCACTTCGTTCCTTGTCTCGAGGAAATCTGTGCATTATACGACCTTGTCCTAGTCTAACAGAACATCCCCAAGTGGCACAACACGCCATATTGGTTAATTTTATTGAAATATTACTCAAATGAAATATGCAACGATACGAAGCAATGGTGTACCGGTTTTCCCGGTGTGTACCCCGGTTTAGAATAGGTACACCGTTTCCCTGCGCATCGTAAGAGGCGACCAAGGGTTGGCGTCAGGAAGGGCATCCGGCCATAAAAACATTGCCTCAAAAAGGGAACGATGATTGTCATGGGGCCCGCAAGGCTAACTCCCACTCTAGTGGGGAAAATGGCCTTAAAACGATCATTCATTCATTCATTCACGAAGCAATGGCACGGAATGGGTGCAGCGGGAAAGCTGCTCGGCTGAGGTGGTATGCAAAATGGCGCCTGTAAACCACGCGACGTGGGCTCGACCAATCACGGCGGTAGTTGAGCAGATCAAAGGCTGGCCCGACTCTGTTAATATACGACACTGCCTCTCCCTATTATGTCTTTTCATGCAGTCAAAAACGTACTTCTCTCTCTGGACACAAGCAAGGCTAGATGGCATTCCTCCACATATCTTGAAGGAGTGTGCTTCAGAACCTGAACCTGTGCTTACTCGTTTATTACTCTCGCCTGAGGAGAGGGTATTGCATTTGAGTCTGTTTGTCTGTCTGTTTGTTTGTCTATTTGTCCGCACAGAATAAATATGATTTTCTCTGCAACCGTTGGTCCGATTGACAGGAAATTTTCACCGTGGGTGCAACTGCACCTGTATAATTTTTTAAATGATAATTATGACGTCATAGGTCACGAGGTTCGGCCATCATCTTGGAAAAACCGAAAACCTTTGCACCTCTATATCTCCGAAAGTGCTGAATAGAAAAAATTGAGACATGGCTCATTGTAAAGAACTCTCCATGGGGAATAAAATATGTTAATGATGATGTCATAGGTGCCTCCATTATGACGTCATAATTTGACAAGTACAAAACGTCATCGATCAAGATGAAATTTCTTGAGCATCATCTAAGAATAAATTAGTGGAGAAAAAAAAGACGTCATCGGTCACGTGGTTCGGCCGCCATATTGGTTTTAAAACAAAAGCCTTAAAAACCACTGAAAATACATCCTGGCAAGGGTTTGCAATCTCTGATTGCTCTTTCTTGTTTCACTTCTGTTTTTAAAACCACAAACTTTGCTTCTTTCCAGGAAACATGCCTTAGTACAGCCTATTTTAAAGAAGGATGATCATTCAAACCCTTCCAAACTACCGTCCTATTGCTTTGACTTCTACTATTTCCAAAGTCTTTGAATGTTTTCTCAATTCTCATTTCCTATATCTTGAATCACACAGTCTTCTCTCTGATGATCAATATGGCTTTCGCAAGGTGAGATCTACCGGTGATATCCTTTCCTATATTACGAATTTCTGGTCTTCTTCCTGAGAGACTTTGGGGAATCCTTTTTTGAAGCCATTGGTAGCTTTACGTTAGCCGTTGCATAGCATAAGGCTGATTGATAAATTATCGATATGTAACTGTACAAATTTGTAAACAGACAATTACTCTTTTAAAATATTTTGCATGGTTATTGTTCTTATTTTTTAAACTTCATGCCAAAACATAATTTGCCACGGTTTAATTTGTATCTTGTAAAAAAAAGTTTCGAAATACTGTACCTGATTTTTATTCAGGGGAACGGCCCGTCGACGTATTTCTAACATTTTTTATCTTCGCAATTCAAGTTGTTCAAAACTAATAAATAAAGACTTGTCTTCAACAGCTTGTGTTTGTGATTAACCATGTAAACTAAGGAATAGATACATTTCATATTTTGCATTAATTAGTTTTTGAAGATCTCTTGGCACATCAAGTAATCAGCTGTATTTACATTAAACTGGACTGGAAAATGCCAGACATAGCTTGGAAATGTACCTGGAATTTTAGATGAGCCAAGATGTACGGACCCTGTTAAAAGATAACCTCTGCCTCAATCTCACCCTGATTCGCCCAATCCCATCCAAGGAGGACCATTTCACTAACCTCGTGGGCTCATCATCTTGAGATTACAAGATGAGCGACGGAGGTAAAGTGTTCTACCTTGATGGCAAGATAATTACTACTGCTGTTTACGCACATCCCAACCCTACACATTTGGGTCCACCATGGCAGTCAATTAAGGAACTGCAGCAATGGCTTCGAAGTTTGTATGAGATATTATTTTGTAGATTTAATTATGCAGTTTAGCAGAATGATTTAAAGCAGCAAAATCAAGGGCAGTACGTACTCGGTCTGATGAAGTGTATTCTTGGTATTGTCTTCCTGCTTGCTCAGTAAATTTTACTTCTCAGTAAAAATATTCTCAGTAATGAAAGAATATATTTTAGCTGTTTATTTTCTTCTTGTAGATACTCAATCCTTGTGTTCATGCATTTGATATTCTGAACCTTCTCTTCATGTTCCTTCTGTGATCAGAAATGAGGAAAAGAGACAAATATGGAACAGTGGTCATATTTGTTATTATTGCTTTATACTCGAGAAATTTGGATTTATGAGATAAAAAGATGAATATGAGGCAAGAGTACAGAAAGTCATCTTTTATTTATTGGTATTTCTATGGATGTATGTTCTACCAATGCAGAGCAATAGCACTTTTTATGTTCAGTTCCCCCATGTTATGTTCGCATAAGTATTTGAACAGATTAACCTAAAGTAAATTCAAGTTGTATAATAATTAGTATTTGGTTGCATATCTCTTGCATGCAATAACTGCATCGATCCTTTGTCCCATCTACATCACCAAACTCTTGGTATCTTCCTTTGAGATCCTTCGCCAAGTCTTTACTGCAACCATTTTCAGTTGTTTGTTTTGGGGGATTTCTGACTTTAGTCTCCTCTTCAGCAAGTGAAATGCATGCTCCATTGGATTTAAATCAGGAGATTGACTTGGCCAGTCTCAAACCTTCCATGTTTACCCCCTGATAAACTCCTTGGTTGCATCCGCACTGTATTTTGGGTCATTGTCTTTCTGCATGGTGACGTGCCGCCCAATGAGTTTGGAGGCATTTTCTTGTACATTGACAGACAAAATGTTTCTGTGCACTTGCGAATTAATTCTGCTGCTGCCATCATTAGTTGCATCATCAATAAAGATGAGTGACCCAGTTTCAGAGGCAGCAAGGCAAGCCCAAGCCATAACACTACCTCCACCATGCTTCACAGACGACGTACTATGCTTTGGATCATGCGCAGTTCCTTCCGTTCTCCACACTTTCGCCTTTTTTTTTTTTTTTTTTTTTTGTATACTGAATCGAGGCTCGTGAAAGAGCGAACATTTATTTCACAAACAAATCAACCAGACAAAACACACAAAAAGAGGGAGCGGAAGACAAGATGGGGACAGAAGGGGAAGCACACAACAACAACATTTGAGAGCAGGGAGAAGTGTGGGAGGGAGAGGGCTTGGGGGCAGGAGGCGTGGGAAGGGGGGGGGGGGGGGGGAGAGGTATAAAACACAAGGGGACCGAAATTAGCGGGGGTAAAAAAGATCATGGTTTTGGATGGGGGAGGATAAGAGATGGTGGTGAGCAGCTGTTTTAAAGACCTGGAGGGTGGAGTGGGATTGAAGAGAGTGAGGGAGTTTGTTCCAGAGGCGGGAGAAAAGAGGAATGAAGGAGTGAAGGTGAGCAGAAAGTCTTGATTTTGGCAATTTAACCATAAGAGGGTTGCAGGCAGATCTTGTGCGACCTGTAGGAATATTTGGGGGACAGAGCCCAGAGAGAGCTGGGGGGGGAGGGGGGGGCAAGGCCAGAGAGGAGTCGGTAGAAGACGGAAAGACCACCAACCTGCCTGCGGTGAGTGAGTGAAAGGCCCTTGGAGTTAGCTTCATCGTGGGAGATTCCAATGATTCTGAACACTTTGGTTTCAACAGCGTGAAGACGAGCTAGGTGTGAGGCAGGAGCACCAGACCAGAGGGGAGAGCAGTATTCCATAGAGCTGCAGATGAAAGCCTTGTATGTGGTGAGGAGCTCAGGTGTGCCAAGGAAGGACTTCACACAACGGAGGATGCCCAGTCGGCGACTGGCTTTGGAGGACAGATTTGAAATGTGGTTTTCCCAGGAAAGATCATGGCAAATAGTGAGACTCAAAAGCTTGAGTGACAGAACTTCTTGGAGAGGATTATTCAGAAAGTGGATGGGAGGGTTTTCCAGTCGGTCTTTTCGGAGAGACATCGTAAGAGTGTGAGATTTATCAGGATTGAAAGACATGTTCCATTTGTTTGCCCAGTCTGTGATTTTGTCCAGGTCTGCAGAGAGTGAGGAGGCTGCAGACTGCCAATCTGAGGGATGAGGAATGGAGCGACAGAGAGTAGAGTCGTCAGCAAAGAGATAGAGAGGATTTTCAAGAGAGTCAGAGAGATTGATGAAGACCAGAAAAAGCACAGGGCCCAGAACACTACCTTGGGGAACTCCAGCCTGAACAGGAAGAGGAGATGAGAGAAACCCATTCAGGGCCACACGTTGACTACGACCAGAGAGGAAGTCCACCAGCCATGCGTGGAGATTTCCATGGATACCAAAGGAGGAGAGTTTGATGAGCAGAGCGGGGTGCCAGACCGTATCGAAGGCACGTGAAATGTCAAGGGAGACAGCTCTAATTTCCTGTTTGGCGTTGAGGACCTCCATCCATTGTTGAGAAAGCAGAAGCAGCATGTCCAGAGTAGAGTGACCAGGTCTGAAACCAAATTGATGATCAGAGATCAAGCCATTGGAGAAGAGGAAAGATTTCATATCTGAAGCAATGATGGATTCCATGACTTTGCTGATAATTGGAAGAAGGCTGATTGGTCTGTAGTTGCTAGGATCTGTTTTTGCACCTTTTTTGTGCAAAGCGGTGATGTTGGCTGATTTCCAAGCAGATGGCAGATGACCTTGAGCAAAAGAGAGGGTGAAGAGAACAGAAAGAGGGAGTGAAAGAGCGGAAGAACATGATTTTAGGACCCGTGGGCTGATGCCGTCAGGACCAGTTGCAGAATCAGAGTCGAGGGTTGACAGAAACTTTCCCACCTTGTCAGGAGGAAAGGACACAGAGTCCAGGAGCAGCTGGGTACGACTGGGTACGGTGGGTACAGAGAGGGATGGGTTTGGGACACAAGATTTAGAGGCAAACACAGAGTTGAGGCATTCAGCTTTTTCACGTGCGGAGTCAGCCGTTAAGCCGTTTGAGGTGAGGGAGGGGATGGAGGGGGAACAAACACCAGAAACAGAATTGACAAGACACCACCAGGATTTGGAAGAGGGAGACAGATAAGAGAGTTCGGTCTTGAGAACGGTGAGATATTGTTTCCTGGCTCTCCTGAGGGTGGACACACACTTGTTTCGGGCTTTGTGAAAGGAAATGAGATTTCCTTCCGTTGGATTTGCTTTCCAGGAGACGAAAGCAAGTTGTTTCAGGGCAACAGCCTCACCACAAGATTCTGTGTACCATGGACGGGAGGAAGGGTATGACAACTGAAGACGAGATGGGATAAATCTGTGCATGAGAGAGAGCAATTTACTTTGAAAGAATTCCCAGGATGAGTTGATGTCAGAGGCGGTAGAGATGGGAGACCAGTCCAGATGATTGATGGCTGCTTGAAGACCGTGCCAGTTGGCCTGAGTGAAATGCCAGACTCGTCGACGCTGAGGAGGCTCTCTGAGAATGGTCAGAGAGATGTCCACTTTGACAAGCACATGATCAGATGAGCCGATTGGAGCAGAAGAAGAGCAGCAGACATTTTCAGGGAAGTTAGTCATAAGCAAATCCAGAAGAGAAGATGCTCCGTTGACTGAGATCCGGGTCGGGAAATTGACAGATTGGGTCAGTCCCAGTGAGTCGCAGAAGTCCTTTGCTGAAGAGCCATGGCTGGTGAGAGAGGTACCCACACCCAGCCAACTGGCATGTTGACAATTGAAATCACCACATATGAGGAAGAGAGAGTTGGGATGGGTAGATAGAAGTTGGTCCATATTATCAGACAGCGAGATGTAGATGGAGTCATCACTGTTTGGTGGACGGTACAACACACATATGAACAAAAGGTGGGAGCGAAGGGGAAGCCATAGCCAAAGGTATTCCTGGGGGTGAGGTGGAGAGAGGGCAGTGGAAGGCGAGTGAGGAAGAGAGTTTTTTTATAAAGATAGCAACCCCACCTCCAGGACGAGGCTCAGGTCTATCATACTGGAGGAGGGAGTAACCTGGGAGAGATACCAAGGCATCAGAGACATCATGAAGGAGGAAAGTTTCTGTTAAGCAGATCACATCTGGTTTGTCAGAAGCAACCTGTATGGAGAGATCAGTCAAGTTTGAGCGAAGGCCCCGGATGTTTGAGGTCCATACCGTTAATGAAGAGGAAGGGGGAGCCTCGGGTACAGAACAGGGGGGGGGGAGGGGTAGGGTAAGATGTGGAAGAGGAGGAAGAGGTAGGGAGAGCTGTTGAAGGTGTGTCAGAGATTTCAGAGATTTCATAATAGCTTGGAGAAAGGGAAGAATGGGGCGGACAAAAGGTTTGATGGAGATTGGGTGAGGCACAGTGAGGTGTTATTTGAGCAGGGGGCAGAGCGAGGCAGAAGGTTGGGGGAGATGAAGGTGAAAGTTGGAAGGGGGAAGAAGCAGGGAGGATGCTTTGAGGAGGAGGGGTGAGAGGGGAGTCTAGGAGGGGAGGAGCGAGGGAGAGTCTCAGAGGGGAGGGGTGTGGGGGGAGTTTAGGAGGGGAGGGGTGAGATTGGATTTTGAAAAGTGTACGATTCATGGGAAACGAACATTTTTTGCAAAATGAGTTTGAGACCTTCGAGTCAAAAATACGTTTGAGGATGCTGAAGGAGGGGTGGAGTTCTGGATAGTTTAGGGAATGTAGAAAGGAGGAACTGTAAGAGATGGTATAATATATATTTTTTAGAATGAATAGATTTGGTGAGCAAGACGAAAGCATCCTTTTGTAGGAAAATAAGAAAAGGGTGTTATAATATATGAGAGAAAATAGTTGTTCAGGGGAGAGATTATACATTTCTAACCACGTGATCGCGAACAACGTGAACGAAGAACGAACGAACAAATAAACGAATAAGCCCTGAGAAGGAAATATTTTTTGGGGTTTTTTTTTTGAGAGATATTAAACAAGGAGGTATGGGGTGAACGACTGGGACGAAACAGACAACGAAAATAATTGCAGCGCATTCGACGAATCGCTGAGAGAAAAACAAAACCACAAGGTCGGAGACGGTACGGTAACCTAAGCCTACGAGTACTAGGCCTCAGAATACTCGATACGCATTCACCGACGATTGTGTATACATGTACGAAAAATTAGCACCGAAAATTTTCCAAAACATACGCTATAGGTACACACACCGAAAGATAGATACAGTCTCGACAAAAACACAATTGTGAAAGATCACTTAGCTTCGAAAGCATGAGCGCATGGAACAGCTTCGAAAAGACGTGACCTCGCGTGACCTTTCCGTGTCGAAAAGACGTGACCTTTCCATCACTTTGGTAAAGGTTTATCTTGGTCTCATCTGTTCCAGAACTCCACTGGCTCACCTCTGTACTTATTGGCAAATTTTAATCTGGCCTTTATATTTTTTGATGTGGATGAGAAGTTTGCATCTTGCAGTGTAGCCTTTGTAATTCTGCTGTCAAAGTCTTCTGCGAACGGTAGATTGTGATACTTTCACACCTGCACTCTGGAGGTTGTTGGTAATGTCAATGACAGTTGTTTTCAGGTTTTTCTTCACAGCTTTGATGATTTTTCTGTCATCAACAGCAGTTGTTTCCCTTTGCCAATCTGGCCATTGTCTATTGCTGAGTACACGAGTGGTTTCCTTTTTTTCCAAGATATTCCGAATTGTTGTATTTCCAATGCCCAATTTTTGTGCTATGGTTATAATTCAATTCTTCTATTCTTTCAGCTTCCAAATTGCTTACTTTTCTTTCAAAATTATTCTCTGGTCTTCATGGTGGTCTATGCCGGGTGACTCCAAAGGCAGACTCCCAAGGCAAAAGCAAAGGCTAAAATCAAGACTCGACATCCACAGCTCTTTTATGTGTGACCAATCAGGTCAGACAGGGCAGTGCTGCTGATTGATGATCTGAGCCTCCCAAATTAGTTAAGAGGGTACTAGCTCTGCCAAGTAGGCAGCGGTTCAGAAGTGAGATTAGGCTAGGTATTTTGAATGTGGTATCAATTGGGGGTGGGGTGGGGAGGGAGGGAAGCAGAGGAATTGAGGTGGTGAGATCATGCAGAGAAGGAGGTTGAGAAGGGTTGTGTGTGCAGGAGCCAGGATGGAAAGGAGACAGGGCGAGGAGGTTGGTTGGAAGAAACCACGCAGGTGGGGACGGAAGGAGTAATGGTGTGGGAATAATAGTTTCGGAAGAGATTAGCAAGTTGGTGGTCAGGGTAGAAAGATGGAAGGGTTGGATAGTTACGGCATGGGTGGTGACACAAAGGCCCTTGGTGTGTTATGTTGGTATATGGGCTACAAACGGCAAGGACTGGGGCGGAGAAGCAGGAATTTAGAGACACACTGGAGAGGATTATGGGAATGGTCGAGCTGGAGGTGATGATGTGCATTGCAGGGGACTTTAATGCGCATATGGGAGTAGTGCAGCCGGTTGAAGAGGAATGTGTTGATAAATTTGGTTGGGGAAAATAAATAATAAATAAATAAACAAACTTAATAAATAAATAAATAAATAAATAACCTTCAAGAAAATAAATGAATATCGCATTAGAGGTGAAGGAGATCAGACAAGGAGATAGGTTTGAGTATCTGGGGGGAACAGTGATCGGGGATGGTAAGTCAGAGGCAAAGGTGCGGAGGAGAATTCAAGTGGTTATGAATGTGTGGAGGAGGGTGAAGAGTGATTTGTGACCAATTTATTTCATAGAGATAGATTTCACCCCTCATTGACATTTCATAGAGATAGATTTCACCCCTCATTGACATAATGGCAGACAGATAGATTTCATAGAGATTGAAAGAGAAGCTTCTGGTGTCTGTGTAATGCCGGCCTAGCTTTACGGTCTGGAGACAGTGTCACTGACAAAGATACAACAACATAGGCTACAGGATTTGTGAGAACAACAGGGTCAGGAGAATTGCGGGAGTGTAGAGGTTGGATAGAAGGAGAATGGATGAACTGAGGAGGAGATTGATGTGCAAATGAGCTTGACCGAGAGATTGGTGAAATGCTGACCGAGGTGGGCTGGACACTCGGTGCAGATGGGAGAAGAGAGAATGGCAAAGAGAGCGGATAGGTTGAGGGAACATGGTAGGACGAAATTAGGTAGACCACGGTTGAGATGGGAGGATTGTGCGAAGGGAGATATTGGTACGGTGGGATGGTAGGAGAGTCGATAGAGTTGGCCGAGGATAGAGGGAAGTGGAGGAGTATCGTGGTCAAGGCAGGGCAGAAGCTTGGTACCATTGGATCTGCTCTTAATGGAAGAGGAGAAGAAGAAAAATCAATGCACAAGAAACACCTATTAGTCATTTGTTCCAATACTTATGCTTACCTAAAATGGGGGAACTGAACATAAAAAGTCTTATTGTTCTCCAATGGTACGACATGTAT
The DNA here is from genome assembly GCF_964187855.1 of Myxine glutinosa. Lineage (NCBI taxonomy): Eukaryota > Metazoa > Chordata > Myxini > Myxiniformes > Myxinidae > Myxine > Myxine glutinosa. The sequence continues at coordinate 61,126,265 of NC_136262.1, read as the reverse complement.
GCATAGAAATACCAAGAAAGAAAGATGACCTTCTGTATTCTTGCCTCATATTGACCTTTTAATCTCAAATCCAAATTTTTTGAGTATATAGCAATAATAACAAAATTGACATCACTGTTCCATTACTTATGGAGGGCACTGTACATTGCCAACATTTCCTCAACGTTCACAGACAGATTTGTAAGGATGTTTGAGAATATACCATGGTAGTTTATCAGGATAATTGTGCACACTTTGTACTACATAGTTCATGGGCTTCATTTTCGCTTCTAATTATTGACCAATTGGAAAGGAACTTTAAAATGTACCCGTAAGAGCCTTAAAAAGAACCCTCGAGCTTAAAAGTGCCAGGAATGTGTGCACCAGAATGACACTATGTGGACTTGCCTGCGGCTTGCTCGATCTACTTTCCAGGTCCACCTTCTGTGAAGCTGAGTCTCTTTTAACATTTGCTGTATTTTCACATATTCCTGGAATCCCATTTCACACAGAATAGCATTCAAACACTCGGGTCAGACTTGGCATGTCAATGCAGGAATGGTGATGCTGCATGGGGATTTTTGGGGGGTAAGGAGGGAGTGGGAAGGGTGGACGGTGATACATATTTATTTTGGAAGAAGAATTGCAAAATTCCTGCCTAACCCAGTTTCAGGATCTTTCTTGTATTGATTGCAATATTCGGATTTAGATAAAGCTTGTAGGGAATTGAAAATTATTAATGAGGATACATCTGAGTGTGTTATCAGTTTTATGAGTACATGTGAGTTGTTAAACATTTGTTTTAAACCGACACGCTCTACCTCATATAGAACACTGATACACTGGAGATGGTGGGAACCAAGCACTCGATGACTGGGGCATCGGAGAAGTAAAGTAAGGATTTTGGCATCAATACATTTGTGTAAAAAAATGAAATAGGTTTAGCTCTCTTGAAAATGTATATATTCAGATGTCAAAGATTCTTCTTCACTGCCAAATTTCTTCCCCTCCACTCCATTGTTTCTTCCTCTCCACTCCATTGTTTCTTCCTCTCCACTCCATTCTTTCTTCCTCTCCACTCCATTGTTTCTTCCTCTCCACTCCATTGTTTCTTCCTCGCCGCTCCATTGTTTCTTCCTCGCCACTGCCAAATTTCTTCCTCTCCACTCCATTGTTTCTTCCTCGCCGCTCCATTGTTTCTTCCTCTCCACTGCCAAATTTCTTCCTCTCCACTCCATTCTTTCTTCCTCTCCACTCCATTGTTTCTTCCTCTCCACTCCATTGTTTCTTCCTCTCCACTCCATTGTTTCTTCCTCGCCACTGCCAAATTTCTTCCTCTCCACTCCATTGTTTCTTCCTCTCCACTCCATTGTTTCTTCCTCTCCACTCCATTGTTTCTTCCTCTCCACTCCATTGTTTCTTCCTCTCCACTCCATTGTTTCTTCCTCTCCACTGCCAAATTTCTTCCTCTCCACTCCATTGTTTCTTCCTCTCCACTCCATTGTTTCTTCCTCTCCACTCCATTGTTTCTTCCTCTCCACTCCATTGTTTCTTCCTCTCCACTCCATTGTTTCTTCCTCTCCACTCCATTGTTTCTTCCTCTCCACTCCATTGTTTCTTCCTCTCCACTCCATTGTTTCTTCCTCTCCACTCCATTGTTTCTTCCTCTCCACTTCATTGTTTCTTCCTCTCCACTCCATTGTTTCTTCCTCTCCACTGCCAAATTTCTTCCTCTCCACTCCATTGTTTCTTCCTCTCCACTCCATTGTTTCTTCCTCTCCACTCCATTGTTTCTTCCTCTCCACTCCATTGTTTCTTCCTCGCCACTGCCAAATTTCTTCCTCTCCACTCCATTGTTTCTTCCTCTCCACTCCATTGTGTCTTACTCTCCACTCCATTGTTTCTTCCTCTCCACTCCATTGTTTCTTCCTCTCCACTGCCAAATTTCTTCCTCTCCACTCCATTGTTTCTTCCTCTCCACTCTATTGTTTCTTCCTCTCCACTCCATTGTTTCTTCCTCACCACTGCCAAATTTCTTCCTCTCCACTCCATTGTTTCTTCCTCTCCACTCCATTGTTTCTTCCTCTCCACTCCATTGTTTCTTCCTCTCCACTCCATTGTTTCTTCCTCTCCACTCCATTGTTTCTTCCTCTCCACTGCCAAATTTTTTCCTCTCCACTGCCAAATTTCTTCCTCTCCACCCCATTGTTTCTTCCTCTCCACTCCATTGCTTCTTCCTCTCCACTGCCAAATTTCTTCCCCTCCACTCCATTGTTTCTTCCTCTCCACTCCATTGTTTCTTCCTCTCCACTCCATTGTTTCTTCCTTGCCACTCCATTGTTTCTTCCTCTCCACTCCATTGTTTCTTCCTCTCCACTGCCAAATTTCTTCCTCTCCACTGCCAAATTTCTTCCTCTCCACTCCATTGTTTCTTCCTCTCCACTCCATTGTTTCTTACTCTCCACTCCATTGTTTCTTACTCTCCACTCCATTGTTTCTTACTCTCCACTCCATTGTTTCTTACTCTCCGCTCCTTTGTTTCTTCCTCTTCGCTCCATTGTTTCTTCCTCGCCACTCCATTGTTTCTTCCTCTCCACTCCATTGTTTCTTCCTCTCCTCCATTGTTTCTTCCTCTCCACTCCATTGTTTCTTCCTCTCTGCTCAATTGTTTCTTCCTCTCCACTCCATTGTTTCTTCCTCTCCACTGCCAAATTTCTTCCTCTCCACTCCATTGTTTCTTCCTCGCCACCCCATTGTTTCTTCCTCTCCACTCCATTGCTTCTTCCTCTCCACTGCCAAATTTCTTCCCCTCCACTCCATTGTTTCTTCCTCTCCACTGCCAAATTTCTTCCTCTCCACTGCCAAATTTCTTCCTCTCCACTCCATTGTTTCTTCCTCTCCACTCCATTGTTTCTTCCTCTCCACTCCATTGTTTCTTCCTCTCCACTGCCAAACTATGGAACTCTTTACCTTCTCATGTATTTCAAAACACTTATGATCTTCCCCTTTTCAAAAAGCAGATTTTTTACTTCCTCAAAACCTCTTAGTCTATTCTGTCTTTCCTCACTTTTCTACCAAAGCAGCTCTTTTATTTAAGGGCTGGCCTCGATGAGGACTTTATAGTCCGTTAGTGGAGCCTTCAATATAAAAGCGTTGATATTGCTGATATGATTTATATACATTCATGCTGTGCTGTCTTTTGATATATACAGAGTCAAGGTTTGCGGAGGAGGAAAAACGACAGATTATGATGTCACAAAACAAATCGAACAGCAGCAGGAGAGAAGGAAACACACAACAGCTGGGTTTAGGGACAAAATAAATAGCTACTTCGAAGATAAGGGATGGGGGGAATAATGAGGACTAGGGTAACACATAGTGGGTGGGGAGGGATGACATGGATATGGAAGCAAACTCTCAGGAAGGAAAACATGAAAGTTGGAAAGAGATGGGCTTGGGGAGAGTTAATGGCGAAATAAAACATCATGGTTTTGGATGGGGGAGGATATGAGATTGTGGTGAACAGCTGTCTTGAAAACCTGCAAGGAAAAATGTGAGTGATTGAAGAGAATGTGGAAGTTGATGCCACAGGTGGGAGAAAAGAGGATTTAATGAGTGTAGGTGAGCAGTGATTCAGGAATTTGAGAGTTGCAGACCTTGTGCATCCTGCAGAAACTTGTGGGGAAGAGAGGGGGAGACAAAGCATGGAAAGAGCAGACGGTCTATGCGATTATATGGGATTCCTATGTATACAGCTTATTGGATGCATCAATACAGGCGTTTATCTAACGATGCTGCTTGCATGCTTTTTTTTCTCTCTTATTGATGTCTTCCTGGCTTCAGCATGCTTTCCCATATTAGGCTATCTTAATACCTGGAGACTGATTTTTTTTTCAACTTATCCCCATTTATAGGTAGCCACGGTAAGTAGCCCCATGTGGTATGTGTACATGCTTTCCCTTTGCAAGCATTGTGCTCCGTTCTATATAAATGGTGAAAAACAAGCAAAAGGTTTAAATAAAGGTGCGCTTATCTCTGGGGCCTCTCCAGAACACCAAAATGATGAGACCCCTGGGGGGAGGCACTGTGATTTGGCGTTTTGTGCGGAGTCACGTGTGCTAAAGGCGAATGCAGTTGGAGTGTCAGATCACCAGCAGGGGGCAGCAGAGGCTAGTCCAGAAAAACCCCATTGCTCATAAAGTAAATGAGTTATTTTCAGCTTTACAGGGGATTTATTTATTTACTTGCTGACTTATTAATTTATTTTGAAACCCACTGGAGAGTGAGTGCACTGTGAATTAATCTGACTAGTGGGGTCACCCATGGGAATCCCACGGGCATGGAGGTGTATCGTTGCGATCGGTGCAGCTGTTTTTGCGGTACCCGGGACAATAACGTTAGGTGGGAGCCCAAACCTGAAATTGCTGGAGACCAAAGCTGAAATTGGAAAAACAATATAGCCTATTTTACTCCAGGGGGTCCCAGGATTACCCACCCAAAATTTCGTTGCGATCGGTTCAGCCGTTTTTGCGGTACCTGGGAACGGACGGACGGATGGACAGACAGACAGACGGACGGACATTTGGTGAATTATAGTAAGATGGTTCCATTAAATTTGCATGATATCAGAATGAAAACGTGCGTTGGCTTATCCAATGCTCGGTACACCTGAGAACCCCTTGAAGAGCTTTTTTTCTGTGACATCGCTCCAAATTAGGAACCTAAAATGAGCTCTCCATTTTTCTAGGCACTTGTAGAAGTGATTAGATGCAACACCATTCTCGAAATTTGTGCCGAAGATTGCAATAATCAACGGGGAATGGAGGAGGGGAGGTGAGGATGTAGTTGGAATTCCGTGTCACGTGGAGGACGAGCACAGAAATAAATGGATTGCTGTAATAAGGCAACAGCAATGGGAAGCAACCCCACAATGCCAAGGTTTCATGGACTGTAGCTGATAATCCTACTGCATTATATACATTACTGCATTAACATAGGTGACCATTAATTTATAATATTTATAATCTGGGAAGAAATAAAGCTGGGAGTATGAAATTTAGCATGAAACATTCATAAACATTGGAAATTCATACCCAATTGAAGAACATATATTCAAAGAGCTCTCTTTGTATAGTAACATGTTGTAAGAGGGTGGTGGAATTCTGCACGGTGGCTTGCAGGGTATTCCGATAAATGGAATGGACCTCTCATTCAATGGCTGCCTCCAGATGTCCCAAGCAGTGTTGATTTGACTCAAATACCTCTCTCAAAACTCTCAAAGGATCCTCTGCTCACCTTCACTCCTTCATTCCCCTTTTCTCCCGCCCCTGGAACAAACTCCCTCACTCTCTTCAATCCCACTCCTCCCTCCAGGTCTTTAAAACAGCTGTTCACCACCATCTCTTATCTTCCCCCATCCAAAAACTTGATCATTTCTACCCCCGTTAATTCACCCCAGATACACTTTTCTGAAATACCGGCTTCTTTCCTGGAAGTCCTTGCTGTGTCCATGTGTTTTTTGTTTTTTTTTTACCTCTCCCACCTCCCCCCAAGCCCTCTCCCTCCCACAGATCTCCCGACGTTCCTGCTCTCAAATGTTGTACTTGTGTGCTTCCCCCTCTCTCCCCATCTTGTCTCCCACTCCCTTTATTTCGTCTTATGTGTCCGTTTGTTTTTTGGTCATTAATGTTAGCTCTTACACGAGCCTCGATCTTGAATACAAAAAAAAAACCAAAAAAAAAAAACCTGTCCTTGACCTTTGATTTGACCACTCCACATTTGACCATTTGACCTTGACACTCATTTCTTCCTTGAATTGATGAACCAGATACAAAATTATTTTCTTATTGGGAGCATCACGTGTTTCAAATTCTCTATAAAAAAAGTTCCTTTGTACAGTTTGTACAGTCATGTTGCTCAGACATGGATGCCAACTGATGGATTGGTATTTCCGACGTTTATAGATGCTTCATGTAACCTTTCAGACTCCTAGCTTTATTTGTTTCAAAATCAAAAATATTTTTAATTGTCCCATGAATAAAACAAAATCACTCTGTATTTGGTTGGGAGTTGGGGATGAGGTGAGGGAGTGGTCCAGAATCTGTATTTTCCTACCACACGCAGTGGTCCAGGCACGTGACCTGGTTCAACACACATCATCATGGATCATTAGAGTTTGAAAAATGTTATTAATGTAGTGCAGTGGGGAAACCAAGGTAGTGAAACATTCTTTTTTTCATGCAAAATGAATGGAGCATGATTTTATGAATGAAAAGGCCTCACTTCTCTGTGTTCATGCAGTTGTGTGATGGTGACTTGGATACTGTCCTTCAGCCCAATGATTTTTAACGTGGCATTGTGGCGGACACGAAAGCACTGGCGTGGTGACATCACCCCGCACACCAAATGGGGGTGGGCCACGCCCGAGAGAGAGGCGTGGCCTCAGGATATACACGGGGTGCGCAGCCCGGAGAGACCAGTGCTGCAGTTTGAGTTCTTTTAATAAAGACTCTTTTGTTATGAACCGCGTTGTCCGCTTGCTCTTTTCGTAAGCCTTAGCGCGTGCAGCACCGCGCTTCATTTGGTGACCCCGACGTGATTTGGATGGATCGCTACGGCTGATCTAACGTCGAGGTCACCAAATGAAGCGCGGTGCTGCATGCGCGGCCTGGACGTCGGGGTCAGCGGCCTGGTCCGCTGCCATCCGGGCATAGTCAATGCCGAGGTGGACTGCGTGGGCGACGGACCGGGAAAGGCAATCCGCCACCGGGTTGTCCTTCCCCGCGACGTGCCGGATGTCCGTCGTGTACTCGGACGCCGGGCAAAGGTGACGTTACCTGGACCGAGCAGATGGACGCGGCTTTCACGGGCGCGAAGCTCGCCTTGGCTAACGCCACCATGCTCTCGCACCCGGCGCCCGATGCACCGATCGCACTCACCACCGACGTCTCGGACTACGCGGTGGGCGCGGTGCACGAGCAATGGGTGCGTGGTGCCTGGCAACCGCTGGCGTTCTTTAGCCGGCAGCTTCGGCCGCCCGAACGCCGCTACAGTACCTTCGACCGCGAGTTGCTCGGGCTTCACTTGGCGGTCAGGCACTTCCGCCATCTGCTCGAGGGCCGTGCGTTTACGGCCTTCGTCGACCACAAGCCGCTGGTCTTCGCGATGGGCAAGGTCACCGAGCCGTGGTCGGCCCGGCAGCAGCGTCACCTCTCGGCCGTGTCCGAGTACACGACGGACATCCGGCACGTCGCGGGGAAGGACAACCCGGTGGCGGATTGCCTTTCCCGGTCCGTCGCCCACGCAGTCCACCTCGGCATTGACTCTGCCCGGATGGCAGCGGACCAGGCCGCTGACCCCGACGTCCAGGCCTTGCGGCTGCCGTCACGGGCCTCCGCGTCACCGAGGTGCCATTCGATGGCACGGGCGCGGCCCTCTTGTGCGACGTCTCCCTCGGGCGGCCTCGCCCCATCGTGCCCGCGGGCTGGCAGCGCCAGGTGTTTGACGCCATCCACGGCCTGTCCCACCCGGGCACGAGGGCATCCCAGAGGTTGATCGCCGACAAATTCGTCTGGCATGGCCTCCGGAAGGCCGTCCGCGGCTGGGCCAGGACGTGCCTCGCGTGCCAGCATGCCAAGGTGCACCGGCACAACCAGGCCCCATTGGCCCCGTTTACGGTGCCGGAACGCCGGTTTGACCATGTCCACATGGACCTGGTGGGACCTCTGCCCCCCTCGCGGGGTTTCACCCACGTCCTCACCATGGTGGACCGCACCACCCGGTGGCCAGAGGCCGTGCCCATGGCGTCGACGATGGCGGCGGACGTTGCGCAGGCGTTCATCGCCACCTGGGTCACCCGGTTCGGTGCCCCCTCAGACATCTCATCCGACCGCGGCCCCCAGTTCACCTCGGAGCTCTGGGGGGCGGTCGCGCGGGGGCTCGGGGTCCAGCTGCACCGAACCACGGCCTACCACCCCCAGGCTAATGGCCTGTGTGAGCGATTCCACCGCTCATTGAAGGCCGCGCTCCGGGCCACCCTCCGCGACGACAGCTGGGTGGACAGGCTCCCCTGGGTCCTGCTGGGCCTCCGGACGGCGCCCATGGATGACCTGCGCGCATCCGCGGCAGAGTTGGTCTTCGGGCAACCGCTGCGGGTGCCGGGCGAGTTCCTCCCCGACTCCACGGCACCATGGTCCGCGGCACAGCAGCGCTCCGCTCTGCAGGAGACCGCCCAGAGGTTCGCCCCGGTGCCAACGGCACACCACGGGCACCCACCGACGCACGTCGCCCCGGAACTTCGCACGGCGGAGTACGTCTTCGTCCGCCACGATGCCCACCGGACACCACTGCGGCCCCCGTACGACGAGCCTTTCCGCGTGCTGGAGACCGGGGTGAAGCACTTCACCCTGGACATCGGCGGTACTCCTGACCGCGTTTCTGTGGACTGCCTCAAGCCGGCTCAACTCGACGTGGACCACCCACCGCCAGTGGCCCGGCCCCCGCGTCGGGGCCGCCCCCCTGCGGGTGGTCCCCCGGCACTGCCCAGCCCCGCCGCCACGCCACCCCCCGGTCCTGCACCCATCCCAGGGGCAGCCGGAGGCATCCCAGATGGCATCCCTGCATCCCAGACGCCGCCAGTCGCCAGAGGGCGCTTCGGCCGGGTCATCCGTTTGCCCCGCAAACTGACCCTTCAGGTGCACGGGGATTCTGGGGGGGCACGTGTGGTGGACACGAAAGCACTGGCGTGGTGACATCACCCCGCACACCAAGTGGGGGTGGGCCATGCCCGAGAGAGAGGCGTGGCCTCAGGATATACACGGGGCGCGCAGCCCGGAGAGACCAGTGCTGCAGTTTGAGTTATTTTAATAAAGACTCTTTTGTTATGAACCGCGTTGTCCGCTTGCTCTTTTCGTAAGCCTTAGCGCGTGCAGCACCGCGCTTCAGCATCATCTATTAGCTTCTGTGTTTCTCAACGATTATGTTCAATATATTGTTGTTCAAGAAGTTCTTCGTTTTTATTCACCCTCAACTCTTCCTGTCACATACATTAAAGAAACAATTGCAAAAGTTATGTGTCATTGCAAGTGCACTTGAAATGATTGTTTCTGTCTGACGCGGATTTGCAACATCTAAACTAGAACGCCACTCAGTGGATTGGAGCACATACTCCCGCCGTGGGTCAAGTTGGAATAGTATGATTTCACAAAAGTTTGAGAGAGTAGTTCAGTGACAACACAAGACAAGACAACACAATTCAGACACTGCACAGATATATATTTATATATATATAGAATATATAGAAGATTAAAAACACCTCACAGCCACAAAATTAAAAACACCTCACAGCCACAAAACACGAAATTAAAAACACCTCACAGCCACAAAACACGAAATTAAAAACACCTCACAGCCACAAAACACGAAATTAAAAACACCTCACAGCCACGAAACACGAAATTAAAAACACCTCACAGCCACGAAACACGAAATTAAAAACACCTCACAGCCACAAAACACGAAATTAAAAACACCTCACAGCCACGAAACACGAAATTAAAAACACCTCACAGCCACGAAACACGAAATTAAAAACACCTCACAGCCACAAAATTAAAAACACCTCACAGCCACGAAACACGAAATTAAAAAGACCTCACAACCACGAAACACGAAATTAAAAAGACCTCACAACCACGAAACACGAAATTAAAAACACCTCACAGCCACGAAACACTAAATTAAAAACACCTCACAGCCACGAAACACGAAATTAAAAACACCTCACAGCCACAAAACACGAAATTAAAAACACCTCACAGCCACGAAACACGAAATTAAAAACACCTCACAGCCACGAAACACGAAATTAAAAACACCTCACAGCCACAAAACACGAAGTTAAAAACACCTCACAGCCACAAAATTAAAAACACCTCAGAGCCACGAAACACGAAATTAAAAACACCTCACAGCCACGAAACACGAAATTAAAAACACCTCACAGCCACGAAACACGAAATTAAAAACACCTCACAGCCACGAAACACGAAATTAAAAACACCTCAGAGCCACAAAACACGAAATTAAAAACACCTCACAGCCACAAAATTAAAAACACCTCACATCCACGAAACACGAAATTAAAAACACCTCACAGCCACAAAACACGAAATTAAAAACACCTCACAGCCACGAAACACGAAATTAAAAAGACCTCACAACCACGAAACACTAAATTAAAAACACCTCACAGCCACGAAACACGAAATTAAAAACACCTCACAGCCACAAAACACGAAATTAAAAACACCTCACAGCCACAAAACACGAAATTAAAAACACCTCACAGCCACGAAACACGAAATTTAAAACACCTCACATCCACGAAACACGAAATCAAAAACACCTCACAACCACGAAACACGAAATTAAAAACACCTCACAGCCACAAAACACGAAAATAAAAACACCTCACAGCCACAAAACACGAAATTAAAAACACCTCACAGCCACAAAATTAAAAACACCTCACAGCCACGAAACACTAAATTAAAAACACCTCACAGCCACAAAACACGAAATTAAAAACACCTCAGCCACAAAACACGAAATTAAAAACACCTCACAGCCACAAAACACGAAATTAAAAACACCTCACAGCCACGAAACAAGAAATTAAAAACACCTCACAGCCACAAAATTAAAAACACCTCAGCCACGAAACACGAAATTAAAAACACCTCACAGCCACGAAACAAGAAATTAAAAACACCTCACAGCCACGAAACAAGAAATTAAAAACACCTCACAGCCACGAAACACGAAATTAAAAACACCTCACAGCCACGAAACAAGAAATTAAAAACACCTCACAGCCATGAAACAAGAAATTAAAAACACTTCACAGCCACGAAACACGAAATTAAAAACACCTCACAGCCACGAAACACGAAATTAAAAACACCTCAGCCACAAAACACGAAATTAAAAACACCTCACAGCCACGAAATTAAAAACACCTCACAGCCACGAAACACGAAATTAAAAACACCTCACAGCCACAAAATTAAAAACACCTCACAGCCACAAAACAAGAAATTAAAAACACCTCACAGCCACAAAATTAAAAACACCTCACAGCCACAAAATTAAAAACACCTCACAGCCACAAAACACGAAATTAAAAACACCTCACAGCCATGAAACAGCAAATTAAAAACACCTCACAGCCACAAAATTAAAAACACCTCACAGCCACAAAACACGAAATTAAAAACACCTCACAGCCACAAAATTAAAAACACCTCACAGCCACAAAATTAAAAACACCACACAGCCACAAAACACGAAATTAAAAACACCTCACAGCCATGAAACACCAAATTAAAAACACCTCACAGCCACAAAACACGAAATTAAAAACACCTCACAGCCACAAAATTAAAAACACCTCACATCCACGAAACACGAAATTAAAAACACCTCACAGCCACGAAACACGAAATTAAAAACACCTCACAGCCACGAAACACGAAATGAAAAACACCTCACAGCCACGAAACAAGAAATTAAAAACACTTCACAGCCACGAAACACGAAATTAAAAACACCTCACAGCCACAAAACACGAAATTAAAAACACCTCACAACCACAAAACACGAAATTAAAAACACCTCACAGCCACAAAATTAAAAACACCTCACATCCACGAAACACGAAATTAAAAACACCTCACAGCCACGAAACACGAAATTAAAAACACCTCACAGCCACAAAACACGAAGTTAAAAACACCTCACAGCCACAAAATTAAAAACACCTCACAGCCACGAAACACGAAATTAAAAACACCTCACAGCCACAAAACACGAAATTAAAAACACCTCACAGCCACGAAACACGAAATTAAAAACACCTCACAGCCACAAAACACGAAGTTAAAAACACCTCACAGCCACAAAATTAAAAACACCTCACAGCCACGAAACACGAAATTAAAAACACCTCACAGCCACAAAACACGAAATTAAAAACACCTCACAGCCACGAAACACGAAATTAAAAACACCTCACAGCCACGAAACACGAAATTAAAAAGACCTCACAACCACGAAACACGAAATTAAAAACACCTCACAGCCACGAAACACGAAATTAAAAACACCTCACAGCCACGAAACACGAAATTAAAAACACCTCACAGCCACAAAATTAAAAACACCTCACAGCCACGAAACACGAAATTAAAAAGACCTCACAACCACGAAACACGAAATTAAAAACACCTCACAGCCACGAAACACGAAATTAAAAACACCTCACAGCCACAAAACACGAAGTTAAAAACACCTCACAGCCACAAAACACGAAATTAAAAACACCTCACAGCCACGAAACACGAAATTAAAAACACCTCACAGCCACAAAACACGAAGTTAAAAACACCTCACAGCCACAAAACACGAAATTAAAAACACCTCACAGCCACAAAACACGAAATTAAAAACACTTCACAGCCACAAAATTAAAAACACCTCAGAGCCACAAAACACGAAATTAAAAACACCTCACAGCCACGAAACACGAAATTAAAAACACCTCACAGCCACGAAACACGAAATTAAAAACACCTCACAGCCACGAAACACGAAATTAAAAACACCTCACAGCCACAAAACACGAAATTAAAAACACCTCACAGCCACAAAATTAAAAACACCTCACATCCACGAAACACGAAATTAAAAACACCTCACAGCCACAAAATTAAAAACACCTCACAGCCACGAAACACGAAATTAAAAACACCTCACAGCCACAAAACACGAAATGAAAAACACCTCACAGCCACAAAACACGAAATTAAAAACACCTCACAGCCACAAAACACGAAATTAAAAACACCTCACAGCCACAAAACACGAAATGAAAAACACCTCACAGCCACAAAACACGAAATTAAAAACACCTCACAGCCACAAAACACGAAATTAAAAACACCTCACAGCCACAAAATTAAAAACACCTCACAGCCACGAAACAAGAAATTAAAAACACTTCACAGCCACAAAACACGAAATTAAAAACACCTCACATCCACAAAATTAAAAACACCTCACAGCCACGAAACACGAAATTAAAAACACCTCACAGCCACGAAACAAGAAATTAAAAACACTTCACAGCCACAAAACACGAAATTAAAAACACCTCACAGCCACAAAATTAAAAACACCTCACAGCCACGAAACACGAAATTAAAAACACCTCACAGCCACGAAACACGAAATTAAAAACACCTCACAGCTACGAAACACGAAATTAAAAACACCTCACAGCCACGAAACAAGAAATTAAAAACACCTCACAGCCACAAAACACGAAATTAAAAACACCTCACAGCCACAAAACACGAAATTAAAAACACCTCACAGCCACAAAACACGAAATTAAAAACACCTCACAGCCACGAAACACGAAATTTAAAACACCTCACATCCACGAAACACGAAATCAAAAACACCTCACAACCACGAAACACGAAATTAAAAACACCTCACAGCCACAAAACACGAAAATAAAAACACCTCACAGCCACAAAACACGAAATTAAAAACACCTCACAGCCACAAAATTAAAAACACCTCACAGCCACGAAACACTAAATTAAAAACACCTCACAGCCACAAAACACGAAATTAAAAACACCTCAGCCACAAAACACGAAATTAAAAACACCTCACAGCCACAAAATTAAAAACACCTCAGCCACGAAACACGAAATTAAAAACACCTCACAGCCACGAAACAAGAAATTAAAAACACCTCACAGCCACGAAACACGAAATTAAAAACACCTCACAGCCACGAAACAAGAAATTAAAAACACCTCACAGCCATGAAACAAGAAATTAAAAACACTTCACAGCCACGAAACACGAAATTAAAAACACCTCACAGCCACGAAACACGAAATTAAAAACACCTCAGCCACAAAACACGAAATTGAAAACACCTCACAGCCACGAAATTAAAAACACCTCACAGCCACGAAATTAAAAACACCTCACAGCCACGAAACACGAAATTAAAAACACCTCACAGCCACAAAATTAAAAACACCTCACAGCCACAAAACAAGAAATTAAAAACACCTCACAGCCACAAAATTAAAAACACCTCACAGCCACAAAACACGAAATTAAAAACACCTCACAGCCACAAAATTAAAAACACCTCACAGCCACAAAATTAAAAACACCTCACAGCCACAAAACACGAAATTAAAAACACCTCACAGCCATCAAACACCAAATTAAAAACACCTCACAGCCACAAAATAAAAAACACCTCACAGCCACAAAACACGAAATTAAAAACACCTCACAGCCACAAAATTAAAAACACCTCACAGCCACAAAATTAAAAACACCTCACAGCCACAAAACACGAAATTAAAAACACCTCACAGCCATGAAACACCAAATTAAAAACACCTCACAGCCACAAAACACGAAATTAAAAACACCTCACAGCCATGAAACACAAAATTAAAAACACCTCACAGCCACAAAATTAAAAACACCTCACAGCCACGAAACAAGAAATTAAAAACACTTCACAGCCACGAAACATGGATTTAAAAACACCTCACAGCCACAAAACACGAAATTAAAAACACCTCACAGCCACGAAACACGAAATTAAAAACACCTCACAACCACAAAATTAAAAACACCTCACAGCCACAAAACACGAAATTAAAAACACCTCACAGCCACAAAATTAAAAACACCTCACAGCCACAAAACACGAAATTAAAAACACCTCACAGCCACAAAATTAAAAACACCTCACAGCCACAAAATTAAAAACACGTCACAGCCACGAAACACAAAATTAAAAACACCTCACAGCCACAAAATTAAAAACACCTCACAGCCACGAAACACAAAATTAAAATCCTTACAGCCACAAAATTAAAAACACCTCAGCCACGAAACACAAAATTAAAAACACCTCACAGCCACGAAACACGAAATTAAAAACACCTCACAGCCACAAAACACGAAATTAAAAACGCCTCACAGCCACAAAATTAAAAACACCTCACAGCCACGAAACACGAAATTAAAAACACCTCACAGCCACAAAACACGAAATTAAAAACACCTCACAGCCACAACGCACGAAATTAAAAACACCTCACAGCCACGAAACACGAAATTAAAAACACCTCACAGCTACAAAATTAAAAACACCTCACAGCCACGAAACACCAAATTAAAAACACCTCACAGCCACAAACCACGGAATTAAAAACACCTCACAGCCACGAAACAAGAAATTAAAAACACCTCACAGCCACGAAACACGAAATTAAAAATACCTCACAGCCACGAAACACGAAATTAAAAACACCTCACAGCCACCAAACACGAAATTAAAAATACCTCACAGCCACGAAACACGAAATTAAAAACACCTCACAGCTACAAAATTAAAAACACCTCACAGCCACGAAACACCAAATTAAAAACACCTCACAGCCACAAAACACGGAATTAAAAACACCTCACAGCCACAAAACAAGAAATTAAAAACACCTCACAGCCACGAAACACCAAATTAAAAACACCTCACAGCCACAAAATTAAAAACACCTCACAGCCACAAAACACGAAATTAAAAACACCTCACAGCCACAAAACAAGAAATTAAAAACACTTCACAGCCACGAAACACGAAATTAAAAACACCTCACAGCCACAAAACACGAAATTAAAAACACCTCACAGCCACAAAATTAAAAACACCTCACATCCACGAAACACGAAATTAAAAACACCTCACAGCCACAAAACACGAAATTAAAAACACCTCACAGCCACAAAATTAAAAACACCTCACAGCCACGAAACACGAAATTAAAAACACCTCACAGCCACGAAACAAGAAATTAAAAACATTTCACAGCCACGAAACACGAAATTAAAAACACCTCACAGCCACAAAACACGAAATTAAAAACACCTCACAGCCACAAAACACGAAATTAAAAACACCTCACAGCCACAAAATTAAAAACACCTCACATCCACGAAACACGAAATTAAAAACACCCCACTGCCACGAAACACGAAATTAAAAACACCTCACAGCCACAAAACACGAAATTAAAAACACCTCACAGCCACAAAACAAGAAATTAAAAACACCTCACAGCCACGAAACACGAAATGAAAAACACCTCACAGCCACGAAACAAGAAATTAAAAACACTTCACAGCCACGAACTACGAAATTAAAAACACCTCACAGCCACAAAACACGAAATTAAAAACACCTCACAGCCACAAAACACGAAATTAAAAACACCTCACAGCCACAAAATTAAAAACACCTCACATCCACGAAACACGAAATTAAAAACACCTCACAGCCACGAAACACGAAATTAAAAACACCTCACAGCCACGAAACACGAAATGAAAAACACCTCACAGCCACGAAACAAGAAATTAAAAACACTTCACAGCCACGAAACACGAAATTAAAAACACCTCACAGTCACAAAACACGAAATTAAAAACACCTCACAGCCACAAAACACGAAATTAAAAACACCTCACAGCCACAAAATTAAAAACACCTCACATCCACGAAACACGAAATTAAAAACACCTCACAGCCATGAAACACGAAATTAAAAACACCTCACAGCCACAAAACACGAAATTAAAAACACCTCACATCCACGAAACACGAAATTAAAAACACCTCACAGCCACGAAACACGAAATTAAAAACACCTCACAGCCACAAAACACGAAATTAAAAACACCTCACATCCACAAAACACGAAATTAAAAACACCTCACAGCCACGAAACACGAAATTAAAAACACCTCACAGCCACAAAATTAAAAACACCTCACAGCCACAAAACACGAAAATAAAAACAATTCACAGCCACTAAATTAAAAACAATTCACAGCCATAAAATTAAAAACACCTCACAGCCACAAAATTAAAAACACCTCACAGCCACAAAACACGAAATTAAAAACAATTCACAGCCACAAAATTAAAAACAATTCACAGCCACAAAATTAAAAACACCTCACAGCCACAAAATTAAAAACACCTCACAGCCACGCAACAAGAAATTAAAAACAATTCACAGCCACAAAACACGAAATTAAAAACACCTCACAGCCACAAAATTAAAAACACCTCACAGCCACAAAATTAAAAACACCTCACAGCCACAAAACACGAAATTAAAAACACCTCACAGCCATGAAACACCAAATTAAAAACACCTCACAGCCACAAAATTAAAAACACCTCACAGCCACAAAACACGAAATTAAAAACACTTCACAGCCACAAAATTAAAAACACCTCACAGCCACAAAATTAAAAACACCACACAGCCACAAAACACGAAATTAAAAACACCTCACAGCCATGAAACACCAAATTAAAAACACCTCACAGCCACAAAACACGAAATTAAAAACACCTCACAGCCACAAAATTAAAAACACCTCACATCCACGAAACACGAAATTAAAAACACCTCACAGCCACAAAACACGAAATTAAAAACACCTCACAGCCACAAAACACGAAATTAAAAACACCTCACAGCCACAAAATTAAAAACACCTCACATCCACGAAACACGAAATTAAAAACACCTCACAGCCATGAAACACGAAATTAAAAACACCTCACAGCCATGAAACACGAAATTAAAAACACCTCACAGCCACAAAACACGAAATTAAAAACACCTCACAGCCACAAAACACGAAATTAAAAACACCTCACATCCACGAAACACGAAATTAAAAACACCTCACAGCCACGAAACACGAAATTAAAAACACCTCACAGCCACAAAATTAAAAACACCTCACAGCCACGAAACACGAAATTAAAAACACCTCACAGCCACAAAACACGAAATTAAAAACACCTCACAGCCACGAAACACGAAATTAAAAACACCTCACAGCCACAAAACACGAAGTTAAAAACACCTCACAGCCACAAAATTAAAAACACCTCACAGCCACGAAACACGAAATTAAAAACACCTCACAGCCACAAAACACGAAATTAAAAACACCTCACAGCCACGAAACACGAAATTAAAAACACCTCACAGCCACGAAACACGAAATTAAAAAGACCTCACAACCACGGAACACGAAATTAAAAACACCTCACAGCCACGAAACACGAAATTAAAAACACCTCACAGCCACGAAACACGAAATTAAAAACACCTCACAGCCACAAAATTAAAAACACCTCACAGCCACGAAACACGAAATTAAAAAGACCTCACAACCACGAAACACGAAATTAAAAACACCTCACAGCCACGAAACACGAAATTAAAAACACCTCACAGCCACAAAACACGAAGTTAAAAACACCTCACAGCCACAAAACACGAAATTAAAAACACCTCACAGCCACGAAACACGAAATTAAAAACACCTCACAGCCACAAAACACGAAGTTAAAAACACCTCACAGCCACAAAACACGAAATTAAAAACACCTCACAGCCACAAAACACGAAATTAAAAACACTTCACAGCCACAAAATTAAAAACACCTCAGAGCCACGAAACACGAAATTAAAAACACCTCACAGCCACGAAACACGAAATTAAAAACACCTCACAGCCACGAAACACGAAATTAAAAACACCTCACAGCCACGAAACACGAAATTAAAAACACCTCACAGCCACAAAACACGAAATTAAAAACACCTCACAGCCACAAAATTAAAAACACCTCACATCCACGAAACACGAAATTAAAAACACCTCACAGCCACAAAATTAAAAACACCTCACAGCCACGAAACACGAAATTAAAAACACCTCACAGCCACAAAACACGAAATGAAAAACACCTCACAGCCACAAAACACGAAATTAAAAACACCTCACAGCCACAAAACACGAAATTAAAAACACCTCACAGCCACAAAACACGAAATGAAAAACACCTCACAGCCACAAAACACGAAATTAAAAACACCTCACAGCCACAAAATTAAAAACACCTCACAGCCACAAAACAAGAAATTAAAAACACCTCACAGCCACAAAATTAAAAACACCTCACAGCCACGAAACACGAAATTAAAAACACCTCACAGCCACAAAATTAAAAACACCTCACAGCCACAAAATTAAAAACACCTCACAGCCACAAAACACGAAATTAAAAACACCTCACAGCCATCAAACACCAAATTAAAAACACCTCACAGCCACAAAATAAAAAACACCTCACAGCCACAAAACACGAAATTAAAAACACCTCACAGCCACAAAATTAAAAACACCTCACAGCCACAAAATTAAAAACACCTCACAGCCACAAAACACGAAATTAAAAACACCTCACAGCCATGAAACACCAAATTAAAAACACCTCACAGCCACAAAACACGAAATTAAAAACACCTCACAGCCATGAAACACAAAATTAAAAACACCTCACAGCCACAAAATTAAAAACACCTCACAGCCACGAAACAAGAAATTAAAAACACTTCACAGCCACGAAACATGGATTTAAAAACACCTCACAGCCACAAAACACGAAATTAAAAACACCTCACAGCCACGAAACACGAAATTAAAAACACCTCACAGCCACAAAATTAAAAACACCTCACAGCCACAAAACACGAAATTAAAAACACCTCACAGCCACAAAATTAAAAACACCTCACAGCCACAAAACACGAAATTAAAAACACCTCACAGCCACAAAATTAAAAACACCTCACAGCCACAAAATTAAAAACACGTCACAGCCACGAAACACAAAATTAAAAACACCTCACAGCCACAAAATTAAAAACACCTCACAGCCACGAAACACAAAATTAAAAACCTTACAGCCACAAAATTAAAAACACCTCACAGCCACGAAACACAAAATTAAAAACACCTCACAGCCACGAAACACGAAATTAAAAACACCTCACAGCCACAAAACACGAAATTAAAAACACCTCACAGCCACAAAATTAAAAACACCTCACAGCCACGAAACACGAAATTAAAAACACCTCACAGCCACAAAACACGAAATTAAAAACACCTCACAGCCACAACACACGAAATTAAAAACACCTCACAGCCACGAAACACGAAATTAAAAACACCTCACAGCTACAAAATTAAAAACACCTCACAGCCACGAAACACGAAATTAAAAACACCTCACAGCCACCAAACACGAAATTAAAAATACCTCACAGCCACGAAACACGAAATTAAAAACACCTCACAGCTACAAAATTAAAAACACCTCACAGCCACGAAACACCAAATTAAAAACACCTCACAGCCACAAAACACGGAATTAAAAACACCTCACAGCCACAAAACAAGAAATTAAAAACACCTCACAGCCACGAAACACCAAATTAAAAACACCTCACAGCCACAAAATTAAAAACACCTCACAGCCACGAAACACGAAATTAAAAACACCTCACAGCCACAAAACAAGAAATTAAAAACACTTCACAGCCACGAAACATGAAATTAAAAACACCTCACAGCCACAAAACACGAAATTAAAAACACCTCACAGCCACAAAATTAAAAACACCTCACATCCACGAAACACGAAATTAAAAACACCTCACAGCCACAAAACACGAAATTAAAAACACCTCACAGCCACAAAATTAAAAACACCTCACAGCCACGAAACACGAAATTAAAAACACCTCACAGCCACGAAACAAGAAATTAAAAACATTTCACAGCCACGAAACACGAAATTAAAAACACCTCACAGCCACAAAACACGAAATTAAAAACACCTCACAGCCACAAAACACGAAATTAAAAACACCTCACAGCCACAAAATTAAAAACACCTCACATCCACGAAACACGAAATTAAAAACACCTCACTGCCACGAAACACGAAATTAAAAACACCTCACAGCCACAAAACACGAAATTAAAAACACCTCACAGCCACGAAACAAGAAATTAAAAACACCTCACAGCCACGAAACATGAAATGAAAAACACCTCACAGCCACGAAACAAGAAATTAAAAACACTTCACAGCCACGAAACACGAAATTAAAAACACCTCACAGCCACAAAACACGAAATTAAAAACACCTCACAGCCACAAAACACGAAATTAAAAACACCTCACAGCCACAAAATTAAAAACACCTCACATCCACGAAACACGAAATTAAAAACACCTCACAGCCACGAAACACGAAATTAAAAACACCTCACAGCCACGAAACACGAAATGAAAAACACCTCACAGCCACGAAACAAGAAATTAAAAACACTTCACAGCCACGAAACACGAAATTAAAAACACCTCACAGCCACAAAACACGAAATTAAAAACACCTCACAGCCACAAAACACGAAATTAAAAACACCTCACAGCCACAAAATTAAAAACACCTCACATCCACGAAACACGAAATTAAAAACACCTCACAGCCATGAAACACGAAATTAAAAACACCTCACAGCCATGAAACACGAAATTAAAAACACCTCACAGCCACAAAACACGAAATTAAAAACACCTCACAGCCACAAAACACGAAATTAAAAACACCTCACATCCACGAAACACGAAATTAAAAACACCTCACAGCCACGAAACACGAAATTAAAAACACCTCACAGCCACAAAATTAAAAACACCTCACAGCCACGAAACACGAAATTAAAAACACCTCACAGCCACAAAACACGAAATTAAAAACACCTCACAGCCACGAAACACGAAATTAAAAACACCTCACAGCCACAAAACACGAAGTTAAAAACACCTCACAGCCACAAAATTAAAAACACCTCACAGCCACGAAACACGAAATTAAAAACACCTCACAGCCACAAAACACGAAATTAAAAACACCTCACAGCCACGAAACACGAAATTAAAAACACCTCACAGCCACGAAACACGAAATTAAAAAGACCTCACAACCACGGAACACGAAATTAAAAACACCTCACAGCCACGAAACACGAAATTAAAAACACCTCACAGCCACGAAACACGAAATTAAAAACACCTCACAGCCACAAAATTAAAAACACCTCACAGCCACGAAACACGAAATTAAAAAGACCTCACAACCACGAAACACGAAATTAAAAACACCTCACAGCCACGAAACACGAAATTAAAAACACCTCACAGCCACAAAACACGAAGTTAAAAACACCTCACAGCCACAAAACACGAAATTAAAAACACCTCACAGCCACGAAACACGAAATTAAAAACACCTCACAGCCACAAAACACGAAGTTAAAAACACCTCACAGCCACAAAACACGAAATTAAAAACACCTCACAGCCACAAAACACGAAATTAAAAACACTTCACAGCCACAAAATTAAAAACACCTCAGAGCCACGAAACACGAAATTAAAAACACCTCACAGCCACGAAACACGAAATTAAAAACACCTCACAGCCACGAAACACGAAATTAAAAACACCTCACAGCCACGAAACACGAAATTAAAAACACCTCACAGCCACAAAACACGAAATTAAAAACACCTCACAGCCACAAAATTAAAAACACCTCACATCCACGAAACACGAAATTAAAAACACCTCACAGCCACAAAATTAAAAACACCTCACAGCCACGAAACACGAAATTAAAAACACCTCACAGCCACAAAACACGAAATGAAAAACACCTCACAGCCAGAAAACACGAAATTAAAAACACCTCACAGCCACAAAACACGAAATTAAAAACACCTCACAGCCACAAAACACGAAATGAAAAACACCTCACAGCCACAAAACACGAAATTAAAAACACCTCACAGCCACAAAACACGAAATTAAAAACACCTCAGAGCCACAAAATTAAAAACACCTCACAGCCACGAAACAAGAAATTAAAAACACTTCACAGCCACAAAACACGAAATTAAAAACACCTCACAGCCACAAAATTAAAAACACCTCACAGCCACGAAACACGAAATTAAAAACACCTCACAGCCACGAAACAAGAAATTAAAAACACTTCACAGCCACAAAACACGAAATTAAAAACACCTCACAGCCACAAAATTAAAAACACCTCACAGCCACGAAACACGAAATTAAAAACACCTCACAGCCACGAAACACGAAATTAAAAACACCTCACAGCTACGAAACACGAAATTAAAAACACCTCACAGCCACGAAACAAGAAATTAAAAACACCTCACAGCCACAAAACACGAAATTAAAAACACCTCACAGCCACAAAACACGAAATTAAAAACACCTCACAGCCACAAAACACGAAATTAAAAACACCTCACAGCCACGAAACACGAAATTTAAAACACCTCACATCCACGAAACACGAAATCAAAAACACCTCACAACCACGAAACACGAAATTAAAAACACCTCACAGCCACAAAACACGAAAATAAAAACACCTCACAGCCACAAAACACGAAATTAAAAACACCTCACAGCCACGAAACACTAAATTAAAAACACCTCACAGCCACAAAACACGAAATTAAAAACACCTCAGCCACAAAACACGAAATTAAAAACACCTCACAGCCACAAAATTAAAAACACCTCAGCCACGAAACACGAAATTAAAAACACCTCACAGCCACGAAACAAGAAATTAAAAACACCTCATAGCCACGAAACACGAAATTAAAAACACCTCACAGCCACGAAACAAGAAATTAAAAACACCTCACAGCCATGAAACAAGAAATTAAAAACACTTCACAGCCACGAAACACGAAATTAAAAACACCTCACAGCCACGAAACACGAAATTAAAAACACCTCAGCCACAAAACACGAAATTAAAAACACCTCACAGCCACGAAATTAAAAACACCTCACAGCCACGAAATTAAAAACACCTCACAGCCACGAAACACGAAATTAAAAACACCTCACAGCCACAAAATTAAAAACACCTCACAGCCACAAAACAAGAAATTAAAAACACCTCACAGCCACAAAATTAAAAACACCTCACAGCCACGAAACACGAAATTAAAAACACCTCACAGCCACAAAATTAAAAACACCTCACAGCCACAAAATTAAAAACACCTCACAGCCACAAAACACGAAATTAAAAACACCTCACAGCCATCAAACACCAAATTAAAAACACCTCACAGCCACAAAATAAAAAACACCTCACAGCCACAAAACACGAAATTAAAAACACCTCACAGCCACAAAATTAAAAACACCTCACAGCCACAAAATTAAAAACACCTCACAGCCACAAAACACGAAATTAAAAACACCTCACAGCCATGAAACACCAAATTAAAAACACCTCACAGCCACAAAACACGAAATTAAAAACACCTCACAGCCATGAAACACAAAATTAAAAACACCTCACAGCCACAAAATTAAAAACACCTCACAGCCACGAAACAAGAAATTAAAAACACTTCACAGCCACGAAACATGGATTTAAAAACACCTCACAGCCACAAAACACGAAATTAAAAACACCTCACAGCCACGAAACACGAAATTAAAAACACCTCACAGCCACAAAATTAAAAACACCTCACAGCCACAAAACACGAAATTAAAAACACCTCACAGCCACAAAATTAAAAACACCTCACAGCCACAAAACACGAAATTAAAAACACCTCACAGCCACAAAATTAAAAACACCTCACAGCCACAAAATTAAAAACACGTCACAGCCACGAAACACAAAATTAAAAACACCTCACAGCCACAAAATTAAAAACACCTCACAGCCACGAAACACAAAATTAAAAACCTTACAGCCACAAAATTAAAAACACCTCACAGCCACGAAACACAAAATTAAAAACACCTCACAGCCACGAAACACGAAATTAAAAACACCTCACAGCCACAAAACACGAAATTAAAAACACCTCACAGCCACAAAATTAAAAACACCTCACAGCCACGAAACACGAAATTAAAAACACCTCACAGCCACAAAACACGAAATTAAAAACACCTCACAGCCACAACACACGAAATTAAAAACACCTCACAGCCACGAAACACGAAATTAAAAACACCTCACAGCTACAAAATTAAAAACACCTCACAGCCACGAAACACGAAATTAAAAACACCTCACAGCCACCAAACACGAAATTAAAAATACCTCACAGCCACGAAACACGAAATTAAAAACACCTCACAGCTACAAAATTAAAAACACCTCACAGCCACGAAACACCAAATTAAAAACACCTCACAGCCACAAAACACGGAATTAAAAACACCTCACAGCCACAAAACAAGAAATTAAAAACACCTCACAGCCACGAAACACCAAATTAAAAACACCTCACAGCCACAAAATTAAAAACACCTCACAGCCACGAAACACGAAATTAAAAACACCTCACAGCCACAAAACAAGAAATTAAATACACTTCACAGCCACGAAACATGAAATTAAAAACACCTCACAGCCACAAAACACGAAATTAAAAACACCTCACAGCCACAAAATTAAAAACACCTCACATCCACGAAACACGAAATTAAAAACACCTCACAGCCACAAAACACGAAATTAAAAACACCTCACAGCCACAAAATTAAAAACACCTCACAGCCACGAAACACGAAATTAAAAACACCTCACAGCCACGAAACAAGAAATTAAAAACATTTCACAGCCACGAAACACGAAATTAAAAACACCTCACAGCCACAAAACACGAAATTAAAAACACCTCACAGCCACAAAACACGAAATTAAAAACACCTCACAGCCACAAAATTAAAAACACCTCACATCCACGAAACACGAAATTAAAAACACCTCACTGCCACGAAACACGAAATTAAAAACACCTCACAGCCACAAAACACGAAATTAAAAACACCTCACAGCCACGAAACAAGAAATTAAAAACACCTCACAGCCACGAAACATGAAATGAAAAACACCTCACAGCCACGAAACAAGAAATTAAAAACACTTCACAGCCACGAAACACGAAATTAAAAACACCTCACAGCCACAAAACACGAAATTAAAAACACCTCACAGCCACAAAACACGAAATTAAAAACACCTCACAGCCACAAAATTAAAAACACCTCACATCCACGAAACACGAAATTAAAAACACCTCACAGCCACGAAACACGAAATTAAAAACACCTCACAGCCACGAAACACGAAATGAAAAACACCTCACAGCCACGAAACAAGAAATTAAAAACACTTCACAGCCACGAAACACGAAATTAAAAACACCTCACAGCCACAAAACACGAAATTAAAAACACCTCACAGCCACAAAACACGAAATTAAAAACACCTCACAGCCACAAAATTAAAAACACCTCACATCCACGAAACACGAAATTAAAAACACCTC
The DNA here is from genome assembly GCF_964187855.1 of Myxine glutinosa. Classification (NCBI taxonomy): domain Eukaryota; kingdom Metazoa; phylum Chordata; class Myxini; order Myxiniformes; family Myxinidae; genus Myxine; species Myxine glutinosa. The sequence continues at coordinate 61,099,819 of NC_136262.1, read as the reverse complement.
ACAGCCATGAAACACGAAATTAAAAACACCTCACAGCCATGAAACACGAAATTAAAAACACCTCACAGCCACAAAACACGAAATTAAAAACACCTCACAGCCACAAAACACGAAATTAAAAACACCTCACATCCACGAAACACGAAATTAAAAACACCTCACAGCCACGAAACACGAAATTAAAAACACCTCACAGCCACAAAACACGAAATTAAAAACACCTCACATCCACAAAACACGAAATTAAAAACACCTCACAGCCACGAAACACGAAATTAAAAACACCTCACAGCCACAAAATTAAAAACACCTCACAGCCACAAAACACGAAAATAAAAACAATTCACAGCCACTAAATTAAAAACAATTCACAGCCATAAAATTAAAAACACCTCACAGCCACAAAATTAAAAACACCTCACAGCCACAAAACACGAAATTAAAAACAATTCACAGCCACAAAATTAAAAACAATTCACAGCCACAAAATTAAAAACACCTCACAGCCACAAAATTAAAAACACCTCACAGCCACAAAACACGAAAATAAAAACAATTCACAGCCATGAAACATGAAATTAAAAACACCTCACAGCCACAAAATTAAAAACACCTCACCACCACATCATTTTACACCTCACCACCACATAATTCAAAATACCTCACCACCACGTGATTCAAAACCACCACCACGTTATTAAAAACACTTCATAACCACAGAAATAAAAGTTTCAGGGAGTCGTTCAGTGACAACAGACACTGCCCAGATATGTAGATATATCTATATTATAATAGCCGTAGATGATTCTGTCTGTCTGTCTGTCTATCTGTTGGGTGTCTGTCCGGGGTGTGGCTTACTCGGTTTGCAGAGTAGCTCCACCCATAGCTCCACCCATTCTGGGAGTGGCTATAAACAAATATCCACCATTTTATTAACTCGCATAGCTTTGAGTCCTGTTTTGTAGGCCCGTGGTGTCTTGCTCTCCCCCAGTTTTATTTCAAATCAAATTCGATAAATCATTTCATTTTTCTCAGTCGCTAACATAGTTTTAGACTCGGTTGAAAAAAAACGGGAAGAAAATCCGATGAAAGTTGCCGTTTATAGAACGAAATGAATTCTCAAAGGCCTGTAACTTCAAGGCCATTGAGTCTCTCTCACGCCTTTATCTCCAATCTAACTCACCATATGATTTCATTTTTATCGATGGTTTTACTTTTAGACTCGGTGTCAGCAATAATTGAGAACAATCCACACACGCGGGAAAATGCAGAGATATATTTTTTAAAATCGCGTCATGGTGTATCATACACCGCCCAACATGACACCGCCGGCAATGTGTCGATATATATTAAAAATTCGCTTTTGCTTTTCCGTTATGATATATTACTATTTCGTTTGATGATAGTCGTCACAAAAACGTCAACAATGATGCCGACATATATTTCTTCGTTTTTATTTCATTCAACATATTAGCCGGAAGTAAAATATGTTTCAGGAAATTACCGAGAGATATTTCTTCGTTTTTTTTATTAGTTATGTGCGCATACACTTTAAATAGGTTTATTTGAAATCTTTAATTTTCCACAAACATTCCACACACGCGGGAAAATGCAGAGATATATTTTTTTAAATCGCGTCATGGTGTATCATACACCGCCCAACATGACACCGACGGCAATGTGTCGATATCTATTTTAAATTCGATATATCATTTCATTTTTCACAGTCGCTAACATAGTTTTAGACTCGGTTGAAAAAAAACGAGAAGAAAATCCGATGAAAGTTGCCGTTTATAGAACGAAATGAATTCTCAAATGCCTGTAACTTCAAGGCCATTGAGTCTCTCTCACGCCTTTATCTCCAATATAACTCACCATATGATTTCATTTTTATCGATGGTTTTAGAGTCGGTGTCAGCAATAATTGAGAACATTCCACACACGCGGGAAAATGCAGATATATTTTTTAAAATCGCGTCATGGTGTATCATACACCGCCTAACATGACACCGACGGCAACGTGTCGATACATATTAAAAATTCGATATATCATTTCATTTTTCACAGTCGCTAACATAGTTTTCGACTCGGTTGAAAAAAAACGGGAAGGAAATCCAATGAAAGTTGCCGTTTATAGAACGAAATGAATTCTCAAACGCCTGTAACTTCAACTTCAAGGCCATTGAGTCTCTCTCACGCCTTTATCTCCAATCTAACTCACCATATGATTTCATTTTTATCGATGGTTTTGGACTCGGTGTCAGCAATAATTGAGAACATTCCACACACGCGGGAAAATGCAGAGATATATTTTTTAAAATCGCGTCATGGTGTATCATACACCGCCCAACATGACACCGACGGCAACGTGTCGATATATATTAAAAATTCGCTTTTGCTTTTCCGTTAAGATATATTACTTTTTCGTTTGATGACAGTCGTCACAAAAACGTCAACAATGATGCCGACATATATTTCTTCGTTTTTATTTAATTCAACATTATTAGCCGGAAGTAAAATATGTTTCAGGAAATTACCGAGAGATATTTCTTCGTTTTTTAAAATTAGTTATGTGCGAATACACTTTAAATAGGTTTATTTGAAATCTTTAATTTTCCACAATATAATTTACTTGCCATTTATCATTTGATGATTACGAGACAAATTCCTCTTGAGGATCGTGACAATTCATGCGCTGCGTGGAAACTTCTATTTCCAAAATGAATGAGACGATCGATGAAGAACGCAGACTTGAACAGGATGCAGCAAGAAAACGAATGAGACGGGCGAACGAGTCCATCGACGAACGTCAATGCAAACTTGCGGGGTCACCCGTGGGAATCCCACGGGCATGGATGTGTGTGACATTTCGACATATTGAGTTAGATGCTGCACATTCATTTTTACAAAATGGTTACTGGCAAGTCATCAGATCCAGAAATGGTGTAAAAACCACCGTTTAGAGGCCATTTTTCCCCGCAAAGCGGGGGTTGGCCTTTTCGGGGACCGTGGTAGTTGTTGTTTTTTTGTCCCCTTTTTGAAGCAATGTTTTACGGCCGGATGCCCTTCCTGACGCCAACCCTTTTTGCCGCCTTCAACGACAAACAGGGAATTACCAGTGAACTGGTACTCAATTAGCCGACCTCGGAAGGATGACAGGCTGAGTCAACCCCCCTGGCATTAATTCGGCGATCGACCGAGATTCGAACCCAGGATCCTAAGCCGGCACCCTAGCCGCTAGCCCAACACCAGAAATGGTGTCATGAACACAATTTATTTACGCACAAGCACAAAAGCAAGACGGGCCGATTTCCGATTCCGACGGGCCGACGGGCGAGACGGGCCGATTTCCGATTCCGACGGGCCGATTTGGAGCAAGAAAAAGAACGAGACGGGAGAAAAAGGAGAGAAACGAGACGGGGAAAGCCGATTGGAGAGGCGAGTGAGGCGCGATTGGAGAAGAGTGTGAGGCGCGATTGGAGAGGAGTGTGAGGCACGATTGGAGAGGAGTGTGAGGCGTGATTGGAGAGGAGTGTGAGGCACGATTGGAGAGGAGTGATTGGAGGGGAGTGTGAGGCACGATTGGAGAGGAGTGTGAGGCACGATTGGAGAGGAGTGTGAGGCGCGATTGGAGAGGAGTGTGAGGCGCGATTGGAGAGGAGTGTGAGGCGCGATTGGAGAGGCGTGTGAAGGATTGGAGAGGAGAGGAGTGTGAGGGATTGGAGAGGTGAGGGATTGGAAAGGAGAGGGATGTGAGGGTTTGGAGAGGAGAGGAGTGCTAGGTGGAGAGAGGAGAGTGTCAGGTGGAGACAGGAGAGTGTCAGGTGGAGACAGGAGAGTGTCAGGTGGAGAGGAGTGAGGGGTCACATATTATGTGAAATAAATAAATTGTGTTCATCACACCATTTCTGGATCTGATGACTTGCCAGTAACCATTTTGTAAAAATGAATGTGCAGCATATAACTCAATATGTCGAAATGTCACACACATCCATGCCCGTGGGATTCCCACGGGTGACCCCGCTAGTAGATAAATAAACCTGAAAATCGCAGAGCCAGAATTATTTATTTGGTCTGGGAAGCCCATGCGAGGTTTCTTCTTCTTCAGCCTCTCACAATCCTGGGTGAATATGCGATCTTTAAAAAAAAAAAAAGTTGGAATTTTGCCAAATCTGTTTTATTCGTTTGTTAATATACCTCAGCCATTGACAAATCTGGAACTAAGTCTTTATAAGTTCATCAAATACTGACACCGCGAATGACATTCGCTGAGCTAAATGTTGATATCTCTTCTGAGGGAGGGGGGGGGGGGGAACAGTTTTAAAGCATGATACGTATCAAACGATACATTTTATGAAACGGGGAAACGTAATACACACTTTGGTTGATTTAAAATGACAGAATATGTCTTTATTCCAAAAAAATGAACATTGAAGACGACGCTGCTAAAAAAATACACCGCTCTAACGCATAACCACGAGTTTAAACTACATTTACAACAAATATGAAAACTATTTTCATATCACAATGTTAAATATAGAATATATAGAAGATAATGTTAAAAAAAAATGAGCCCCATCTTCCAATGGTAAAAAAAATCCTTCAGAAAATTCATGGATCTGGAATAATATCCTGCGCTTCACCAAAAACTAATCAATTCTTCCTTATCCAAAGGGCAATCATCCCACCAACTTTCATCCAAATCCGTTCAGAACTTTTCCAGATATCTTGTTCACAAACACACGAACACACACACGCACACACGGACACGATCGAATGCATTACTCCCTGGCGGGAGTAAAAATATGATGACGGTACCACTTAAATTAGTACAGTATACAATACATGCTTCTCGGCTCACAAAAAACATCAGGTAGTCACGCAACCCAATGCCTGGCGTTGGCTTAACGGTTAAGGTTAGAGATAGGATTAGATAATAGAAACAATAGGTTAGAAACAATGGATAGATTAGAGTTAAGATTAGGCTTGAGATCTTAGAGTTCTGTGTTTGAGCCCCTGCCATTCCGTTGGATGAACACCAGGTTGGTTGAATCGGCCTGTGATCCTGCCAAGGTCAGCAAAATGAGTGCCAACTGGCTGGTAATGGGTGGGAGGGGGGGGGGGGGGCATATTTGCACCCTAAATGTGGGTCCACAGGAAAAAAATAATTAATTATCTGAAGCATTCAGGAAGTCGTGAATTTTAAGCATATATTCGCAAAGACTTATATTATAGCAAAAGTGTGACCTGTTCTCGGGCAACCTCACATTGTTATGGCTGATGCCACAAGGGCAGGGCTTACAGCTTGTTTGACCAGGTATAGCCTCAGTTATAATGCACAGCAGTAAGTGGTTAATTTATCAGCACGGCGCAGACATGGTGCCAACATGCTACTGGAGACTCGGCATAATATTTTAACATAGGCTTGACAGGCTGGAAGTGGGATTCTCCACTTCGTTGGTTTTACATAGTGTGTTTCAAATTCTGTGATTGTTCTTATTGAGCCCTTAATTGGTCTTCCAACATATCTCACGTGCACCTGGACTTATTTCTCCACAATACCTGCCCAACGTTCTGGGATATTCTTTGTTTGCATCACTCCTTGTAATGCCATGCATTGACCACATCAATGAAAGGCTCTTGTGCAGCTGCTCTTCCCAAGTATTCCATGGCTTTATGAGCTGTGCTGGTACTGGTCTGATATCACACTGACCCTCACACTCTTTTGTCACATAATGGAGGTTGTATGCAAGAATTGACTTCTATTCTGTCTCACATTCTGCAGCAGTGTTCTCTTCCAGGTTGAGATCATTTTTAGTTTTCCGTCAGCTTGATGGTTATGGTTGGTGTTGGCTGTGATGTTCCACTTCATGAAGACGTTACCAACTGTTGATTGGGAGATGGCTATGGTGGTTTAAATCGTCTTGATGGAGGTGTCCACTTTGTGACAAGTGATGTTACTATTTCTCTTTATAACTCCTTTAACTAACTTCTTCCTCTGGGCCATGCTGTTGTGAGATTGAGTGAATAAACTGTTCCCTCAGAATTCGTGCTGTCTGTTGATGATATTCTGGGATATTCATGGTAATGCGTATGATACATACAATCAATTCCCAATGGGTAAGTTTTCCCAAGGATTTTCATTGGAAGGTGAATGCTCTTTGCCATGTGACTTTTCCAGTTTTCCTCCTTGATTTTTGTCCTTTTCTTTTTATCTCCTTATTTAACGCCTTAACAGTGTCAAAGGCTCATGAAAGACCTCTCTCTCTCTCTCTCTCTCTCTCTCTCTCTCTCTCTCTCTCTCTCTCTCTCTCTCTCTCTCTCTCTCTCTCTCTCTCTCTCTCTCTCTCGCTCTCTCTCGCGCCCCCTGCTGGCCGTTTGTGGTGGGTGTGGCGTCATGGCGGCTGTGAGCAACTGCTCTGTGGTGTAGTGAGTTCTTTGTGAGTTTTTCTCCTCTCCTGCCCTCCCCTGCCCCCCCTCCCTCTCCTTTTCCATCCGTTGTGCTTCGGCATCGTGTTTCCATCCGTTCTGTACCCTTGTCTTCAAGAGAGAGAGGATTGAGAGCGAGCCCATTTTGGGTGCGGCCTACTGGCTTTGACGACGCTTTGTAAGCCTTTTTTTGCGCTTATAATGCACGTTTATTATTTACTTTAGTTTGATTATTTAGGTTTGACACCTTCTTGTCCGGTTCGGACAAGGGGGGGGGGGGGGGGGGGGGATTTCGCCGGTATGGCGAATACACGCTCTCGTTGCGAGGCGTTCGAGAAATTGACACGTAAGCATGCATTCGCATGTGTTCCGCCCGAAGGAGCTCCTACTGAGGACATTATCCTTGCCGTGGGATCCATCATAGGAGACGGTAATGTTCGTGCGGCGTCACGAATGAACCAAAAATTTGTTGTCTTCGTGTCAGAAGAAAAACTCGTCCATGACGTCGTTAGTACCGGTCTAACCATAAAAGGGGGCCATTACATTACGGTATTCCCTATGGATACGCCGGCGACCAAGATAACAATATCCAACGTCCCACCATTTGTGCCAGGCGAGAAACTCCTATCTGTTCTGTCTCGTTATGGAAAAATTGTTTCCCGAATCTCAATGATCCCGCTCGGGTGTCGCAGTGATCGTGTTAAACACGTGATGAGCTTTAGGAGGCAGGTGTACATGATCCTCCCGGATCGCGGAGCCGATACAGGTTTAAATATATCCTTTAAAGTATCGTTGGATGATCGAGAATACCACATGTATGCTTCCTCAGCCTCCTTAACTTGCTTTAATTGTGGAGAATTCGGACACGTTAAAAGATTCTGTCCTAGGGCCGCTTGTCCGAAGTGTGGTGAACCGGGACATAACGAAAGGGCTTGCAAAAAGGCCAATCCCTCCACCGCGCCTTGTGACACCCCGACCATGCTCGCTGACACCCGGACCGTATCTCCTGTTACCCCTACCGTACCTTCCGTCACCCGGACCGTATCTCCTGTCACCCCTACCGTACCTTCCGTCACCCGGACCGTACCCTCTGACACCCCGACCGCACCTTCGGACGCCCGGACCGTACCTTCTGACACCCTGACCGTACCTTCTGACACCCCGACCGTACCTTCCGTCACCCGGACCGTACCCTCTGACACCCCGACCGCACCTTCGGACGCCCGGACCGTACCTTCTGACACCCTGACCGTACCTTCTGACACCCCGACCGTACCTTCTGACACCCCGACCGTACCTTCTGACACCCCGACCGTACCTTCTGACACCCCGACTGAGTCGTCTGTCACACCGGTGCTTTTCGATTCCAATGTGACGACACCCACCGATGCGACTGACACAACTAGCATTGCCCCCTTTCCCGAACCCATGAACGAAGAATCCACAGTGTTTTCTAAAAAGCGAAGAGCACCAGCGCCAAGCAGTTTCGCTGGTGCTGCAAAGAAGGCGGTCATGGGCGGCACCATTTCCGGCGCACACGTGTCCGAGTGCCCCTCTGACATTCCCTCACTAACTGAGAACATGGATACCGTTGCCAATGACACCAGTGAGTCTCATTATGTAAATGAGCCAAAAAATAAAATTTGTACCTCTCACCTGGAAGTTTCCGAGTGCGAAACCTCCAGTGAAAGTATTACCATTTCCGAGCTGGGAAATGGTTTTCCGCCTGCCCCCCCTTTAAATACCGAGCAGCCTAAGGATTCAATAAACGCTCCCACTGTACAAACGGGGCCAGCAAATCTGAGTTTGCCGGGATCTCAAACCCAAGCTCCGACCCCAGAAACAAATATCCACCAAAGTGTTAACGAGTGCCCTCGGGAACACCTTGAGAAACTTGTGAAGGTGCCCCCAGACAAGACCGCGGGGGCAGCGGGTAATACCCCAGATCCCGACGACATGTTATCTGACGTGTCTGAGTCCGAAGATGACATTGAGGCAACCGCGCTGTCACAAACAATGACAGGTCACTCGCAGGTATCCCCTCAACTCGTTCTTACCTTCCTTAACGAAACGTATCGTCACCGCAACATTGTCATTAAAGACAATTTCCCTGACTTGGCTGCATTCATGTGCACCGCAAAGTCAATAATCAAAGCGCGTGAGGATTTTGACCTGACGAAATCTCAACTCCACAGGTTAAGAAAGTTTGTTACCCGAGCAGGTGCAGAGTGTTCCCAAGCACAGGGCGATTTCATTACCACGGAATGAAAAACATTTCCTTTGCGACCTTAAACATGAATGGTGGGGGTGCAAGCCACCTCCGTCAGGCCCAAGTCAAAAACTTGTTTGACCGTAAAAAGGCAAATGTTCTTTTACTACAAGAGACCCACATCACACCTAACGTGGAACATGACTGGTGCCAAACTTTCAAAGGGCAATGCTATTTTAGCAATCTGTCAGCCTCATCTGCTGGGGTTGGGTTTTTTCTAAAGCCAGGCCTAGCTTTCGAGTCTTGTCATTTTCAGGAAGTCATAAAAGGCCGGCTTATTTCCCTCCAGCTTGCACATCAAAACTTCCGCTGTACCATTTTCAATGTGTACGCACCTAGTGAGAGCAGGGACCGAAAGGCCTTCTTCACTTCCATGGTAAACCACCTGAAATCAGTTGATCTCGATCAATGTGTGTGCATTGGTGGTGACTTTAATTGCACCTTTGACCCTCCGAAAGACAGAAACTCGGCAGAACCCCACCCCGAGTCCCATGCGGACCTATCCCGTTTCTTTAAGACGGCCGGTCTACTGGATGTTTGGCGATTGCACCACCCCAACACAGTCCAGTTTACCTGGTGTCGATGTGCCAATGGCCGGGTGTCTTCGGCAAGACTCGACCGCTGGTACATAAATGTACCCTTTAAGAACGTCGCGGCCTCGTCAGGTTGTTTTCCGTCATTGTTTTCAGACCACCATATGGTAACCTTAGATCTTTCTTTTCCTCGACCCACATGCAGAAATAGTTACTGGAAGTTTAACGTTAAACTTTTAGAGGACAGTTTATTTACAGACTCCTTTCGTGATTTCTGGGCTGAAATGAGTACTAAAAAATCTTCTTTCTCCTCAATTAGCCTCTGGTGGGATAACCTAAAGGCCCAAATTCGAGTATTTTGTCAACAATTTAATTCGCACTGTACCAATGTAAAACATATCACGATGGCTTGCTTGGAAGCAGACATCTTAAGGTTAGAGAGCAAGTTGGCCAATGAGAGCAACCCAGTGAACTATCGGTTGCTACTCGAGAAGAAGGCCCAATTAAGGGATTTGATCCATGAAAAAGCAGCGGGCACACTAGTTCGGCTAAGAATACAAAATATAAAGGTTTCAGATACCCCAACTAAGGCTTTCTTTCACCTAGAAACTATAGAGAAACCAGCACGACTCATATCTTCGGTTTTGGACCCAGGGGGGAACATCCTAACAAATCCGAGTGATATAAGATTAAATATAATTGATTTCTTTTCTGAACTTTTCAAGGCCAAAACAGTTTCTCACGAAATGATGAATGTTTTGACCTCTCACCTTCCTTCCGTGGCTGAGGCCCAACGTCTGGAACTGGATGCTCCAATTACCCTTCCAGAGCTATCCGGTGCACTCGCTGAGATGGAGTCGGGAAAAGCCCCTGGCATCGATGGCCTACCGGCCGAATTTCTTTCGGCATTCTGGGACATTTTGGGCCCAGAGCTGCTCAATGTTCTGGATGCATCTCTTTTATCCGGAGAATTACCGCTCAGTTTTAGAAGAGCAGTACTCTGCCTGCTACCCAAGACTGGCGATCTCCGACACCTGTCAAACTGGCGTCCGATCTCGTTGTTGTGCACGGATTACAAACTGTTTTCCAAGGTCCTTGCGAACCGGTTGAAGACAGTTATCGGGGACCTGGTGTCACCTGATCAAAGTTGCGGCATCCCTGGCAGATCCATCTATGACAACATATTCCTAGTCAGAGATTTGTTAACTGGTAAATGTGTTAAAGAGGATTTTGGATTGGTGTTTCTTGACCTGGCAAAAGCCTTTGATAGCATTGATCATGAGTTTTTGTGTCATGTGTTACAAGCTTGCGGGCTTGGCACAAATTTTAGAGCCTACATAGCTTTGTTATATGCAAACATCTCCAGCCTGATCAAAGTTAACAACGAATTTTGCCCACCCATAAAGGTTCAGAGAGGGGTAAGGCAAGGTTGTCCACTTTCAGGTCTATTATTTGCCCTCGCCTTGGAGCCCCTCTTAATCGCCCTCAAAAAGGATATCCCTGGACTTGCCCTTTCTCCAGGACACCCACCTTTGACCCTGTCAGCTTATGCCGACGACCTGTGTGTCATTATAAAAAGAAAATGCGACAGTGACGCCATGGCAAAGTGTTTGTCGGACTTCAACCTTGCCTCATCATTAAGGTGTAATTGGGGGAAAAGCAAGGCTCTGTGGATCCCCTTTCCAAAAAACGACTTATCTATGCCACCGTTATTACCACCACCTCCCCTTCCTGCAGAACTAGTGTGGGCAAACGATGGCATCAAGTATTTGGGCGTCTTCCTCGGACCTCCTCAGTATGCCCAGAACAATTGGGACAGGATCATTGACCAGGTAGACGGGCGTTTGAGCCGATGGAAAAGAGCTCTACCCCACCTGTCCTATAAGGGTCGCGTGCTAGTTGTCAACAACCTCGTCACTACCCTTTTGTGGCACCGGTTCATCTGCCTGCAACCACCGGAGGTTTTGCTCCAAGCTATCCAGAGGAAACTGGTGGATTTTTTTTGGGGAGGCTACCACTGGCTTCGACCCAGCGCCATATGTTGTCCCTTGGCCGAGGGTGGTCATGGCCTAGTCGATGTGAAATGCCGCCTGTTGGCCTTCCGGCTCCGCTCCATCCAACGCTTGCTGTATGCAGAACACCTACCAGGAAAGCCCTTAGCCTGCTCCATTCTTCAACGAGCTGGGAGGCTCGGATACGGACAGGAACTTTTCCTGACCAACCTTCAACACACCGATACATCTCTGCTCCCAGTTTTTTATCAGAGCCTCTTGAATGCCTGGCAGGGCGTTTTGATAAGTCGCCAAACAGACTCGTATGGCACTAACATGTATGCACATGAGCCTTTATTTTTCAACCCACTTTTCCCCGATATCCCGAGGAGTCGCGACTTCTGCCAGCATTTTATAGCGGCCAACATCCTGAAAGTGTGTCATCTCCGACACGACTCTGGACAGGGATGGAAGCCTGCGAACGAGCTGGCGGACCTAACAGGTGTTCGGTCCAGGAGGCAAATCGAGAATATACTAAGAGCGGTGATCCGAAAGGGCCACCAGCTAGGCCTACATTGGACGCAGGACATAGAGGTCGAGCCCACAGTCCCAAAATTAGGGGTCACTTTTACCCCAAACGAGCTGCCCCCCATGAGCGCAGGGTCACCCCCCTTCCATGGCATGAGCAGCAAGAGTATCTATAGGTCTTGTGTGAAACTTCTTCTTGGGGACCCACCTCTAGCTGGGGTTACCCGGTGGAAAGGACTCTTGCCTCCCGGTCCCCCCTCTGAGCCTTTATGGGATACAATGTATGCTGGACTTATTTCTAAAAGAACAGGTGACCTTCAGTGGCGTTTGGCCCACTGGATTGTTCCTTCCAATGCTGTCATCCGTTTTTTTCCCCCCATTTCCGGCTGTTGCCCCTTTTGTCCGGCGAGGGAAGATTTGCTTCATGCTTTCATTAATTGTGAAAGACTTTCTCCTTTGTTTCATTGGTTAAATTTTATTTCCCATAGATTGCAGGTTACCTTTTCCTTGAAAGCTTACATCTTTGGCTTTCCTCCCAAAAAGGGAACCACATCCATTGTATTCGGGTTCCTAACCGCTACTGCTAAACTGGCCGTATACCTGTCGCGGAAGGCGAAGCTGGGCGGCAGACCCATGCAGGAATGCAGTATCATGGTGTTCTTTAGTTCATTGGTGTCAGCAAGGCTCAAGCTTGAATTTGGCTGTGTCCAAACGGCAAACGACCTTGCTAATTTTGTTGCGACTTGGTGTGTTGGAGGGATTTGTGAGGTCCAGGAAAACAAATTGTTAATCTCCGTATAATACAGTGCGGGTGTTTCTTATCGTGTGCTGTTTTTTTCTGGCATTTGCACCTTTCTGTTGCTGGGTTTGCAGTGCACCGTTTGTTTTTTTCCTTTCGGGATTGCTATGATTTTACTGATTGCCCTGATTGATTGCTTTTGGTGGTATTCTTGTTTTATACTTTTATAATAAAAAGAGCTTAAAAGTCAAAGTCTCTCTCTCTCTCTCTCTCTCTCTCTCTCTCTCTGTCGCCACCTATCGGCCGTCGGTGCGTTGGGTGTAGCGTCATGGCGGCTGTGAGCAACTGCTCTGTGTTGTAGTGAGTTCTTTGTGAGTTTTCCTCCTCTCCTGCCCTCCCCTGCCCCCCCCTCCCTCTCCTTTCCATCCTGTGTACTTTGGCATTTTGTTTTCATCCTTCCTATACCTTTGTCTTCAAGAGAGAGAGGTTTGAGAGCGGACCCATTTTGGGTGCGGCCTACCGGCTTCGACGACGCTTTGTAAGCCTTTTTGTGCTTATACTGCACGTTTATTATTTATTCTAGTTTGATTTATTTCGTTTTGGTACCTACTTGTCCGGTTCGGACAAGTGGGGGGGGGGGGGGGTGTTAATTCGCTGGGATGGCGAATGCACGCTCTCGGTTAGAGGCGTTCGACAACTTAACAAGGAAGCATGCATTTGTGTGTGTTCCACCCGAAGGAACTTCCACTGAGGACATTGTTTTGTCGGTGGGGAAAATAATCGGTTGTGAAAATGTACGAGCAGCGTCGAGAATGAATCAAAAAGTTGTTGTATTTGTGTCCGATGAAAAATTCGTTCACGATGTTGTAAGTGCGGGTTTAACCACAGAGACAGGTCTCTTTGTCTTGGCGTCGCCTATGGACACTCCGTCGATGAGGGTCGTCATATCTAACGTACCCCCATTTATAACCTGCAACCAGCTGATGTCCGTTTTGTCCCGATACGGAACAGCTGTGTCAAAAATCACAATGATTCCGCTCCGGTCTCAGGATGAACGTGTTAAACACGTGATGAGCTTCAGACGGCAGGTGTATATGGTGCTTCCGGATCGAGGCGATGACACGGGGTTAAACATCACGTTCAAGGTAAAGGTGAACAACCATGAGTACCAGATGTATGCGTCATCGGCCTCATTAACATGTTTTCAGTGCGGAGCTTTTGGCCATGTGAAAAGGTTTTGTCCGAAGGTATCGTGTGTAAGGTGTGGTGAAGCAGGTCATAGTGACGCTGATTGTAAAAGAGATAACACCCCGGTCTCTAACGTGCGAAACAACGTAAACCGAAATACCCGAACGGTTCCGAGCGACGCTCCCTCGCACTCGAGGAGTAGGGATAATACTCCTGTTCGTCTTAGTGTAAACGACAACACCGCTGATTCGGTAAATAATGAAATAACCCCAGATAACCCACCTGTGGTGGCAGATGCTACGTGCAGTGAGGAGATGGAAGAAAATCCCATTGTGGTGACAAAGAAACGAAGAGCACCTGGTGCTTGTAACTCCAACATTACTTTGAAAAAGGTAGTGTTGGATAAAGACAGTGTGGGTGCAGACGCCCTGGAACGTCTTTCTCAGGTGTCCACAAGCTGTGTTGACACCAGGGAGAAGGAACATGAATTAATTAATTCTGAAACATTATCGGGCAGCACCGAAAACCTGGGAGAAAAAGTAGATGGTGAGACTAAAGATGATGGTGAGCCCATTAGTGAGCCGCCACCTTCACTACCTGCTGAGACCGAGCGGATTGGGAATGTCTCAGCCCCAAGCTCCTCTTTACCCCTGCAAGATCTAAATCATGACACTGGTTCGTCAACTGAGCCAGTGAACATCTCCCTGCAGGAGGGTGAAGCCGGGATTTCAGCTCCTGCTGAATGTCCCGGGTACCAGAGTGAGGATGACTCTACCATAGAACATTCCAGCAAATCTTCGGACTTGGCTGGAATCAAAATGGTGACTGTGCAGACTGATATATGTGACCCGGGTGGAGCTGTTTCTGATTTGTCAGATTCAGAGGATGAAGTTGAGATGACTGAGTTGTCTCAATCTTCATCAGATCAGTCATCCATAGCCCCTCAACTCGTTATTTCTTTTCTGAATGACACCTACCGACACCGAAATGTGATTGTAAAAGATCATTTTCCTGATTTAATTTCATTCATCCAGGCTGCAAAGGACATAATTAGGAGGCCGGATGAATTTCATTTAACAAGGTCGCTGTTTCATCGGCTTAGAAAGGCTGTTACAAAAGCAGGGAGCGAGATTTCCCAGCAACCGCTCACGCCTTTTGATAATCCATGAAAAAAATCACCTTTGGAACCTTAAATATGAATGGCGGAGGTGCAAGCCAAAACCGCCAGGTTCAGGTGAAAAGTTTATTTGAGCGCAAGAAAATTGATGTGCTCTTACTCCAGGAAACCCATATAATTCAAAATGGGGAGTACGACTGGTGTCGCCTCTTTAAAGGACAATGCTTTTTTAGTAACATGTCTTCTTCTTCTGCTGGTGTAGCCTTTTTACTCAGACCAGGCCTGGTACCTGAGTCATGCCTCTTCCAGGAGGTGATTAAAGGCCGGTTTATTTCATTGGAACTGGTCATTAATAATTTTCGGTTTACACTATTCAACGTTTATGCACCAAGTGAGAGTGTGGAACGAAGAGCTTTCTTTTCATCTTTAATTCGACACATGCAGTCGATAGATCTCAATAATTGTATTTGCATGGGGGGTGACTTTAATTGCACCTTTAAACCCAGTATAGACCGAAATACAGCAGAACCTCATCCCGAAGGTAGTACTGATTTGTTAAATTATTTTTCGGCAGTGGGTGTGCTAGATGCATGGAGACTGCATTACCCCAACAAATCTGAGTATACTTGGGGACGATGTGCCAATGGGAGAATGACCTTCGCTAGACTTGACCGTTGGTACATAAACTCACAGTTCAGGAATGCGGTTATCTCTCCAAATCATTTTCCATCTTTGTTTTCTGATCATCATTTAGTTACCATGGGCCTCTTTTTCCCTCAACCCTTACGCAAAAGTGCATACTGGAAATTCAATACCAGTCTTCTCGAAGATGCTTTGTTTAAAGACGCCTTCCGTGCTTTTTGGGTCATCCAACTTTCAAGAAAGCCCTCTTTCTCTTCTTTAGCATTATGGTGGGATAATACAAAAGCTCAGATTAGAGTGTTTTGTCAGCAGTTTGTTTCAAATGGAACTGACATAAAAAATATAACAATGGCTTGTTTAGAAGCTGATATTATACGGTTAGAGTGTAAACTGGCTAAAGATAATATCAGAAGAGACCACAGGTTATTGGTTGAAAAGAAGGCTCAACTGAGAGAGCTGATTCAGGAGAAAGCAGCAGGCCTGTTAATTAGATTAAGAATAAACAATTTAAAGGTATCAGACACCCCGAGTAAATCTTTTTTCCAAATGGATTTTGTCAATAAGTCACCCAAAACCCTTTTCACTGTACAAGACTTTAGGGGAAACATGGTTGCCAACCCTGGAGATGTAAGGTTGTGCATTAGAGAGTTTTTTTCAAAAGTCTATGCAAAACAAAATGTTTGTGAGCAAACCATGGAATTTTTAACTTCTCACCTTTCATCCCTAACTGAGCCTCAGTGCCTGGGCCTGGATTCAACAATTACTTTGCCTGAGCTAACGCAGGCCCTAAGTGAAATGGACTCGGGGAAAGCTCCTGGGATTGACGGCCTACTGGCAGAATTTTTCTTGGCTTTTTGGGACCTTTTGGGCCCTGAATTATTGAATGTCCTGGAATCATCCTTGGTGCTTGGAGAACTCCCACTAAGCTTCAGAAGAGCAGTGGTGTCGCTGATTCCAAAGACTGGGGATCTACGACAGATAAAGAATTGGCGGCCGGTCTCGTTATTATGTACGGACTATAAAATATTGTCAAAAGTGTTGGCCAGTCGGTTGAAGACGGTAATCGGTGATCTAGTCCACCATGATCAGAGTTACTGCATCCCAAACAGATCTATTTATGATAATATTTTTTTGATTAGAGACTTAATGGAATGTGATTGCTTGGAAAAAGATTTTGGGATAATATTCCTGGATTTGGAAAGGGCTTTTGACAGTGTGGATCATGTTTTTTTGTATCGGGTGCTAGAAGCATGTGGCTTTGGTGTCAATTTTAGGGCCTACGTGACTTTGTTGTACAACAATATATTTAGTTTATTTAAAATAAATAACGAACTCAGCTCTCCGGTACAGGTTCAAAGAGGGGTGAGACAAGGATGCCCGGTTTCTGGGTTATTATTTTCCTTGGTAATGGAATCACTCCTAATTTTATTTAGGAAAAATATTTCAGGAGTGACTGTATCCCCTGGGAGTCCTTCAGTAGTTGTATCGGCTTATGCAGATGATGTCTGTGTGGTTGTTAAGAAGGAGAGTGATATCCCAGCACTTGTTGAATGTTTAAATCTTTTTTGCCTCGCTTCTTCTTTGAAGTGTAACTGGGACAAGAGTAAGGCCTTATGGATTCCCTGTCTCAAGAACATTCCACCTGGAAGAGTGCTGGTACCACCTGTGCATCTACCAACAAAGTTAAAATGGGTGGAAGACGGAGTCAAATACCTTGGGGTTTTCCTGGGATCTCCACATTACGTCCTCAAAAATTGGGACGGGATTGTTGAGCATGTCAAAAAAAGACTGGGACTGTGGAAACGAGCTCTGCCCCACCTTTCCTACAAAGGCAGGGTTCTAGTGGTGAATAATTTGGTGGCTTCTTCCCTGTGGCATAGGTTTATCTGCCTTCAGCCGCCAGAGGCACTACTAAAGGCAGTGCAGAGGCTACTCGTGGATTTTTTTTGGAGTGGTCACCATTGGTTACTACCAAATGTCATATGTAGCCCCTTGTCTGAAGGTGGCCAGGGACTGATCGACATAAAAAGTCGTATCATGGCTTTTCGGCTGTGTACCATACAGCAGTTGCTGTACAAGGAACGACTGCCAAGCCGACTTCTGGCCTATCACGTGCTGCGAAAAGCAAGCGGGCTCGGATATGGCCTTGAACTTTTCTTAGTCCAACTCCAACATGTCGACACATCTCATCTACCATCATTCTATCAGAGCCTTCTGAATGCCTGGCAAAGCCTTTCGACTAGTCGCCAGCAAGAAACCTATGCGACAAGCATGTTTGTGGAAGAACCCCTTTTTTACAACCTACTGTTTCCTGCAATTCCAAGAAGCCGAGACTTTTATCAACACTTTATTACAGCGGGCATAATCAAAGTGTTGGACCTCCGCCATGATTCTGGTTGGGGGTGGAAGTCGGTGCAAGAGATAGCCGATATGACTGGAATATGGTCAAACAGAATAATCGGAAGAATACTAAAGGGAATAGTAAAGAAAAGCTTCCAACTTGGACTAAGATGGACCCAGGAAGTTTTGGTGACATCCAATGACTGGCATTTTCCTGGTTTATTGGTACAGCCTAGTCACGGAGACTTGCCCCCAATTAGTGAGGGACAAAACATTTTTCAGAAATGCAGTAGTAAAGACCTGTATCGGTTATGCACTGCAGTTCTGCTTGGGAACTCACCGTTAAATGGAGTGGCCAGGTGGAAAGGGCTAATGCCGGAAGGACTCCCATCTGAGCCTGCATGGGAATCAGTATACAGTAAGCTGGTAAGCAAAAGGACAGGTGATCTCCAGTGGCGAATGATACACTGGATCATTCCATCTAATAAATTAGTGAGTCATTTCGCGCCCATATCTACGTGTTGCCCGTTCTGTGTTTACACAGAGGATGTGTTCCATGCATACGTTGATTGTGCAAGGCTTGTGCCTTTATTTCAATGGCTGAACTACATGGCTGGAAAAATGAAGATCACTTTTTCTCTGCGATCATTTATTTTTGGTTTCAATGATATGAAAGAACATGTACATATGTTGTTTTTGTTTTTAGTGGCCACGGCGAAAATGGCAATTTATTTATCGAGGAAGGAAAAACTGAAAGGAAAGCCGATTGGGCAATGTGATGTCTTGTTCTTTTTTAATGCCTTGATATCTGCAAGACTCAAACTTGAATTTTGTGATTCTGGAAGAAAGAAATGTATTGATGAGTTTATGAACATCTGGTGTTTTGATGGGATCTGCATGGTGCAGGAGAATGAATTATTGATATATTTGTAGGTTTGTTGGGATTGAATCAGTGTGTGGTCGGTTTTTCTGTTGTTGTTTTTCTTTTCTAGTTCATTGGACTGTTTTGATTTCCTGTCATTATCTCTTTTTCTTTTCTGTATTTTTGATTATTGTGCCTGTATTGAATAGTATCTTCACCGACTGGCTTGTATTTTTATATTTTTGTAATAAAAAGTCTAAAAAGTCAAAGTCTCTCTCTCTCTCTCTCTCTCTCTCTCTCTCTCGTGCCCCCTGCTGGCCGTTTGTGGTGGGTGTGGCGTCATGGCGGCTGTGAGCAACTGCTCTGTGGTGTAGTGAGTTCTTTGCGAGTTTTCCTTCTCTCCTGCCCTCCCCTGCCCCCCCCCTCCCTCTCCTTCCTATCCTGTGTACTTTGGCATTTTGTTTTTCATCCGTTCTACACCCTTGTCTTCGAGAGAGAGAGGATTGAGAGCGGGCCCGTTTTGGGTGCGGCCTACTGGCTTCGACGGCGTTTTGTAAGCCATTTTTGTGCTTATAATGCACGTTTATTACTTACTTTAGTTTGATTATTTTGGTTTGTTACCTTCTTGTCCGGTTCGGACAAGTGGGGGTGTTGAATTCGCTGGTATGGCGAATGCACGCTCTCGGTTAGAGGCGTTCGATAGCCTAACGAGGAAGCATGCATTTGTGTGTGTTCCACCAGAAGGAGTCCTCACTGAGGATGTGGTACTCGCAGTGGGGAAAATAATCGGGTGCGAGCATGTCCGAGCTGCCTCACGAATGAATCAAAAAGTTGTTATCTTCCTGTCCGAAGAAAACTTTGTTCATGACGTCGTGAGTGCAGGTTTAGCCACAGAAGGTGGTGTGTTTATGTTAGCGTCCCCCATGGATACTCCAGCGATGAAAATCGTTGTATCAAACGTACCACCTTTTATACCAAACGACAAACTAATGTCAGTCCTTTCTCGTTATGGAACAGCTGTGTCAAGAATGTCCATGATCCCTCTGAAGAGCCGAGACGAGAGGATAAAACACGTAATGAGTTTCCGTCGCCAAGTTTACATGGTACTTCCCGATCGTGGTGATGATACAGGGTTAAATATTTCATTTAAAGTAAAATCCGACGATCGGGAGTATCAAATGTACGCCTCGTCAGCCTCACTAACGTGTTTTCACTGTGGAGCCTTTGGTCACGTTAAACGTTTTTGTCCCAAGGTTTCGTGTTCAAAGTGTGGGGAAAATGGCCACGCATACACCGATTGTAAAAAGGATAATACTCGTGTTTCTATTCAACCGATTGGAGTTAATCCTGTGAGTGTGCCGGTTCCTGCTGTTCCCTCCTGCAGTGAGACGAACAATAGCAGCATCGATGCGCATATCCCGAGTCCAAAAAACGATCGCACTTCACTTCCTGTCACGGAAACCGAAGCGACCCCAACTCGTACAACCTTTGCTGCGATTCCCTCATGTAGTGAAGGAATGGAGGAGGACCCTATTATTGGTTCTAAAAAACGAAGGGCGTCGGTTGATAATTTTTCTACCAGTAATCCTAAAAAGGTGGTATTGGAGAAGGCCAGTGTAGCTGAACACACACCTCAATGTGTTCCTAATGCTTCCATCGGGTTTGAAAAAAGGGATGGTGAATCCGGTGCTGCAACTGAGGATAATATGTCTGAAGGTTCGTGTACAAACTCTGTGGATGCAAATTGCTATAGGGGTGAAATAAGTTGCAATGCTGAACACGTTGATAAACCCTCGAACGAACCATTACGATCATTGACATCAGTCACTGTGAACGAGCAGACAGTGACTGACTCATCCCTCTGCAGTGCTGCTCTACCGATGCAGATTCAAAACTGTGTTACCGAGTCGTTCATCGATTCGGTAGATTGTGCTCCACAAGAGGATGAAACTGAGGCTTCAACTTCTGACGAGCACAAATATCACCAGGGCATCGTGGATTGCACAGTGGAGTTCTCCAGCGAATCCCCAGAGATACTGACAATTCCCATAGTGACCACGGAGGCCGACATCCTCGATCCTGGAGGGACCTTGTCAGACTTGTCGGAATCTGATGAGGATGAGGAGGTGCCTGAGTTGTCTCAGTCTCAGTTGAGTCAGCCAATGATATCTCCTCAACTCGTACTCTCCTTTTTGAATGAAACCTATAGACAGCGAAATGTAGTTATCAGGGATACATTTCCCGATTTAGGTTCATTTATTCAATCAGCAAAGGAAATAACAAGAAAGGGCAAGGATTTTCCACTAACAAGGTCACAATTTCACCGACTCAGGAAATTTATTACAAAAGCCAGTCTTGAGATTTCGCAACACCCAATCAAACCCTTTGATAAGGAATGAAGCAAATTACCTTTGGCACCTTGAACATTAATGGTGGAGGTGCAAACCCAAACCGCCAAGCTCAAGTGCAAAGTTTGTTTCGGCGCAAAAACGTCGATGTACTTTTACTGCAGGAAACGCACATCACCCAAAACGTAGAATATGATTGGTGTCGCGTTTTTGGGGGACAGTGCTTTTTTAGCAACCTGTCTTCCCTTTCGGCAGGTGTTGCGTTCGTACTTCGACCAGGGCTAGTACCTGAGTCAATCCTCTTCCAGGAGATCATTAAAGGCCGATTCAGCTCTCTTGAACTGGAGGTTAATAACTTCCATTTCACATTATTCAATGTGTATGCACCAAGTGAGAGCACAGAACGGAAAGCTTTCTTTGCGTCTGTGATTAATCACCTGCAGACAGTTGACCTAAACCAATGTACGTGTATCGGGGGTGATTTTAACTGTACCTTTGAACCTGTAATGGACAGGAACTCGGCAGAACCTCATCCCGAATCATGTATTGATTTATCCCTTTTCCTCTCTCGGGTGGGTTTGCTAGATGTATGGAGGGTACTTTTCCCCAATGAACCTCAGTTCACCTGGAGCCGCATCACCAGAGGAAGAGTGTCCTTCGCGAGACTCGACCGATGGTATATAAACTCACCCTTTAGAAACGCTATAGTCTCTCCAGATTATTTTCCGTCAATATTTTCAGACCATCATCTAGTAACCATGGGGTTTCTTTTTCCTCAGTCAATAAATAAAAGTGCATACTGGAAATTTAATACTAGTCTTCTAGAAGATGGTCTATTTAAAGAAGCCTTCCAAGTTTTCTGGGCTAATCAAATCCAAAGAAAGCCCTCTTTTTCTTCTGTTAATCTTTGGTGGGACAATACGAAAGCCCAGATTCGGGTGTTTTGTCAACAGTTCAGAGCTAACATTACAAATGTGAAGAATATAACAATGACTTGTTTGGAGGCTGACATTGTACAGCTCGAAGGTAAACTTGCTAAAAATAATAATGCAAGAAACTTCCAATTGTTACTAGAAAAGAAGACTCAGTTGAGAGAGTTAATCCAGGAGAAAGCAGCAGGGTTGTTGCTCAGACTAAGGGTTAAGAACTTAAAGGTTTTAGATACCCCTAGCAAAGCTTTTTTTCGTCTGGACTCTGTCAGTAAAGCACCCAAGAACATCTTTTCGGTAATTAATCCTGGCGGAACTGTCGTTGTTAATCCCAGAGACAGACGGTTATGTGTTCAGGACTTCTTTTCCAAACTGTTTTCAAAACAGGTCGTTTGTGAGGAAACAATGAGACTTTTAACCTCTCACCTATCCTCGTTAACCGAGTCCCAGCGGCTGGATATGGACTCGCCAATTACGCTCGAGGAGTTAACGCAAGCCCTGGCTGGAATGGACTCGGGAAGAGCCCCTGGAATCGATGGTCTGCCGGCTGAATTTTATGAGGAATTTTGGGAACTATTAGGTCCAGAACTGATGCATGTTCTTGAATCATCACTGACTCATGGAGAATTGCCTTTAAGTATGAGAAGAGCGGTGATGTCCCTTCTTCCAAAGGCTGGTGATCTGCGACAAATGAAGAATTGGAGACCTGTTTCTCTACTATGCACTGACTATAAAATCCTTTCAAAAGTTCTGGCGAATCGAGCTAAAAGGGTAATTGGCGATTTGGTTCACCCTGATCAGAGTTATTGTATTCCAGGTAGATCTATGTATGATAACATATTTTTCATTAGAGATCTCATAGATGGCAACTGTGTGCAGAATGATTTTGGTATAATTTTTCTTGATTTAGAAAAGGCTTTTGATAGCATCGATCATGTCTTTTTAAATCATGTGCTTGAAGCCTGTGGATTTGGAGATAATTTCAGAACTTATATTGCTTTATTGTACAACAATATATTCAGTTTAGTTAAGGTGAACAATGAGCTTTGTTCTCCCATACAGGTTCAAAGGGGGGTAAGGCAAGGTTGCCCCGTCTCCGGCTTACTGTTCACCCTTGTAATGGAATCACTTCTCGTGTCACTAAGGAATAACGTTTCTGGAATGAGTATATCTCCTGATCATCCTCCAGTTGTTGTATCGGCGTATGCTGATGATGTTGCAATCATTGTTAAAAACAATAACGACATTGCAGCTCTGGCTAAGTGCCTACATTTGTTTGGTTTAGCTTCCTCGTTGAAGTGCAACTGGGAAAAGAGCAAAGCGCTATGGGTTCCCTCTGTCAGGGACAGCGCATCTGGAATGGCGCAAGACCCGCCAATACACCTTCCTGCAAGTTTAAAGTGGGTGGATGGAGGTGTTCGCTATCTTGGAGTGTTCCTTGGATCCCCACAGTACAGCCAGAAAAACTGGGAAGGTGTCGCTGAACGCGTAAAGAAGAGATTGAGTAGATGGAGGAGAGCCCTGCCTCACCTTTCGTATAAGGGCCGAGTTTTGGTAGTCAAGAACCTCGTCGCCTCCTTCCTGTGGCACAGATTCATCTGCCTGCAACCACCAGAAGGCTTGGTGAAGGAAGTGCAAAGACAACTGTTGGAGTTCTTTTGGGGAGGGCATCACTGGTTACGGCCAAACGTTGTATGCCGTCCATTGGCCGAGGGTGGCCAGAGTATGGTCGACATCAGGAGCCGCATAATGGCCTTTCGGCTATGCACTGTGCAAAAACTTTTGGTGAAAGAACAACTACCAAACCATGTTTTGGCCACCCACATTTTGCGGCAAGCTGGTGGGCTGGGATATGGCCGCGAATGTTTCTTGGTCCTGCTTCAACAAGTCGACACATCTCCTCTTCCTGTTTTTTATCAGAGTGTGTTGAATGCTTGGCAGAACCTCACTGTGTGCCGTCAAGAAGACATCTACGATATTCATATGTTTGCACAAGAGCCTTTGTTCTGCAATCGGCTTTTCCCAAACATACCCAAAAGTAGGGACCTCTGCCAGCATTTCATAACTGCCGGCATCACAAAAGTATGGCACCTCCGGCAAGTTTCAGGTTGCGGGTGGAAATCAGCTCGAGAAGTAGCCGAGCTAGCAGGAATTCGGTCTGAAAGAGTGACTGCAAAAGTGGTGAGAGAGGTGATACGAATAGGGGTACGGCTGAGAGTATGCTGGTCCCACGAGCTCGAACCATTGCACGACGAGTGGATTTTTCCTGGGTTACTGGTGCACTTCAAGTTGGAAGACTTACCCCCGGTTAGCATGGGGATAAGCCCCTTTCAAGAAACCAGCAGTAAAGAGCTATACAAATCGTGTGTCAAGTTACTGCTGGGGGATACGCCGCTAAATGGAGCAATCCGGTGGAAGAAACTGTTGCCTGTGGGACCCCCCTCTGAACCTGTATGGAACTCCATGTATAGCAAGCTCATAAGTAAAAGATCTGGTGATCTCCAATGGAGACTGATCCACTGGATAGTCCCCTCTAATAAGTTAATCAGCCATTTCTCTCCTACATCCACATGTTGCCCATTCTGCATATGCACGGAGGACGTGTTCCACGCCTTCATTAATTGTGTGAGATTGGTTCCTTTGTTTCGGTGCTTTAATCTTGTGGCACACAGAATGAGGGTTGTTTTCTCGTTGCGTTCTTTTATTTTCGGCTTTGATGCCAAGCCAAGCAAGGAGAATATGTTAATGAGGTTTCTGGTCGCAACAGCCAAGCTGGCAATATACCTCTCAAGAAGGGAGAAATTGAATGGAAAACCTGCCGGGGAATGCAATGTAATGTTGTTTTTCAATGCCCTTGTGTCAGCAAGACTTAAACTAGAGGTTTTTTTTCTATAAAGATGCAAACGATCTTGATGAATTCGCCAATACTTGGTGTCATGAAGGGTTGTGCGAGGTTCGTGAGAACCAACTGGTAATGTGTTTGTAGGTTGCTTAAAGTTAATGGTTTATTTTGGCAAATTGTGTGCCGTGATGCCTCTGTTACCTTTTCTTTTCATTTCATTGCTTTTTCTTGCAATTTTGATTGGTGTGAAGATATAAATACATTTTTGTACTATTTTGATAATAAAAGGACTTCAAAAGTCTCTCTCTCTCTCTCTCTCTCTCTCTCTCTCTCTCTGTCTCTCTCTCTCTCTCTCTCTCTCTCTCTCTCTCTCTCTCTCTCTCTCTCTCTCTCGCGCGCCATCTGCTGGCTGTCAGTGCGTTGGGTGCGGTGTCATGGCGTCTGCTCGCTTCGTGTCGTGAGTGCTCTGTGTTGGCTGTTTCCTATTTCCCTTATTCACTCCATTGTGTCCCTGTTTCTGATTGTAAAGTTTTCCCCTTGTTTCCTGTGTGTGTTGAGACTTGAGAGAGAGCGGGAGAGCGCACGGTAAGTGTTTTCGCAGGTTGTTGTTGAAACCTTCGGTTTCTGGGCCTGCGTTTCATTTGCCTTGTTTTTCTGGTCGAACTGCTCGTCGGTGGTTTCGATTCCTCATTTATATATTGCTTTTCCTTATCTTTTTCCTTTACCTTCACTTGCTGGTTGCTTGTGACAGGTTTCTTTTTGTTTAAACTTAAACTTCCCTTATTTTTTTTTCAGCTATGGCAAACGGACGTTTGTCCAATAGTGTGTACGAGTCGCTCACTCGTAAAGAGGGAGTGATAATTACTCCACCTGATGGAGTTAGTGTTGAGAATGTGGTGATTGGTTTAGGAGACCTTGTTGGAATCGAGAATGTTCTTGCAGCTTCAAAAATGAATCATCGCATCGTGGTTTTCCTGTCGGACGTGCGACACGTGGCCCAGGCGGTTGAAATCGGTTTAACCGTCTCGCCGGATATTTTTGTTAACGTTAATCCTTTGGACACAATGGCCGTTCGGTTAACTCTGTCCAATATCCCTCCTTTTTTCACTTGTGAAGAGATAGTCTCTGCACTAAGTGTCTTTGGCACAGTTGTGTCGCGGGTCTCGATGGTTCCGCTTCGTCTTCGCTCTGACGCCTCGGTTCGGCATGTTATGTCGTTCCGACGTCATTGTTATATCATTTTAAAAGACTAGGGCATGCCCGTACTATATATATATCTAAAATTATATCCCCCCCCCTCTATTTACATGAAATGGTTTGGTCCATTCGCAAAGCCAAAGCGAACGGCTTGCGAGTACGGTGACAATCCCCCCCTCTATTTACATGCAATGGTTTGGTCCAAAGCGAACGGCTTGCGGAGTTTGGTAAAGAAATCGCCATAGCTCGGTAACTACTTGTCCGATTAATTTAAAACCTTGAAAAGGCACATCCTCGGGTCCCCAGCAATATACCTGGCAAGTTTCAAGTATATCGGACCGGTAGTTGTCGAGAAACAGCGGTCGCATACAGACACACACACAGAGATTACTGGAATTATAGATAGACTAGGGCATGCCCGTACTATATATATAGGACGTGCCCGTAAGTGCATGATGTTACCGTACAATGAATGTATCGTCCCGACGCCGCAGCTCAGATGGCGCTGCAGTTAATCGGGCCCCCAAATTCCTCATCGACGATAACTAAACAATATATTATATGAATCGCACCGTACATACCTCCTTCTAGATCTTGTTCTTGTCTTGATATACTCACTCAGGCTCACTCTATCACGACTGAGTCCTCCCAGCTCCTCCAAATGGCGCCCGCTCGCCGCTACGTAAGTCCGGAAGTGACGTCCTCATTTGACTGTCCGGAAGGTCGCATATCGCAGGAAAGCGAAAGAATCGCAAATTAGTTTTAATTAGTTTTAAAACATCGTTTAACGCCAACATAGCGCCAACATAGTTTGCCGACGGGAAATAAATGAATACGCTCTCAAATGTGCCATCCGAGGCAGAGTCTGTTCGCCACGTTCGGCACACGTGATAGCTCGCTGCTCTCTGATTGGTTGAATCGTTTTTTGGACATAGCTCGGTAACTACTTCTGCGATTAATTTAAAACCTTGAAAAGGCACATCCTCGGGTCCCCAGCAATATACCTGGCAAGTTTCAAGTATATCGGACCGGTAGTTGTCGAGAAACAGCGGTCACAGACAAACATACAAACATACAAACATACAAACATACAAACATACAAACAAACATACACACAGAGATTAGTGGAATTATAGATAGATAACGCTCAATCACTCAATGCAGTTATGACGTTGAAATATAAAAACCGCAATTATCAAATCTATATTGCAACGGAAACTATAACTTGCTTTAATTGTGGTGAATCGGGGCATTTAAAAAACGTTTGCCCCAAGAATACCGCCGGTGATGCATCGATACCGGTGAAGACCATTAACACAAAAAGTGGTCCATCTAGAGTCGGGGACCCTCGTGATGCCTCAAACACGAGTAATTTACCTGAGCCGTCGGCGGTGGGGGTGGCTCAACCCCAGGCAGATGGTGAGGGTTTTACCGTTGTTCCTTATAAAAGGAAACATAAATTAAAACATTTAACTGATAACAGTCAGGATGTGGCAGCGAGCTGTCCAAAAAAGATGGCACCGGCTGACGAACATGACGAGTCCCGTTTGGAAGCAGCAATATCTGAGGTTTTTAAAACCGAAAATCGGTTCGACGTTCTTGCTCTGGAGGATGATAATGCTTCTGCTTGTGGAGTTGGTGAACTCGAACAGGAAGTTGGTGTGGTGCAACAGGAAGCGCATGTGACCACTCCCGTGGTCACAGGCACCGTGTATGTGAACGCCGAGTCCACTCTTGTCCCTCTTCCTGCTGGGGGTGAGGTGTGTGACGTTCCTGAGTTGCAGACAACCTCGAGCCCAGGTGAATCAGAGTGTAAGGCATCAGCTGATGACGTGCCGGGTTTGCCCCCAGCAGAATGTGAAACTTCTCCTGATAGTACATCTCTTCCTCTCCCTCTTCCCACTCCTCCTCCTCTTCCCACCCCCCCTCCTCCTCCCACTCTCCTTCCTCCTCCCACTCCTCTTCCTCCTCCCATCCCCCTTCTTTCTCCTCCCGCCCCCCCCTCCTCATCCTCCCGCCCCCCCTCCTCCTCCTCCCCCACATACTCCTCTTCCTTCTGCTTTGGGTGCGGAATGTGACGTTTCCCTTGTGAAGCCACCAGCTCCATATCAGGAGCATGAAATTGATGTCATGGACATGGACCGACACTCGGAATGTGATTCGGACGGGACCTCGTCGCTCGCCTCTGCCGGGAGTGTCGAAGCCTGGAATGACCCGGGTTTTCCCCAAGATTTGGAGGGTGAGACCAGTGTTCCACCCTCCGAGATCATAAAATTTCTCCAGGACACTTTTCGGAAAAAACGGGTAAAAATTAAAGATTTTTTCCCTGACCTAATCGGCTTTGTGGTCTCTGCGAAGCGACTGCTTGTTAAAGCCGGACAGCTTGGCGTGACCGAATCACAGGTCTATCGTCTCCGGAAATGTATCTTGAAAGCAAAGAAGGAGCTGCAGATGTAGCCCAGCCAAGCTGTTTGACACGTTTATATACACCCTTATATCATGGCTTTCTCCTTCGCCAGTTTGAATATTAATGGGGGACGTTCTTCCCTAAGGAAAATTGAAGTTAAACAGTTTGTTAAGGAAAATCGCATCGATATTCTACTTCTACAAGAGACAAGATGTAGTTCCTCTTGTGTGGGGGAGTGGCAAAGGATAATGAAAGGAAAATGGTTTTTTAGTAGTCTGGAACACCCAAGGGCTGGGGTAGCTGTCTATTTACAGCCTTCCTTCTGTAGCTCTCATATAGTTTTTAATGACATAATCAAAGGGTATTTAATTTCAGTCACTTTTACACACAATGGTTTTAAACACACGGTACTGAACATTTACTCACCTAGTGATAGCACAGAAAGACTTGCCTTTTATACTAAGTTGGAAACATCTCTCATGCACATTGATTTTTAATGGACTTGTCTGTTTGGGTGGAGATTTTAACTGTACCGTGGACCCTGCCCTTGATCGTAATGGAGAGGAGCCTCACCCAGCAAGCGCAGTGCCTCTGTTAAGATCCTTGTCCAAGTTCTCCCTTGTTGACGTGTGGAGAATCCGCAATCTTTCTGTCCGCCAATATACGTGGTGTCGGTGCTCAAAGAGTCGCCTCTCGCTCGCAAGATTGGACCGGTTCTATATTAACAGTATTTTTCTGAATATCGTGAGTGGCGCGGACATTGTCCCGAGTGGCTTCTCAGATCATCACATGGTTACGCTTTGTGCTTGCCTACCAGTTCGGAATCGTGGTGCTGCCTACTGGACCTTTAATGTGAGCCTTTTGGAAGAAAAAATGTTTGTTGATGCATTTCATGCATTCTGGAGGGCCTTGCTCCAACGTAAACCATCCTTCCCCCGCCTTGGGCAGTGGTGGGACAATGCCAAAGTACAGATGAGATTGTTTTGCCAACAATATGGAGCTTATCGTACTCAACACAACTCTGCCCTTCAATCCCTGATTGCCAAGGAAATATTATCCTTGCAATCCAACCTCTTGGCTTCTAGTACTGAGAGAACGAACTCTCTGCTGGCGAAGAAAAAAGCTCTTCTTGCTGATCGATGTGCAAAGCAAGCTAGAGGAGCGCTGATTCGTCTCCGAATGGAGAACCTGTGTCATTTGGATACCTCCTCCAAGTTCTTTTTTGCACTGGAAGTCCGAACTAAGAGAGGTCAGCAGATAACTTCAGTAAGGACGAAGGAAGGAAGAATAACGCACGATCAAAAAGACATCAGGTATTCCCTCAAGAACTACTTCTCTGACCTGTATCGCGCCAAGGGAGTCGATAACGAGATCACAGGATCCTTGACTTCCTCCTTACCCACCTTGTCAGAGTCTGCGTGCCTGCAACTGAACAAGGAGCTAACCATGGAAGAACTCCATGCTGCTTTACAAACCTTACCTTCAGGTAAGGCCTCTGGCTTGGATGGGATACCTGCAGAATTTTACAAAGCTTTCTGGGACCTCCTGGGACCAGAGTTACTCGAAGTTTTGGTTGACAGCCTACGATTAGGCTTACTGCCGCTAAGCTGTCGTAGGGCGGTACTCGCCCTGGTCCCAAAGAAAGGAGACCTCCAGCAACCGCAAAATTGGCGTCCCATCTCACTGCTTTGTACGGATTACAAAGTTTTCTCCAAGGCTCTTACCAACCGGCTCAGGCCCATGATTGGCGACATCATACACCCCGATCAATGCTACTGTGTTCCGAAAAGGACAATACATGACAGTATTTTTATCGTGCGTGATTTAATTGATATCTGTGATCTTAAACAAAGAAATGTTGGTTTGGTTTTTTTAGACCAAGAAAAGGCCTTTGACACCATTGATCACTTTTATCTTTTTTCGGTTTTACGTGGGTTTGGGTTTCCAGAAAATTTTATCTCTCACGTACAGTTACTGTATAATAATATCTTTAGTCTACTCAAGGTTAACAATATTTTATGTCCACCTTTCCCGGCCAGTAGAGGCATTCGCCAAGGATGTCCTTTGTCTGGCCTCCTGTACTCCCTCGCACTTGAACCTTTGCTTGTTCGCTTGCGTGCACGTCTTCTCGGTTTCCTTCCGCAACCAATGGCGCACCCAGTTAAGGTGATCGCTTATGCGGACGATCTTTGCGTAATCGTTCATTCGGATGAAGATGTCTCCGCCTTGGTCCAATGTGTCCATGAATTTAGTTTGGCAAGCTCTGCAAAGGTCAATTGGAAGAAGAGCAGTGCTCTTTACCTTGGTCCACAAAATGGAGCCATTCCTCCAACTCTGCCCGAACAACTTGAATGGACAAGGGATGGAATCCTTTATCTCGGTGTTTTTCTTGGCCCTGGAAACTTCATTTTAAAAAACTGGGAGTCTCTTATAATCAAAACTGAGAGACGGTTGCTGAAATGGAGGGGTTTACTTTGTCAACTTTCTTATCGAGGCCGAACCCTTGTTATAAATAATCTTGCGGCATCAATGCTTTGGCATGTTTTAATGGCACTGCAGCCCCCAGATTTCATTCTCAAAAAGCTACAAGCTACTTTTATCGACTTTTTTTGGGGAGGTAAGCACTGGCTTCGACCTGGTGTGCTCAGCCTGCCTGCTGCTCAAGGAGGACATGGACTGATTGCTGTTTCTAGCAAAGTGATGGCTTTTCGCCTCCTTTCACTTCGTAGGCTGCTGTACACCGACGTCTCGTGGAAAGCGTCGGCTCACTGCCTGCTTCAGCAAGCAGGGAAACTCAACTATGACCAAGAACTGTTCCTTATAGACACCACGAAAGTTGATGTAACACCAGTTCCTCTATTCTATAGGAGTATGCTGGAGGCATGGCAAGCGGTTCCTGTTCGCCGTGACAACAGGAACTATTCTCTTGAGCTGTTTTTAAACGAGCCCATCTTTCTAAACCCCATATTTGAAGGGGTCTGCAGTAACCGTGCTTTTATGCAAAAGTTTATCGACGTCGGATGCATCAAGGTTAAACATCTCAGAACCCCTTTTCCTTACAAGTGGAAGCCAGCTGCTGACATTGCTGTAGCCACCGGAGTTCGATCCATTCGAGTCATAGGAAGGATCTTTTCTGTGATCCTGCGTTTTTTCAAGGGAACCGGGCTAAAATGGGCCCCACAGGCGGAAGCTAGCCCTTCTTTATCCGAATTTCTCTTTCCCAGACTTCTACTTCATTTTCAGGGCTTCACCTCTTTTCATTTGATGGAGAAATCTTGTGTTTATGCTTTGTGTGTTTTTACCCTTGTTCACGATAGACCCGCAGAACCGCAAGCGCACTGGGGGAGAATGTTCCGGACCACTCCTTTCACCACAATCAATTGGCTTACTATGTACAAGGCCCCCATCGCCAAGCGCTCCGGAGACTTACAATGGCGGCTGGCGCACTACATTTTACCATCAAATGTTTTATCGCATCGCATATGTTCCGATAACACGGAATTATGTCCGTTTTGCGGTGCGACGGAAACCATTTCTCACATTTTTGTTGATTGTCCTCGGTTGGCACCCCTTTTTACAGTTTTATCACGTGTGGTCCGGGGGCTTGGCCTAATTTTTACGCATTGTGTTTTTATCTTCGGTTTCACCACTTCCCGCCTGTGTAAAGATGAGTGCCTTTTAGCCAACTATTTGTCTTCTGAAGCAAAACTTGCCATATACTTGTCGAGAAAACACAGGATGCAAAATGCCTGTAATTCTGTTGATGATGCTGTTCACCTCTTTAAAGCCTTCGTCACATCGCGTGTAAATCTTGAGTTTCAATCGAATGATTGCACAGTGTTCTCACAACGGTGGTGTGTCAAGGCATCCTTATGTCAACTGGCTGATGGTTCTCTTACAATGAATTTATGATTTATCTTGTCTCCCATTTTAAACTTGTACAGCCATCGCCTTGAATTGTTTTTTGGGTTTTCACTGTGAACAATGTTTTCCTGGCAACAAACGGGGACAAATGTCGAATGTTTCTCTCTCTCTCTCTCTCCCTCTCCCTCTCTCTCCCCCTCTCTCTCTCTCTCTCTCTCTCTCTCCCCCCCTCTCTCTCTCCAAATTTGTGGGGGGGGGGGGGGGGGGGGTTACAGCTCGACCCGGGGGTAAATGAGTGAACTGATCACCGCTGTAGCCCCAGAAAGCTTGCAACTCCAAAGCTTCATACAGATGGAGCATCTGTAAGATGGAGAACCTACAAGATGGGGCACCTGCAAGATGGATGACCTGCAAGATGAATAACCTGCAACATTGCGTGCCTGCAAGATGGCGCACCTCCAAGATGGAGCACCTCCAAGATGGAGCACCTGCCCATTACGATCGGCCTTTTTCCAACACCTCTGGAGTGGCTCACAAGTCCCCAAGTTCATCAAGGAAAACATATCTGAAAAGTGTTATGATGTAATGCGCTCACAAACATTCCTCCAGCAGTGAACATGGTGACGTGTTACATGGTGCATTCAGAAAGGAACACGGTTGGGAAGGACACGGATGCTCTGTCGCTCCCGGCTACTGGTTGTGCGAGGTTTGTCTCCTGGTCTGTCCATTTGGATCGCATTGGGATCACCAATAAAAAAAAGAAAAAAAAAGTCTCTCTCTCTCTCCCTCTCTCTCTCTCCCCCTCCCTCTCTCCCCCTCTCTCTCTCCCCCTCTCTCTCTCCCCTTCTCTCTCTCCCCCCCTCTCTTTCCCTTTCTCAATTTTTCACTTTATTTAATCAAACGCTTAATTTGCTCTTGATGTGTTCATAGCTCTTGCGTGAGCATTTCCTTTAAAATTGTTTGTGGTTTCTGTTTGTGTCCTCACCTTTGGTTGGTAAAATTTTTATACTTGCTGATTTCTTTTGAATATCCTTTGTTCTTTTTTGGTGTGTTTATGATCCTTATACAATGTTTCTTTGAACTCGTTGCTTGGTTTAACACTGCTTTGTGGAATGGTTTCATACTTTTATAATAAAAGGATACAAAAGTCTCTCTCTCTCTCTCTCTCTCTCTCTGTCTCTCTCTCTCTCTCTCTCTCTCTCTCTCTCTCTCTCTCTCTGTCTCTCTCTCTCTCTCTCTCTCTCTCTCTCTCTCGCCCCCTGCTGGCCGTTCGTGTGTTGGGCGTGGCAAGATGGCGGTTGTGCAGTTCGGGGAGGTGTGAGTTGCTCTGGCTGTCGAGTGTTCCGGCTGTTTTCCCTTATTATTTCAACCTTTCCCTCGCCCCCAAGACCCCCCTGGTGTTCTCATATCATTACTTCATTCGTATTCGTGTTTCCTCCCCTGTGCTCAAACCTTTCCCCTGTATTACCTTTTCCCTCCCTCCCTTCCTTGAGACGAGAGAGAGACAGAGCGCATGCGGTGGGTGATGGTAAGTGAGTTTGTTGCTTTCCATTGCATCCACATGTTCTTATCGCTTCGTGTAAAGTGACGAGAACTGTTTTTTGAATTAACTACATTCTCACTTTGCCGTCGCCATCCTTATCACGGCCCAGGCCGGCATGACGAGCGTCCGTTCTCGCAGTACCGCGTTCGGATCGTTGAGCAGGAAGCATGGCCTCACGTGCGTCCCTCCAGCTCATGTTGCGGTCGAGGCGATTATTATCGCCGTCAGTGAAATTATCGGAGCTGAAAATGTTCTTGCAGCTTCGAGAATGAACAAGAAAGTTGTTGTTTTCGTGCTACAACAAGCAATGGTTGCGAGTGTTGTGGAATCGGGTTTATCCGTCGAGCCCGATATTTTCATCCCAGTTTCACCGTTTGATTCGCCATCAGTAAAAGTTCTGGTTTCCAACATTCCTCCATTTTTGGAGGATGAAAAAGTCGAGCTTGCTCTTCGTAATTTCGGCACAGTCGTGTCCCGCATTTCAATGGTTCCCTTACGGTGCCGTGACGATCGTTACAAACACGTTTATTCCTTCAGGCGTCAATTATTTATGATTTTGAACGAAAACCGTCGTGACCTTGATGTTAAATTCACGATAAAACATGATAACTACAATTATCAAATGTATGCAACAACAGAGGTGTTAACGTGCTATGCCTGTAATCAGCATGGACACCTGCGGAGGGATTGTCCGAATAATCTCCCTGATGCCAATTCAGCGTCCAATCAGAACACCACACCACCTGAAGGACAGGAATTTCTTCCTACGCCTGAAAGACGGGACTCTTCTTCTTCACCTGAGGGACAGGAATCACTTCCTTCGCAAAATGCTCACGCAATTGATACCAAATTAGACAATCAAGTGAAACCCAAGAGGTCTCCATCCTATGCGCAAGTGGTAAGAACACCTGCCAAACAATCACCTGAACCCATTCCCATGGACTCACCTCCTGAGCAGCCCTGCACTCCTGTTGTGAGTACACATGAAACTGTTACTCCCACTGTGCTTGATGAACCGGAGATCCCTCGTGGAGTCGATGAGACCCTCTCCCAACCCCCACCATGCACAGATGCCACAGTTAAAATCGATGCACCGGATGTACAAATTGATTGTGATCTGGAGGTGGCTGTACCTGCAGCATCTGAACAAATTGCTCCTGAAGAACCGCAGGAACTTGTGGTTGACAGCATGGGTTACGAGTCTGATGGAACATCTTCTGTTGCTTCGACCTTAAGCAACACAGGCAGCGATGTTCCTCCTCACAACCTTGAGGTTGATTCCTCAGTATCTCCCGATGCCGTTTACGCCTTCTTACACAAAAGTTTTCGCAAAAAGGGGGTCAAAATTAAAGATCATTTTCTAGTCCTAGAAGATTTCATTCAAGTGGCTCGACTAATGATTTCTAGACTGGATCGGTACAACGTTGCAGACCCTCAACGTCACCGGTTAAGGAAATTTTTAAGTCGTGCTCGGAGCGAACTCAAAGACAATGGCTGATGTCCTGCCGGTGCCCCATCACAATGAAACTACGCATTGCCAGCCTTAATATCAACGGTGGTCGCACGTCTCTTCGTAAAGTGCAAGTTAAACAACTAATCGAGTGCAACAAGGTTGACATCTTGTTGTTGCAGGAAACTCATTCTACTGAAGGTTCTTCAGCTGAGTGGGAGTTGTTTCTTAAAGGGCATTGGTTCTTTAGCAATCTATCAAGCCCAATTGCTGGGATAGCCATCTTCTTTCGGCAAACTCTTCCCTTGACTTCGGTTTCCTTTAAAGAAATTGTGAAGGGATATTTAGCCTGGCTGACTTTCTCTGTTGGTCAGCAGCTTTTCACAATAATCAATGTGTACGCAACAAGTACAAATGCTGAAAGATCTTCCTTTTTTGACTGTCTTGACTCGTATCTTGCTGGTGTTCCCCCTGACCACTTTCTATGTCTTGGAGGAGATTTCAATTGCACACTTAACCCCTCCCTTGATAGGAATGGAGCTGAGCCACATGCAGCCAGTACAAGACCTCTCGTTCGCTCAATCTCAAGATTCAAGCTGACAGACATTTGGAGATTGCAACATCCGATGCAGCAACAATTTACTTGGTGTCGCTGCTCTAACAACTTAGTGTCGCTAGCTCGACTTGATAAATTGTACGTTTCTGACCATTTCCTCAACCTCGTCTTAAACACCTCTATTCTCCCATCTGGGTTTTCCGATCACCACATCATCACTATGCATTTTCAGTTGCCACTCATAAAGGTGGTGAGCCCTTATTTGAAGTTCAACACAACACTTCTTCAAAACAAATTCTTTGTTGCATCCTTTAGGGCCTTTTGGGCACATTACATCACGATGGATAAAGAGTTCTCGTGTTTACGTCAGTGGTGGGACAACGCTAAAGCTCAAATTAGAGTTTTTTGTCAAAATTTCTCACGACACAGTACTCAGGATCACGATGTAAATATAGATCTGGTGAAGACACAAATTCTTCACTTGCAAAACAAAGTGTCATCCTCTCATAATAATGGGCAGCAGCAGATGCTGTATGAAAAGAAAGCCCTGTTAAATGAATTACTGGCCGAACGTGCAAAGGGTGCACTCCTTCGGATGAGAATGACTCATTTGCAACAACTAAATAACCCGAGCAGACTTTTCTTCAAGCTGGAAACTGCCTCAAAAAAACAAAAACAAATATTGTCCTTGCGTTCTGCTGGCGGAAGGATTTTGACTGATCCAAGTGACATCAAACTTACTATTAAGACTTTCTTTTCTCACCTCTACTCCTCTAAGCACACTTTCTCAAACCACATACATTCATTTACCGCATCCTTGCCTACACTTACTGAGACACAGAATTCGACTGCTGAAGGCGAAATAACATTGGACGAACTCACTAGTGTTTTAAAGACCTTGCCCACCAGCAGGGCACCTGGCTTAGACGGGTTGCCAGTGGAATTCTACAGCACCTTTTGGGATTTGCTGGGACCATGTCTACTAATTGTCTTCATAGAAAGTATACAAACTGGTGAACTTCCCTTGAGCTGCAGACGTGCCATCATTTCATTAATCCCTAAAAAGGGAGATCTTCAACTTGTTGAGAACTGGCGCCCGATCTCTCTACTCTGTACTGATTACAAAATCCTGTCTAAGTTACTCGCTAATCGCATAAAAACCTTAATTGGGTACGTTGTATCCCCCGACCAGTCTTATTGTATTCCCGGCAGATCGATATTTGATAATATTTTTTCTGTTCGTGATTTGATTTCGATTTGTCATTGTCAGAATGTTAACACCGGGCTGATCTTTTTAGATCAGGAAAAGGCCTTTGATAGTGTTGACCATTTGTATTTACTTGAAGTTTTGAAGGGGTTCGGGTTTGGTTCCTTCTTTATTTCTTGTATCAAGCTGCTGTATCACAACAACTTTAGTTTGGTGAACATTAACAACAGTTTATGTTCACCTTTTCCTATTCAGCGAGGTATTAGACAAGGCTGCCCTCTTTCCGGGTACCTGTATTCACTTTCTATTGAACCCTTGCTGATTCACTTACGCCACAAACTTTCTGGGTTCATGGTGACACCTCTTGCTAATCCTGTTAAGGTGCTTGCGTATGCTGACGATTTGTGTGTGATTGTTAACACTCAGTCTGACATTGCTGCCCTCACAAGTGCTCTATGTGAATTCAATTTGGCATCTTCTGCTACTGTCAATTGGAGTAAGAGTAAAGCCTTGTGTCTTGGTCCTTCTGGGTTATTTATCCCACCTTCCCTGCCTAATGCTTTGCAGTGGAGGTATGATGGCGTTAAACATCTCGGTGTGTTTCTTGGAAATGAGACCTTTTCCTTAAAGAACTGGGATCAGATGGTTGATCACATCTCCCATATCCTTAATTGTTGGAAAAGATTGTCCAGCCTACTGTCTTATAGAGGTCGAGTGCTGATAATTAATAACTTGGCTGCTTCCAAACTCTGGCATCGGATGACTGTCTTACAACCGCCCAAATCGCTAGTCATTAACTTGCAGCGTATCCTTGTTAATTTTTTCTGGAACGGTATGCACCGGCTCCGAGCTGATCTTCTAAGTGTCCCCTTGGATAAAGGAGGTCAAGGACTTGTGGACATTACCAGTAAAATACTGGCTTTTCGACTAACCACCTTGCGCCAACTTCTCTACAAGGAAGTCCTGTCTTGGCGGCCCCTGGCTTCTTGTTTGTTGCAGCAAGCGGGTAAGCTCAGGTGTGGCCCCGAGCTCTTTCTACTCGATCTGCAGCGAATAGACATCTCCTTGCTGCCCTCCTTTTATCGAAGTCTCGTGAATGCCGGTCAGTGCCTCCTCCCAGTACGAAACAAGGATACATATAAATTTTGGAATTTAATGTGTGAACCCGTTTTCTACAACAGCCTATTTTGCCATGATTGCCAAAGTAGGTCCCTAATTCAATCTTTTATCGAATCTGGTTTTTTTCTTGTCAAGGATTTTGTTAATCATACTTATTCTGGATGGCAGACCCCCAACCAGATTTCGGAAGTATGCAACGTTACCTCAGCCCGACTAATTGGACAACTTCTTCGTTCAATTGTTAAAGTGTTCATCTCTTTTAATTTATCATGGCCTCTACTGCATGATGTTCAGAACACAAAAACAATGCACCCTGACTTCCCTGATTTTTGTTTTTCTGGTGCTCCTTCCACAAAGCCTCTACAAGCCTGTGCAAAGGCTACTTTGTATGTGCAATGTCTTAATGTTGTCATCTCTGCTAACCCCAATAGCCCACTGACCACCCACTGGAAAGAGCTTCTACCTGCAGGGGCTCCATCCTCTCCTACCTGGTCGTCAATGTACGCGTTACCTGTGTCTAAACGTGCTGGTGATATACAGTGGAGGCTTGCACACTATTCTTTGCCTTCCAACGCGTTTCTTAAACGACTGAACCTCGTGACATCTGATGACTGCCCTTTTTGCCATCACTCCGAGGTCACTTTCCATGCATATGTCGGATGCCAAAGGCTGGCTCCACTTTTTCAACTCCTGAAATATGTCTTCCAGAATTTCGGTTTTTGTTTTTCTTCTTATCTTTTTGTGTACTGCATGCCTGTGTCTAACGAGAATGTCGGTTCTCAAATCGTTAATTTTTTACTTGCCGAGGCGAAACTCGCGATATATATTATGCGGAAGAGTCGGGTCTCTGGGACAAGCTCACCGGAATGCAGAATTTTGTTAGCCTTTAAAGGCCTTGTGTCTGCCCGCCTTAAAATTGAATTTAATTTTTACCGAGAGAGTTCTCGGCTTGATCACTTTGTTCAAAAATGGTGCAAAGCTGAAATCCTGTGCAAGGTGGAGGGAGATGAACTTTTTTTGCTGCTCTAATTATAATTAATGTCATGTTTTTCAATTCCTTGATTTAATTATTTTGTTGACTGCTATTGAATTACTTGGTTTGTTGTGCTTTTTTTATACTTTTGTAATAAAAGACCTTAAAAGTCAAGTCTCTCTCTCTCTCTCTCTCTCTGTCTCTCTCTCTCTCTCTCTCTCTCTCTCTCTCTGTGTGTCTCTCTCTCTCTCTCTCTCTCTCTCTCTCTCTCTCTCTCTCTCTGTGTCTCTCTCTCTCTCTCTCTCTCTCTCTCTCTCTCTCTCTCTCTCTCTCTCTCTCTCTCTCTCTCTCTCTCTCTCGCACGCGCATGCGCCACGCACACGCTAACAGACATTAGACAACACAACACTTGACTTCAGACAAACATAGCAGGTGACCTTCGGGCAAGTGAAGTAACTTCCCAAGGCACTCTGGGTACCAGTGATGCCACATTGGGGCGCTATTTTTCTCTCTGCAGTAATTTGTGCAATAAAGGAGGAATCTCAAACATATCCCTCATTTCATGGATTTCAGCCCACAGGGTTTATCTGTGCTCCATCTTCTAAATTCTGAGCATTAAGCAAGGAATCAGCATGTACCAATGTACCATTTTCAGCCACGATCATAATCAAACCATTGACCTCCCAGACTCAGAACGGATGCTCAAACCACACTGTCACTGAGCATTTTGTTTGAATGAACGACCAATTTAATGCTTATCTTTACCTCATTAAGAATTTGCTGAGCTCCTCTTGTCATTAGTACAAGAAGCCACATCGGTATGCCAACTACAAATGTTGAGACATTTTGTATTCATTTGAATTTGCGAAAAAAATGATTTAAAAAATAACACATAGTTGTTTTATAGCCCAGGACAGCTCTCCCAAACAAGCCTGTGGCACGAAGACAGCCAGCCGATCTCCCAGGAGTGACGCCGAGATCCCCCACATTCAAGATGGTACACCCCTGCCTTCCTGAAGCCAATGCCACGAGAGGGAGCGGGCAAGGGAGAGAGGGGGAGACAGAGACAAGAGGGAGTGGGCCAGTCCATAGGGACCAATCAGCATACTGACCATGGCTGCGCTAGTGCGCTGCCCTGACAAATCCGGGGCAGCAGGGAAGAGTGGGGAAGATTTGGCTCCTGACTTGTCTTGGGAGATACAACCACCGCATAGAGGCAACCCTGATAGGTGTTGTTGTTGTTGTTGTTGTTGTTGTTGTTGTTGTTATGTGCTCCTTTCGTATACTCACATATTTTTTATTGCTTCGTGAAATATTACTATATATAATTTTGTGTATTCCTTCCATGCCTTTCTAAAGGATTCCTGCTGTTGTAGAATAATAAATGTTACTGTGAACTGTGCCATTAAGCTCCCATTCCTGCTTCTTCCTCTTCTTCTTCCTTTAAGAGGGCTTTTAAATCAGGCATTTTAGAGATTAAACGGACACAAATGTATTCTTCTACATAAAATTGTTCCAACCAAGTAAATCTATTATTAGCTTTCAAAAGGTACCATCTAATATACATAAAATAAAGTTAGTTTTTGAACTATGTATGCATGTATGTGTGGATGGACTGCCTTTACCCCATTGGTTGGACAGCTGGTTCAACACCACCCACAATCGTAACCTGAAAAGAAAAATCATAT
Organism: Myxine glutinosa; assembly: GCF_964187855.1. Taxonomy (NCBI): domain Eukaryota; kingdom Metazoa; phylum Chordata; class Myxini; order Myxiniformes; family Myxinidae; genus Myxine; species Myxine glutinosa. The sequence continues at coordinate 61,059,058 of NC_136262.1, read as the reverse complement.
GTGCACCATTTTGTGAAAGCACATTGGCATCAGGCCTCTGGTGTGTACCCTGGTTAGAATAGGTACACCGTATTCCTGCGTGTCGTAAGAGGCGACGAAGAGGGTTGGCGTCAGGAAGGGCATTCGGCCATTAAAAACATTGCCTTAAAAAGAGAACCATGACAATTACAACTACATATGGGCAGGGTACAGCCCGAAGTGGAGATCGGTTTCTGAGGTTTGGGACATGGAATGTAGGGACAATGACAGGGAGATCAGGAGAAGTGGTGGAAGTATTGGTCAGAAGAAAAGTGGACATATGTTGTGTGCAGGAGACGAGATGGAAGGGAAGTGGTGTGAGAATGGTGAAGGGTAGGCAGGGACATAAATACAAGTTTGTGTGGCAAGGGTGCCTGGAGGGCGTGAATGGTGTTGGTGTCCTGTTTTCTGAGGAGTTTGTAGACAGTGTGGTGAGCACCATTTGTTTGTCTGCCACATAAGGGTGAAAGGTGCGAGGAGAGATCGGCGGGTGAAGTACCAACTGAGAATGAAGGTGTGGAGGTTGAAAGAGGTGACAGAAAGGGAGGCATTAAGAGAGAGGCTGAGTAGGGTAGAGGATGATGTGGTTGAGCTTGAACGTGGTTGGATGTCAATGAAAGATAGTCTGTTGGGAGCCGTTGGTGAGGTATTTGGATGGACAAATGGACCACCGAGGCACTCGGAAACATGGTGGTGGGATGATGAAGTTGGAAAGAGGATTGACGAGAAGAGGAAAAAGTTCAAAGAGTGGCAGAAGGCGAAGGGTACGGGAGCAGAAAAAGCAGAGCATGAAAGTTATAAGGCAGCCAAGAAGGCTGCAAAGAAAGAGGTAGCAAAGGCGCAGGAGGCATGTAGGAAAATGTTCGGAGAACGCTTGGATTCGGAAGAGGGTCAGAGAGCAGTATTCAGGATTGCAAAGCAGATAGCGAAAGAGAGGTGTGATGTTATGGGGGTGAGTTGCTTGAAGGATGAAGTGGGACAAATTGTTGTGGACTCAGATGGAATTAAAGGAAGATGGAAAAGATATATGGAAATGCTGTTGAATACAGAGAATGAATGGGATGGCAACATAGAGAGTAACCCAGTTTTAGGACTGGCAGAGAAGATAACTGAGAAGGAAGTTGAGGAAGCGATAAAAGCAATGAAGAGTAGAAAAGCGGGAGGGCCGACAGGAGTTGTGGGAGATATGTTGAAGGCAGCAGGAAGTTGGGGTGTGAAGAGAATGACAGAGATCTGTAATCTGGTGGTGAAAGAAGGCCGCATTCCAGTGGTTTGGGAACTGAGCACCCTCGTCCCTCGATACAAGGGGAAAGGTGACACTCTGGAGTGTGGCTCGTACCGAGCGATAAAGTTATTGGAGCATGGAATGAAGGTATTGGAAAGGGTGTTGGAGAGGAGGATAAGGAAGAAAGTGAAGATCGACGAAATGCAGTTTGGATTTATGCCAGGAAGAGGAACGACAGACGCGCTCTTTATTGTGAGGCAGTTGCAGGAGAAGTACATGGAGAAGAGGAAGAAGTTGTTTCTTGGGTTTGTTTATCTGGAGAAAGTATTTGATAGGGTTCCACATGAAGTATTGACATGGGCATGGAGGAAGTTAGAAGTGGAGGAATGGTTGATCAGAGTAGTGATGGCAATGTACAAAAGAGCGTGCACAGCTGCACGGACGAAGGACGGGAACAGTGGTGAGTTTGAGGTGAAGGTGGGAGTGCATAAGGGGTCGGTACTAGGTCCACTACTATTTGTAGCTGTGATGGAGGTACTGGCTCAGAACGTAAAGGAGGGTTTACCGTGGGAGTTGTTGTATGCAGATGATCTGGTGTTGATTGCGGAAAGTATGGATGGACTGAAGGAAAAGATGAACAAGTGGAAGGAATGTATGGAGACAAAAGGTCTGAAGGTGAATATAGGAAAGACGAAGGTGTTGGCAAGTGGTAAATCATGTGGTGAGGTGGAAAGTACTGGGAAGTGGCCATGTGCTCTGTGCAGGAAGGGTGTCGGAATGAACTCCATTCAATGTACAATGTGCGCTGAGTGGGTTCATCAAAAATGTAGTGGTCTGAGAGGGTCATTAACCAGTGTGGCAGCTACATTCAAATGTAAGGTGTGCACAGAGGGAGCTGCAGATGGAGGAGGAAATGTTGAGTCGGATCTTGGAGACGGCGTGAAGCTGGAAGGTGTGAAAACATTTTGCTACCTCAGAGACATGCTGAATGGAGAAGGTGGATCAGACTCGGCAACGGTTGCAAGAGTGAGATGTGCATGGAAGAAGTTTTGGGAACTGAGAGGCGTGCTGACGAGGAGGGGAGTGTCGTTGAAGCTGAAGGGAAAGGTGTATGCTGCATGTGTGAGAAGTGTTATGATTTATGGGAGCGAGACATGGGTCATGCATGTCGAGCAGCAACGAAGGCTGGAAAGGGTGGAAATGCGAATGGTTCGGTGGATGTGCAGAGTATCGTTGAGAGAGAGGAAGACAAATGATGAATTGCGAAAGATGATGGGAATAGAGCCTGTGATTGATGCTGTGAAGAGGAACAGGTTGAGATGGTTTGGTCATGTGTTGAGGAAGGATGAAAGTGACTGGTTGAGAAGAGTGATGGAAATGAATATAGAAGGAAGTAGAGGATGGGGAAGACCGAGAAAGACTTGGCTAAAGATGGTGGAAGAAGAAATGCGGGCAAGGGGGTTAACAAGGAGTGATGCAGAAAATAGGGCAAAATGGAGAAGATTGTCATGGGGACCGCAAGGCTAACCCCCGCTCTAGCAGGGAAAATGGCCTTAAAATGCATGTTGTTGTTGTTGATCACGGCAGCAGTCTGTGGCTTACACACCACGCAAATAAAGGGATGAGCGATCATACTATGTTGGAGCTAAGGCTTATGTCGGTATGTATATCCACTCTACACCCATTTGTTGGACAGCTGGCCCAAATGCACCAACAATTGTAACCTGAAAAAAAAATCATGTTTGTCATTTTGTGAAAGCGCATTGGCCTGAGGCCGCAAACCCCTGTACTGGTGTCAGCCCATGGCCCAGTGCAATTGGTATTAGTCAGGTTCACTATGTTAACAAATATAATTTCGTTCAAAATTTTGGTAGATTAGCAAAACTATACATTTTTGGAATATTCAGAGCATGAGGAATCCAAAAATTAATGTTTACATTTGCGTAGACACCTTTGCGTAAATGACACTGAGGACAGTGATGAAGATCGTCAGGTTCACTATGTTAACAAATATAATTTCTTTCAAAATTTTGGGATTAGCAAACCGTACATTTTTGGAATCTTCAGAGCATGGAGAATCTGAAAATCAATGTTGGCATTTGCACAGACACCTGCATGGCCGCCATTTTGGATTTTGAAAATGGCCGCCATAAAATACATATTTTGTGCGATCTCGGCTTCTAGTCAACCTAGAGACTTAATTAAATATGCTAATCCTATGTTTTCTGGGTCAAGGAATCCAATAAAGGCCTCAAAATAGTGCTCAGGATTATAGAAAAGCAACAAACAAAGGTAATTGAAAACCATTGTCTTTATATTTGTGATATAACTGTATTACATAATACATGATATTGCAAGTCCTTTGAAGTTATAGGTTGTTATAGGAAGTTATAGGTAGTATCAGATTGAACTATAAGTCCTATACACAGGATCTACGAGGTCTATACCGTTCAGGAATATGCTTTTACAGATCTTCATCACTGTCCTGAGTGTCATTTTCGCAAAGGTGTCTACGCAAATGTAAACATTAATTTTTGGATTCCTCATGCTCTGAATATTCCAAAAATGTATCGTTTTGCTAATCTACCAAAATTTTGAACGAAAAAACATAGTGAACCTGACTATATTATCCGTTCTATATAAACACGATATATTCTATACCTCTAGATTAGAGTCTAGACTCTGGTGCATCCCAACACACATTGTTGCATGGATGATATCAATGGTAAATGTAACTATTGTACAAAAAAAAACATTCTAAAACTACAGTATGTGTGGGGTGAATTCACATGTGACATGCATGAGACATTTATATTAGGGTTAATATTGTCTGATAAATTAAAAGAATATTAATTTATAATATAATATTTAGTGAAAAAAATAGCCTTCAAGTAGAAAAAAATTATAATTATATAATTCAATCTTACCTCAAGAATGGCTTTCTTATTCAATAGTGTGTCGAGTTGTTGCTGAAGTTCGTCAATCCGTTCCTGTGAAAATGTTTGTATTTAAATGAATTAAACATGGTTGTTTTAAAGTCTATTTCTTTGATAAGCTGAGATACACATCACTGATAAATTTAACTGCCATTTTGTGTTTATTTGTTTAACACAAGATGGGTAAGGATGTGTATACATACATATGTGTATGTATATATATATATATATATATATATATATATATATATATATATATATATATATATATATTGTTGGGGTTTTGAGAACCCTGCACTGTGTAAATTGTTGTGAATATACCCTTTGTAAATAATTCTCTTTGTAAATACCTCCATTTCATTGGTAAGATCAAAGGTCGTTCCCTAGTCAGTCCATGAACATCACGTAGCGAACCATAGGCCCTCTTCATAGTTATTTCATTATTATGTGTTTCAGGTAAGGCTGTGTTTCCAATAGTTTGACTCTACGTTGCATTAATCAAATAAGATAGGTCCCCTTCGTTCCCTTCAAAAGCAGTACGAATGGTTTTCTATCCCGCAAGACGCCATTGTCCATGTGCTCCATCTCGGAGAAGAAGGGGGGAGGAGCCGCCAGATCACGGGCATGGCACGTCGTCATCATCGGAGGTGGAGTCAGCCGCCCTAACCACTAACCAGCACCGCGGTGAGCGAACCGGTAGGCGTGCCCTCGCAGCCCGCAGCTTTATACGGCCGACACCAATATAAGCGCGAAGCGAAGCCTTTTTACGAGTTGGAGTTGGAAGGAGAGTCGGTGAGAAGGAGAGTCAGTTGAGTGAGGGAGCTGTAGTGAGGGGTTCCGAAGAAAGTTGAGTGAGTGGGACGAACAAGTACGAGGGCCGGTGAGAAGGCATGAGAGACGAGCTGTGCGGAGCTGTTTCAGAAAGCCCTGCCATGTGAAACCGAATACGTGGAGTCACGGGCTGCTCGCTTCCAGCGTGGAGCTGGAGTGGACCTCTTTGCTGTGCTTTCCCGCCCGAACCTTCCAGCCCTGCTGTTCTGCACGGACCCTTCTCCTTCGTCCAGCCATTCCTGCCTGCAATTTCCCTTTGTCGTGTAAGTCCGTGGTCTGTCCTTTGTGTTGTCTGGGATTCCATAATTAAGACTGTTTAAGACTTGCCCTGTGTATCTGCTTTCTCTTCTGTAAATTACTTTCGTTTCCCTTTCTTTGGTTTTGTGTAAATAATTAATAAATACCTGTTCCTCCTTATTCTTTGGTTTCATTCTCATCCGATCACTTTCGTCGCTTCCTTCATTTGAGTATCTGTGGCGCGATTTTGGCCGAACCGCTTTTAATCAGGTTTAGTCCATTGCTAACGGCTCGGATTCCGGATTGCTAAACCGCTCGGCAAACTCTATCTTGTCCGGGATTCGAGCGGGACTATCCACCTGCTTTGTGGCGGGATTGGCGGAGGTGTCCGGGAATCCCTTGACCAATCACCTTGGCCAATCCCATCCCACAAAGGAGCGGGGTAGTTCCAGGAACGGAGAAGGCCAGCTTAGCAAGACAAGGGGATTAACCCCCCCTTGCTAAGGGGAGTGCCGTACCCCGGATCCGTAACAATATATTACATTAATGAACAGGATTAAATAATTTAATTTATATGTGTGGGAAAATTACCTGCCCAGACCAGGAATCGAACCCAGGTCCTCTGGAAAACCGTACCAGTGCTCTGCTATCTGGGCGACCCTAACTGAGCATGCAATTTTCCCCACACATATGATTGCCACTCTCTTTCCGTCAATGCTTCCGGCGCACTCACTTTCAACCATCAGAGCTGTTCATTAATCTAATTGCTTCACTATGCCCCCATGGTGTTTATAATAGAGGACATGGATTTGTCCCCCCCATTGGAGGAAGACCCTCTCGTGTTCAGGCCGTTGGTGCTCTTATGGTTGGCAGCGAGTGCCCTGGAAGCATTGACAGAAAGAGAGTGGCAATGATATGTGTGGGAAAATTCCATGCTCAGTCAGGGTCGACCAGATAGTTCAGATGGCAGATAATTGGTATGGTTTTCCAGAGTACCTGGGTTCGATTCCTGGTCTGGGCATGTAATTTTCCCACATATATGAATTATATATATATATGTATATGTATGTATTGTTACGTGCTCCTCCCCGACCCCCTGGTCGCGGTGTACCTCCGAGCCCCGAGAGGAGTCACGGAAGAAAAATGTGTTATTCTGTGTGTCAAAGATCAATGGAGAAGCCACCCCAATTGTTACTCACAAACAAATATTGTATTAAGATCACACAAGAATAACAGTACAACAGCCCTGGTGTTGGGCTAGCGGCTAGGGTGCCGGCTTAGGATCCTAGGATCCTGGGTTCGAATCCCAGTCGATCGCTGAATTAACGCCAGGGGGGTTGACTCAGCCTGTCATCCTTCCGAGGTCGGCTAATTGAGTACCAGCTCACTGGTAATTCCCTGTTTGTCGTTAAAGGTGGCAAAAAGGGTTGGCGTCAGGAAGGGCATCCGGCCGTAAAACATTGCTTCAAAAAGGGGACTGAAAAAACAACAACAACCACGGTTCCCGAAAAAGGCCAACCCCCGCCTTGCGGGGAAAAATGGCCTCTAAAGGTGGTTATATATTTTATTTATAACAATAGTATTCAAAAGGACAATCAATATGTCCTATGATGGTACCATCAGTTTTGTAATATATAACTCACTGTGCTCCAAGTGAGTGTAACAAGAACATTCCCCAATGTCTCTTATTCCCGGCTTCAAGACGAAATTGATTCGCTCCAGCGATCGCAAGAACGATGTCCAATCGAGACCAGAATCCCGTGCGGATGGCAAGTAGTCACACATCCGAAGCTGTACAAAGGCGCCCTCATGGCAACTGGGAAATCCAAAGGCGCCCTACAGGCGACTGAGAGATCACACCCTCGGGTATGGACGAATTAGCCTTCAAAAAGCCACGTCACACACACGCCCCAGATCGATGTCTGAATGCGGTGAAAATGTTCGAAAAGAAACGAAACTGCGAGCGAAGAACAAGTCATGCGTGAGTCAAAATGGCCGACGGCTCGTACTTGAGTCGTAATGACACGACGATGATTCCTCGGAATCTAACGCCAAACCTGACACACAGGTTCATCAGTCACAGCGATAACACCGCTTTCGCAGGAATTCCTTCCCCAGGAAACCCGAAAGTTCACTAGCGACTGTAGTTCGACAACGTTCGCTCAAGACGAAGAAGCGACTCGCTTCTTCTCCGACTTCACTCGCTCCGCCCTTTTTCTCTCTCTTCTTCTTCGTCTTCCGGTTCCCGATCCGGTTTCCTGTTTCTTTTAACACTAACTTTTAACTTTTGAAAATAGAAATATCTATTCCCTTTAAATGACAACAATAATAATACATGGAATCAGAAAGATTTACAGTGGACGCAAAACCACCACAACGGAAGTGATGAATCCGTAACACTTCCCCCCCTCAAGAAAGAAAGTTTGAACATAGTGAAAACTTTATTTGCAGGCCAAAAACGTTTTTTGAATGAAGGTTAAGGGGTTGTGATCAAAAATCCAAAGTCAAGCAAAGCTATAGCACTTTTTTAGGGAGGCCGAGCTGAGAGCCAGGTTTCATCGTGGTTGGGTGGTGAGGCCTGGAAGTATTCACTACATGGACGCCTTTAGGAACGTGGAGTTCACGGTTACTCCGTGTAGGAAAGTTCACCACATGGACGCCTTTAGGAACGTGGAGTTCACGGTTAATCCATGTAGGAATCTTGGCTCGGCTGTTCTGCAGCATTCAGTGCTTCAAACTCTTCCTAACTTTCATAATAATCACGGTTGGAGCACTTGTCGCTGTAGTCACGTGAATAGCGGTCTCCTTCTCGGCCCCTACCCTGATAATCATCCCTTCGGGAGCTGCCGTAACTCTGGGAGCCTCCATAGTAATCTCGACTGCGGCCACCACCAAAACTACTACTCCCACCCTGGGAGCCATAGCCACCCCTGAAACTACCTCCATGTTTTCCTCCTCTGTAGCCCCCTCAACGCCCATGGCCTGCCTTCTCTACTGTTATGGTCCGACCATCCAAATCCTTGCCATTCAAATCTTTTTCTGCATCCTTGGCGTCCTTTGTGTTTTCAAACGTGACAAAGCCAAACCCTCTTGACTTTTGCGTCTCCCTGTCTTTTATCAGGAGCACTTCCAAGAGCGGTCCATATTTGTTAAAGACAGAGCCCAGAACATCTTCCCTTGTTTTGAAGTTCAGTCCACCTACAAAGAGCTTGCCAACATTGCCTCCATTCATGACTCGTGTGTGCTGACACTTAGTTTCAGTGTACTTGACAAGACGTGTCTGTGCCAAGCGTGACGTCAGTACCTTCTCCTTCTCTTCAGAGCGCTTCCTACCCCTAGAACGAGTCGCAGTCCAGGATGGAAAGATACCCGGAATCTCCTGCTCTAACTGTGCAGTGTTATTTGTCATACTAGGTTTTCCAACAAACATTGGGTTACCAGAAACTTGACCATCGGCCAAATCATTCCCGATAACAAGAGATACTCCCTCTACAGGAAGAGTGGCTTGTAAACCTACGGTGACCGGTCCTGACACCAAATCAGACTCTAAATGGATGACATGAAGTGGAGCTTTAACAAAGCCACCAACCCCCTGTAAACGAACACTAACACCAGTTGCTGTCTTTTCTGACAATGGCAAAATGCCTTCAAGCATCAAAGATTGATGTGCTCCTGTGTCCCTCAGTACCCTAACAGGTCTCTGGTTAGTCAAGTCTCCATCCAGTGACACCAACCCCTCTGAAATAAAAGGTTTGTAACCCTCTTGAACAATGTCATTCTGTGATGCCGTAACTTTGGCATGGGAACCTTCCCAAGGCACTGTCCTCCAAGGACGATTTCTCACATTTGCCAATGCATTCGGAGTTGTACTAGTCTGACTCCGCTCCTGATTTTTCCTTTCCAGGGCATAACATTGGGACATCAAATGTCCAGGTTTCTTGCAAAAAGCGCAAGTAGGCCCGGAGGAAAAACTCGTGGTCTGCCAAGAGCCCCCCGGAAGATAAATCTGTCTTGGAACTGTAGACATCTGATGCCTAAGAGTCGCGGTATCAGATCTGTCCTCATAGTCATCTCTAGGCCGCCTCCATGAATATTTGTTCTCTGCACCTGATTTACCATAACTCCCCTGGCTAACTCTAGGCGGGAAGTTAGGTTTGTGGAACCCCATCCTGTGTGTCAAGGCATAGTCATCTGCCACGGTTGCTGCCTCATACAACTCTGGTACTGTGGGAGCTTTGCTCGCATGATAAAACCGGACAAAATGGACGACGCCAGGAATGAAGTTTCACTGAGCTATTTATTTCCAGCTCACTCGAAAGAACTCAAAAGCACTGAATCAGCCGATCGAACGAGCGGCAATTTATAAGTAAAGTACAACACACAAAAGATACGCCTCTCAGGCGGGGCGTGGTATGCAAATAGGTAAGCTACGCCTCTCAACGGGGCGTGGTATGCAAGTCAAGTGTTCGCCCGGGAAAGGCAAGTCTGGACACGTCTGGGCGAGTCCGGACAAGTAACCGCTCGCCGGGTGCGTCATCGGCCGGTGCAAGGTGATTGTGTATGCTTCCGGTAACCGCTACATGCGACCCCCAGAATTAACTTACATCGGGAGAGTCAGTTTGAGGGGGGTCTTGATGACCCGGCCGAAACGACCCCTGGTGATTCGTGTGGGGGTGGTAGGTGGCGTGGTGGTGGATGGTCGGGCAGGGGGCTTGGTTGACGGGGGACGGCCCCGCCGTGGAGGAAGGGCCAACCGTGGAGGTTGGTCGAGGTCCAAATGGGCCGGTTTGAGGCGGTCCATGGAGATGTGGTCTGGTTTGCCCCCGATGTCCACGATGAACGACTTGTCGTCCCTCTTCAGGACACGGAAAGGTCCATCGTACGGCGGCCGGAGCGGTCCCCGGTGTGCGTCGTGCCGGATAAAAACGTACTCCGCAGTGCGAAGTGCTGGGGGGACGTGGGGATGGGGGCAGCCGTGATGAGACGTGGGCACGGGGGCGAATCTCCTGGCGGCCTCTTGGAGGACCGAGCGTTGGCGAGCCGCGGACCAGGGGCCGGTGGTGTCAGGGATGAACTCACCCGGCACGCGCAGCGGCTGGCCGTAGACCAGCTCGGCGGTGGAAGCCTGGAGGTCCTCTTTAGGGGCCGTTCGGAGACCCAATAGGACCCACGGGAGCCTGTCGGCCCAACCGTCGTCCTGGAGGCTGGCCCTGAGAGCGGCCTTCATCGAGCGGTGGAACTGCTCGCACAAGCCGTTGGCTTGGGGGTGGTAGGCCGTGGTGCTGTGAAGGTTGACCCCCAAGGCCTGGGCGACCGCGCCACAAAGCTCGGAGGTGAATTGCGGGCCTCTGTCGGAGGAGATGTCCGAGGGGGCGCCAAAACGGGCAATCCAAGTGCCAATGAAGGCCTGCGCCACGTCGGCGGATGTTGTTGATGCCAGCGGGACGGCCTCCGGCCACCTGGTGGTCCTGTCCACCATCGTGAGGAGGTGGGTGAAGCCCCGCGAGGAGGGAAGGGGTCCCACCAGGTCCACATTGACGTGGTCGAAGCGCCGCGTGGGCACGTCGAATGGTGCCAACGGGGCCTGGGTGTGCCGGTGGACCTTCGCGCGCTGGCAGGCGACACAGGCATTGGCCCAGTCGCAGACGTCTTTACGGAGCCCGTGCCAGACGAATTTCGCTGCCACGAGCTTCTGCGATGCTTTCTGGCCCAGGTGGGAAAGACCGTGGAGGGCGTCAAAAATGTGCCGCTGCCATCCGGTGGGCACGATGGGGCGAGGTTGGCCCAGGGAAACGTCGCACAGGAGAACCGTGCCTGTGTCCTCGAAGGGGACATTGGCCAACCACAGGCCTGTGTCCGCTGTCCAAGGGCTTGCACCGTGGGGACGGCGGTCTGGTCAGCCGCCATGCGGGCGAAGTCCACACCCAGGTGAACGGCGTTCGCGCCGGACCGGGAGAGGCAATTGGCCACAGCGTTGTCCTTGCCCGTGACGTGCCGGATGTCCGTCGTAAATTCGGACACGGCGGAGAGGTGGCGCTGCTGGCGGGCCGACCACGGCTCCGTAACCTTGGCCATGGCGAAGACCAGGGGCTTGTGGTCCACAAACGCCGTGAACGGGCGGCCCTTTAAAAGATGGCGGAAGTGGCGAATGGCCAGGTAAAGGCCGAGGAGCTCACGGTCGAAAGCGCTTTACTTGCGCTCGTTAGGGCGAAGTTGCCGGCTGAAGAAGGCCAGCGGTTGCCAAGCCCTGTTCACCCACTGTTCATGCACGGCGCCCACCGCGTAGTCGGAAGCGTCCGTGGTGAGGGCGATGGGTGCGTCGAGCGCCGGGTGCGCCAGCATGGTCGCGTTGGCGAGGGCCAGCTTAGCGCCCGTGAACGCCGCGTCCATCTCTGTGGTCCAGGCGATGTCGTGCTTGGCCGGCTTGCCCCGGAGGGCTTCGTACAGGGGGCGCATGAGTTGGGCGGCGCTAGGCACGAACCGGTGGTAGAAATTTACCATCCCCAAAAATTCCTGCAGGGCCTTGATGGAGCGGGTGCGCGGGAAACCTGTGACTGCCTCCACCTTGGTCGGCAGCGGAACGGCCCCGTGCTTCGTGATGCGGTGCCCCAGGAAGTCGACGGCCGTTACGCCAAACTGGCATTTCGCCGTGTTGATGATGAGGCCATGCCGGCCGAGGCGCTCAAAAAGCATGCGCAGGTGGATGAGGTGCTCCGCCCGGGAAGTGCTGGCGACGAGAATGTCATCCAGGTAGACGAAAAGAAAGTTGAGGTCACGCAGCACGCTGTGCATCAGCCGCTGGAAGGCCTGGGCCGCGTTCTTAAGGCCGAACGGCATGCGAAGGAACTCGAAGAGGCCAAAAGGTGTAATTACTGCCGTCTTCGGCACGTCGGCCGGCCGGACGGGTACCTGGTGGTAGCCCCGAATGATGTCGACCTTGGAAAAGATCACCCGCCCCGCCAAACGGGCGGAAAAGTCCTGTATATGTGGTATCGGGTACCGGTCGGGGGTGGTGGCGTCGTTGAGGCCGCGGTAATCGCTGCATGGTCGCCATCCGCCACCCGGTTTGGGCACGATGTGCAGGGGTGAGCCCCACGCGCTATTCGAGCGCCGCACAATGCCCAATCGCTCCAGCGCGTCAAATTCCGCCTCCGCCACGGCGAGTTTGGCCGGGTCGAGGCGACGAGCCCTGGCGTAGACCGGTGGACCTGTGGTTGGGATGTGGTGTTCGACGCCGTGCTTGATGGCGACGGCCAAAAACGTCGGCTGCGTGAGGGCGGGAAACTCGGCGAGTAGGCGGGTGAAATCGTCCGCGGCCGGGAGCGTGCAGGCTAGCTTGGTCGGAGCGGAGCCGCTCAGTGAGCAAGCGAGCGAGCTGAAGGTCTCCGCGTTGATGAGCCGACGCCGTTTGACGTCGACCAAAAGCCCATGCACGCAAAGAAAATCTGCACCCAGCAAGGCCATGGGCACGTTCGCCGTGATGAAGTCCCACCTGAAGCGCTGGCCCCTGAAGCAGAATGCGATGCTGCGCGAACCGAAGGTGCAGATGGAGGAGCTGTTTGCGGCGACCAAGGCGAGGCCGCAAAGCGCGGCCTGTTTGTCCTCCACCGAGGCGGGTATCACGCTCAGCTGAGCGCCGGTGTCGCACAAAAAACACCACCCGGACGCTGTGTCCATAATAAACAGAAGGCTGCCTGAATGGCCGACGCTCATGGCAGGCAGCGAGCGCCGGCCTGGTCGTTTCCCGACCTGCCGAAAGTGCACGGTGGGCGGCACGTTCTGGCCTTCTGCCCGAACCTGGCATGGTAATAGCACATGGTCCGCTCTGGTGGAGGCTCTGGCGGTCGCGTCAGGTTCGGTCGACGGGGCATCGCGGCGGCCGCTGCCGCCAGTGGCGCTGACTCGGCCGGTGGTGGCGCCGGTCATGGCGCGGGCGTTGCCTCGGTCGGCCCAGGGTTCCAGGCGGCCGCTCTGACGTGTCGCCCGGCCGAGAAAAATTTATCGGCCTCCTTGGCCAGGGCGCGAGGGTCCGTGATGGGCGAGTTAGCCAAGGCTAACCGTACCTGCCCGGGTAGCCGCCGGAGGAACAGCTCGCGGAAGAGGAAGTCCGGGCTGTGGTCACCGAGAAGAGCAAGCATGTGGTCCATGCGTTCGGATGGATGGGCCTCATCCAGCTCCGGGAGGTCGAGTAGTTGTTGCGCGCGTTCGGTCTCCGTGAGTCCAAACGCACCGAGGAGTAGGCCTTTGAGCGCGCCGTATTTGTCGGCGTTCGGCGGGTTCTGTAGGAAACGCAGGACCCGGGCAACGGTGGAGGCGTTGAGCGCGGAGACCACATGGTGGTAGCGCATCGTGTCCTCTGTAATGTTCCGCAGGGCGAAGAGAGAATCCGCCTGGGCGAACCAGGCGGCCGCGTGTGACTCCCAGAAGCCAGGGAGCTTCAAAGCTACAGATGACTCCATCGCCGTGTTCTCGAAAAGGGGTCACCAATTGTGGGAGCTGTGCTCGCACGATAAAGCCGGACAAAATGGACGACACCGGAACAAAGTTTCACTGAGCTATTTATTTTAGCTCAACACGAAAGAACTCAAAAGCACTGAATCAGCCCATCGAACGGGCGGCAATTTATACGTCAAGTTCAACACACAAAAGCCACGCCTCTCAGGCGGGGCGTGGTATGCAAATAGGTAAGCCAAGTGTTCGCCCGGGAAAGGCAAGTCTGGACACGCCCGGGCGAGTCCGGACAAGTGACCGCTCGCCGGTTGCGTCATCGGCCGGTGCAAGGTAATTGTGCCATGCTTCCGGTAACCGCTACATCATAAAGAATTAATTGGGATTCCATAGAACCCTTATAGAACTCTATAGGTTGTATACTTATGAATATAATGATCACGTGGGCTGATAGGGTAGCCAAGAGATGTGCACTAGCACCTGCACACTTCACCTCTGGGCTGTCTACTATAAACTGTCATCCTGGTGTTTCACATGCAGGGTGACCCATCAATGGGTGCCGTCCCGTCTGCTAGCATTCATTGGTGGACAGATCCCATGCCATGGTGTCCCACACGAAGAGTAAGCGAGTTATCTCTGGTACCATTAAAAAATTACAAATTCCTACCATAACCAGCAGAGGGCACCGACGAGCACATCCGGTTGTGCCGCTGAAATAGCCGCCTTTCATCCACGACAGTCCAACACGTGCGAATCGAGATGGGACGTAATGACGTAATGACGTAATACGTGACGTCATGTGCGAGTTCATCGTAATCACGATCACGTCGATAGTTGCTTGTGCTGTAAATGTAATAACCTCACCTTTTTGAAAGCAGGACATAACCTCCACTTTTAATCCAGTCAGGTTTATTCCGTAATGAGTATGAAACGGCAACGGTAACCATGGCAACCCTTGAAACGTTCACACACGCTTTCTGGAAATTATGCTTTCAAAACATTGCGACAATATCAACAAATGTGGCATTATTAAATGGAGTAAATCGTGACCTATATATAGATTCATACAAAGGGGAAAAAGCGACTTCATTTTAGTCGAGTTTATTTAAATTGATTTTACTGAATAAATGAAAAGACAAAGTTAAAATGTCATAAAAATCAACTGTAAATTTTTTCCTTTGCTTCTTAGAGAAGTCGAAGTACAATGCATGTAAAATTCGTTGCAATAACTGAATAAGAATCTTTTATCTTCGCGTTAATTGTTTATGATGCGGTGTATATCATAATGTCGACAGAGTTCGGGCTGGACAAAACTGAATTCGGTCAAACGTCAGGACGTCACAGTGACTTTTCTTGTGTTTGAAACTAGGCCAGGCAGACCACGCTGTTAATGCTATTCTTCATATTACAAAGTGCAGGCAACACCAGAAGCGTATATGTATGAGGCGGTGTATAACACTAGTAAACGGGACCGATCCGTACTGCGTTTGTATTTTTTTTTATTGAAGTATCGAAAACACACGAAAATTCATCAATAAAACGGCAACAGCACTTATCATTGAGGAAACGTTAAATTTGAGAAAAAAAATTAAATTGAAAAATCTAAAAACCCGCTTTAGCTGTATTTGACGAAAGACGTTTTGTGATGTTTTAATCGGCTCATTTCAAATTTTTATTTTCATTGCTAAATACGATATAATTTTCCCATTCTCTAACTTGTTTTTTGCAAGAATAATTTCGAGGGAAATCGTGTTCATGTCAAAGAGCGGTGTAACTGGTTAGTAACGCTGTTAGCTACGCTCGTTTCCTTTGATACGCAGGACCGTTCAGATGAAAATAAGGTTTCAAACATTCAAGAAAAAGACGTTCTTGAGTGTCTCTTTTTGTGCAAAAATGG
This sequence comes from Myxine glutinosa, assembly GCF_964187855.1. Classification (NCBI taxonomy): domain Eukaryota; kingdom Metazoa; phylum Chordata; class Myxini; order Myxiniformes; family Myxinidae; genus Myxine; species Myxine glutinosa. The sequence goes on along the minus strand of NC_136262.1, from coordinate 61,043,466 downwards.
GTGCAAATGAAAACGAACATTACTTACGTGCATGAGGCAGAGCCTAAGATATGGTGACGCGTAATACTGACGTCCCTGGCAACATGGCTTGCTGAAGTTAGTCTGTTTACGTTCTGATGTTAACATAATTGTGCCTGTTCGACTCCTGAGAGTCCATAAGAGCGGGTAAGAACTCCCTCCACCCGTGGCTGGTCCTGTTTTGGAGGGAGGATGAGGGATCGGAGTGGAAGGAAAGGCCGGACGTGGCTCGAAGCGGCCCGCATGGTGCGTCTGTGTGATTCACTCTCTGTGTCGTTCTCGAGTAGTACTGTAGTAGTACATCCGTGTTTATGTTACCTGTCAATGCGTGTGTATGCAAACATACCTGGTTTAATCACATCTCTCGCCCACGTTTGCGCTTTGCGCCTGAACCATGCATGATGCAATTAAATCACTTCATTTGACTCAGGATGACGTCAAATTCTTCCTTTTCGCCGAACACGCCCCTCTGACTCTGACTCTTAGTCTTACAGTCATCCTCACTCATTCACTCACCCAGCTTCTCACTCACTCACCCAGCTTCTCACTCACTCACCCAGCTTCTCACTCACTCACCCAGCCAGCTTCTCACTCACTCACCCAGCCAGCTTCTCACTCACTCACCCAGCCAGCTTCTCACTCACTCACTCACCCAGCTTCTCACTCACTCACCCAGCTTCTCACTCACTCACCCAGCTTCTCACTCACTCACCCAGCCAGCTTTCACTCGCTCACCCAGCCAGCTTGTCACTCACTCACCCAGCTTCTCACTCACTCACCCAGCCAGCTTTCACTCACTCACCCAGCCAGCTTCTCACTCTCACCCAGCCAGCTTCTCACTCACTCACCCAGCCAGCTTTCACTCACTCACTCACCCAGCCAGCTTCTCACTCACTCACCCAGCCAGCTTCTCACTCACTCACCCAGCCAGCTTCTCACTCACTCACCAGCCAGCTTCTCACTCACTCACCCAGCCAGCTTCTCACTCACTCACCCAGCCAGCTTCTCACTCACTCACCCAGCCAGCTTCTCACTCACTCACCCAGCCAGCTTCTCACTCACTCACTCACCCAGCCAGCTTCTCACTCACTCACCCAGCCAGCTTCTCACTCACTCACTCAGCCAGCTTCTCACTCACTCAGCCAGCTTCTCACTCACTCACTCACCCAGCCAGCTTCTCACTCACTCACCCAGCCAGCTTCTCACTCACTCACCCAGCCAGCTTCTCACTCACTCACTCACCCAGCCAGCTTCTCACTCACTCACTCACCCAGCCAGCTTCTCACTCACTCACCCAGCCAGCTTCTCACTCACTCACTCACCCAGCCAGCTTCTCACTCACTCACTCACCCAGCCAGCTTCTCACTCTCTCACCCAGCCAGCTTCTCACTCACTCACCCAGCCAGCTTCTCACTCACTTACCCAGCCAGCTTCTCACTCACTCACCCAGCCAGCTTCTCACTCACTCACCCAGCCAGCTTCTCACTCATTCACCCAGCTTCTCACTCACTCACTCACTCACCCAGCTTCACACTCATTCACCCAGCTTCACACTCATTCACCCAGCTTCTCACTCATTCACCCAGCTTCTCACTCACTCACTTACCCAGCCAGCTTCTCACTCACTCACCCAGCCAGCTCCTCACTCACTCACCCAGCCAGCTTCTCACTCACTCACCCAGCCAGCTTCTCACTCACTCACCCAGCCAGCTTCTCACTCACTCACCCAGCCAGCTTCTCACTCACTCACCCAGCCAGCTTCTCACTCACTCACTCACTCACCCAGCCAGCTTCTCACTCACTCACTCACCCAGCCAACTTCTCACTCACTCACTCACCCAGCCAGCTTCTCACTCACTCACCCAGCCAGCTTCTCACTCACTCACCCAGCCAGCTTTCCACTCACTCACCCAGCCAGCTTCTCACTCACTCACCCAGCCAGCTTCTCACTCACTCACCCAGCCAGCTTCTCACTCACTCACTCACCCAGCCAGCTTCTCACTCACTCACCCAGCCAGCTTCTCACTCACTCACCCAGCCAGCTTCTCACTCACTCACCCAGCCAGCTTCTCACTCACTCACCCAGCCAGCTTCTCACTCACTCACCCAGCCAGCTTCTCACTCATTCACCCAGCTTCTCACTCACTCACTCACCCAGCTTCACACTCATTCACCCAGCTTCTCACTCATTCACCCAGCTTCTCACTCACTCACTCACTCACTCACCCAGCTTCTCACTCATTCACTCACCCAGCTTCTCACTCATTCACTCACCCAGCTTCTCACTCATTCACTCACCCAGCTTCTCACTCACTCACCCAGCTTCTCACTCACTCACCCAGCTTCCCACTCACTCACTCAGCTTCCCACTCACTCACCCAGCTTCTCACTCACCCACCCAGCTTCACTCATTCACCCAGCTTCACTCATTCACCCAGCTTCACTCATTCACCCAGCTTCACTCATTCACCCAGCTTCACTCATTCACCCAGCTTCACTCATTCACCCAGCTTCTCACTCACTCACCCAGCTTCTCACTCATTCACCCAGTTTCTCACTCACTCACCCAGTTTCTCACTCACTCACCCAGTTTCTCACTCACTCACCCAGTTTCTCACTCACTCACCCAGCTTCTCACTCACTCACTCACTCACTCACCCAGTTTCTCACTCACTCACCCAGTTTCTCACTCACTCACCCAGTTTCTCACTCACTCACCCAGTTTCTCACTCACTCACCCAGTTTCTCACTCACTCACCCAGTTTCTCACTCACTCACCCAGTTTCTCACTCACTCACCCAGTTTCTCACTCACTCACCCAGTTTCTCACTCACTCACCCAGTTTCTCACTCACTCACCCAGTTTCTCACTCACCCACCCAGTTTCTCACTCACCCACCCAGTTTCTCACTCACCCACCCAGTTTCTCACTCACCCACCCAGTTTCTCACTCACCCACCCAGTTTCTCACTCACCCACCCAGTTTCTCACTCACCCACCCAGTTTCTCACTCACCCACCCAGTTTCTCACTCACCCACCCAGTTTCTCACTCACCCACCCAGTTTCTCACTCACCCACCCAGTTTCTCACTCACCCACCCAGTTTCTCACTCACCCACCCAGTTTCTCACTCACCCACCCAGTTTCTCACTCACCCACTCAGTTTATCACTCACCCACCCAGTTTATCACCCACCCACCCAGTTTATCACCCACCCACCCAGTTTATCACCCACCCACCCAGTTTATCACCCACCCACCCAGTTTATCACCCACCCACCCAGTTTATCACCCACCCACCCAGTTTATCACCCACCCACCCAGTTTATCACCCACCCACCCAGTTTATCACCCACCCACCCAGTTTATCACCCACCCACCCAGTTTATCACCCACCCACCCAGTTTATCACCCACCCACCCAGTTTATCACCCACCCACCCAGTTTATCACCCACCCACCCAGTTTATCACCCACCCACCCAGTTTATCACCCACCCACCCAGTTTATCACCCACCCACCCAGTTTATCACCCACTCACCCAGTTTATCACCCGCTCACCCAGTTTATCACCCACTCACCCAGTTTATCACCCACTCACCCAGTTTATCACCCACTCACCCAGTTTATCACCCACTCACCCAGTTTATCACCCACTCACCCAGTTTATCACCCACTCACCCAGTTTATCACCCACTCGCCCAGTTTATCACCCACTCGCCCAGTTTATCACCCACTCGCCCAGTTTATCACCCACTCGCCCAGTTTATCACCCACTCGCCCAGTTTATCACCCACTCGCCCAGTTTATCACCCACTCGCCCAGTTTATCACCCACTCGCCCAGTTTATCACCCACTCACCCAGTTTATCACCCACTCGCCCAGTTTATCACCCACTCACCCAGTTTATCACCCACTCACCCAGTTTATCACCCACTCACCCAGTTTATCACCCAGTTTATCACAACCCCACTCACCCAGTTTATCACAACCCCACTCACCCAGTTTATCACAACCCCACTCACCCAGTTTATCACAACCCCACTCACCCAGTTTCTCACAACCCCACTCACCCAGTTTCTCACAACCCCACTCACCCAGTTTCTCACAACCCCACTCACCCAGTTTCTCACAACCCCACTCACCCAGTTTCTCACAACCCCACTCACCCAGTTTCTCACAACCCCACTCACCCAGTTTCTCACAACCCCACTCACCCAGTTTCTCACAACCCCACTCACCCAGTTTCTCACAACCCCACTCACCCAGTTTCTCACAACCCCACTCACCCAGTTTCTCACAACCCCACTCACCCAGTTTCTCACAACCCCACTCACCCAGTTTCTCACAACCCCACTCACCCAGTTTCTCACAACCCCACTCACCCAGTTTCTCACAACCCCACTCACCCAGTTTCTCACAACCCCACTCACCCAGTTTCTCACAACCCCACTCACCCAGTTTCTCACAACCCCACTCACCCAGTTTCTCACAACCCCACTCACCCAGTTTCTCACAACCCCACTCACCCAGTTTCTCACAACCCCACTCACCCAGTTTCTCACAACCCCACTCACCCAGTTTCTCACAACCCCACTCACCCAGTTTCTCACAACCCCACTCACCCAGTTTCTCACAACCCCACTCACCCAGTTTCTCACAACCCCACTCACCCAGTTTCTCACAACCCCACTCACCCAGTTTCTCACAACCCCACTCACTCACTCACTCACTCACTCACTCACCCAGTTTCTTACTCCCTCATTCACTCACTTACACAGTACCATACTTACTCCCTCACTCACTCACTCACAGTTTATTTCTGCCTCACTCACTCACTCACTCACTCACACATTTTCTTACTGCCTCACTCACTCACTCACACAGTTTCTTACTGCCTCACTCACTCACTCACACAGTTTCTTACTCTCTCACACATTTTCTTACTCCCTCCCTCACTCACTCACAGTTTCATACTCCCTCACTCACACAATTTTTGCACTGCCTCCCTCACTCACCAGGTTTTTTACTCCCTCCCTCACTCAGTTTCTTACTTACTACCTCACTAACTCTCACAATTTTTTACTGCCTCCCTCTCTCACTCGCATAGTATCGTACTTACTCCCTCACTCACACAGTTCCTTACTTCCTCCCTTACTCACTCACAGTTTCTTACTGCCTCACACATTCACACAGTATCTTACTTCCTCCCTCACTCACACAGTATCGTACTTACTCCCTCACTCACAGTATCGTACTTGCTCCCTCACTCACAGTATCGTACTTACTCACTCACTCACAGTATCGTACTTACTCACTCACTCACAGTATCGTACTTACTCACTCACTCACAGTATCGTACTTACTCACTCACTCACAGTATCGTACTTACTCACTCACTCAGTTTCTTACTTACTCCTTCACTCACAGTTTCTCCCTTTCCTTTCTCTCCCGCCCCCTTGTTCGTCTCCGCTTTTCTCTCCTGCCCCGTTGTTCGCCTCGCCTTTCTCCCCCGCCCCATTGTTGTTCGTCTCGCCTTTCTCCCCCGCCCCCTTGTTGTTCGTCTCGCCTTTCTCTCCCCCCCCCTTGTTTGTCTCCCCCCCCCTTGTTTGTCTCCCCCTTTCTCTTCCGCCCCTTTGTTTGTCCCCGCCTTTTTCTCCCGCCCCCTTGTTCGCCTCACCTTTCTCTCCCGCCCCCTTGTTTGCCTCGCCTTTCTCTCCCGCCCCCTTGTTCGCCTCACCTTTCTCTCCCGCCCCCTTGTTTGCCTCGCCTTTCTCTCCCGCCCCCTTGTTCGCCTCGCCTTTCTCTCCCACCCCTTTGTTCGTCCAAGCATTCTCTCCCGCCCCCTTGTTCGCCCAAGCATTCTCACCTGCCCCCTTGCTCGCCTCACCTTTCTCTCCTCTCTCTCCCTATTGTTCGTCTCGCCTCTCTCTCCTCTTGTTCGTCTCGCCTCTCTCTCCTCTTGTTCGTCTCGCCTCTCTCTCCTCTTGTTCGTCTCGCCTCTCTCTCCTCCTTGCTCGTCTCGCCTCTCTCCTCTTGTTTGTCTCGCCTCTCTCTCCTCTTGTTCGTCTCACCTCTCTCTCCTCTTGTTCGTCTCGCCTCTCTCTCCTCTTGTTCGTCTCGCCTCTCTCTCCTCTTGTTCGTCTCGCCTCTCTCTCCTCTTGTTCGTCTCGCCTCTCTCTCCTCCTTGCTCGTCTCGCCTCTCTCCTCTTGTTTGTCTCGCCTCTCTCTCTCCTCTTGTTCGTCTCGCCTCTCTCTCCTCTTGTTCGTCTCGCCTCTCTCTCCTCTTGTTCGTCTCGCCTCTCTCTCCTCTTGTTCGTCTCGCCTCTCTCTCCTCTTGTTCGTCTAGCCTCTCTCTCCTCTTGTTCGTCTCGCCTCTCTCTCCTCTTGTTCGTCTCGCCTCTCTCTCCTCTTGTTCGTCTCGCCTCTCTCTCCTCTTGTTCGTCTCGCCTCTCTCTCCTCTTGTTCGTCTCGCCTCTCTCTCCTCTTGTTCGTCTCGCCTCTCTCTCTTGTTCGTCTCGCCTCTCTCTCCTCTTGTTCGTCTCGCCTCTCTCTCCTCTTGTTCGTCTCGCCTCTCTCTCCTCTTGTTCGTCTCGCCTCTCTCTCCTCTTGTTCGTCTCGCCTCTCTCTCCTCTTGTTTGTCTCGCCTCTCTCTCCTCTTGTTCGTCTCGCCTCTCTCTCCTCTTGTTCGTCTCGCCTCTCTCTCCTCTTGTTCGTCTCGCCTCTCTCTCCTCTTGTTCGTCTCGCCTCTCTCTCCTCTTGTTCGTCTCGCCTCTCTCTCCTCTTGTTCGTCTCGCCTCTCTCTCCTCTTGTTCGTCTCGCCTCTCTCTCCTCTTGTTCGTCTCGCCTCTCTCTCCTCTTGTTCGTCCCGCCTCTCTCTCCTCTTGTTCGTCTCGCCTCTCTCTCCTCTTGTTCGTCTCGCCTCTCTCTCTTGTTCGTCTCGCCTCTCTCTCCTCTTGTTCGTCTCGCCTCTCTCTCCTCTTGTTCGTCTCGCCTCTCCCCTCTTGTTCGTCTCGCCTCTCTCCCCTCTTGTTCGTCTCGCCTCTCTCCCCTCTTGTTCGTCTCGCCTCTCTCGCCTCTTGTTCGTCTCGCCTCTCTCTCCTCTTGTTCGTCTCGCCTCTCTCTCCTCTTGTTCGTCTCGCCTCTCTCTCCTCTTGTTCGTCTCGCCTCTCTCTCCTCTTGTTCGTCTCGCCTCTCTCTCCTCTTGTTCGTCTCGCCTCTCTCTCCTCTTGTTCGTCTCGCCTCTCTCTCCTCTTGTTCGTCTCGCCTCTCTCTCCTATTGTTCGTCTCGCCTCTCTCTCCTCTTTTTTGTCTCGCCTCTCTCTCCTCTTTTTATTTATTTTTTTCTTTTTTTTTGTATACAAGATCGAGGCTCGTGAAAGAGCGAACATTAATCACACAGAAAGACAAACCGACACATAAAACATATAATCGGGAGCGGTAGACAAGATGGGGAGAGAGGGGGAAGGACACAAACACAACATTTGAGAGCAGGGACCGAGAGACATGGAGACCGAGAGATCTGAGAGAGGGCGAGGGCTTTGGGGGGGGGGGGGGGCATGGGAAGGGAGGGGTGGGAGATGTATAAAACATATGGACACTGCCAGGACTTCCAGGAAAGAAGTTGGAATTTCAAACAAGGTGGATCTGGGGTGAATTAGCGGGGGTAGAAAAGATCAAGGTTTTGGATGGGGGAAGATAAGAGATGGTGGTGAACAGCTGTTTTAAAGACCTGGAGGGAGGAGTGGGATTGAAGGGAGTGAGGGAGTTTGTTCCAGAGGCGGGAGAAAAGAGGAATGAAAGACTGAAGGTGAGCAGAGAGCCGGGATTTCGGCAGTTTAACAATCAGAGGGTTGCTGGCAGATCTTGTGCGACCTGTAGGAATATTTGGGGGACAGAGCACAGAGAGAGCTGGGGGTGCAAGGCCGGAGAGGAGTCGGTAGAAGACAGAAAGACCACCTACCTGCCTGCGGTGAGTGAGTGAAAGGCCCTCAGAGATAGCTTCATCGCGGGAGATTCCAATAATTCTGAAAGCTTTGGTTTCAACAGCGTGAAGCCGAGCTAGGTGTGAGGCAGGAGCACCGGCCCATAGGGGAGAACAGTATTCCATTGAGCTGAGGATGAAAGCCTTGTATGTGGTGAGGAGCTCAGGTGTGCCGAGGAAGGACTTCGCACGACGGAGGATGCCCAGTCGGCGACTGGCTTTGGAGGCCAGCTTGGAAATGTGGTTTTCCCAAGAAAGATCATGGCAGATAGTGAGACCCAAAAGCTTGAGCGACAGAATTTCTTGGAGAGGATTGTTGAGAAAGTAGATGGGAGGGTTGTCCAGTCGATCTTTTCGGAGAGACATAGTAAGAGTGTGAGATTTGTCAGGATTGAAGGACATGTTCCACTTGTTTGACCAGTCTGTGATTTTGTCCAAGTCTTCAGAGAGTGAGGAGGCGGCAGACTGCCGATCTGAGGGAAGAGGAATGGAGCGGCAGAGAGTGGAGTCATCAGCAAAGAGATAGAGAGGATTTTCAAGAGAGTCATAGAGATCATTGATGAAGACCAGAAAAAGCACAGGGCCCAGAACACTGGCTTGGGGAACTCCAGCCTGAACAGGAAGAGGAGATGAGAGAAACCCATTCAGGGCCACACGTTGACGACGACTAGAGAGGAAGTCCGCCAGCCATGCGTGGAGATTTCCATGGATACCAAAGGAGGAGAGTTTGGTGAGCAGAGCGGGGTGCCAGACCGTATCGAAGGCACGTGATATGTCGAGGGAGACAGCTCTAATTTCCTGTTTGGCATTGAGGACCTCCATCCATTGTTGAGACAGCAGAAGCAGCATGTCCAGAGTAGAGTGACCTGGTCTGAAACCAAATTGATGATCGGAGATCAAGCCATTGGAGAAGAGGAAAGATTTCATATCCGAAGCAATGATGGATTCCATGACTTTGCTGATAATTGGGAGAAGGCTGATTGGTCTGTAGTTGTTAGGATCTGTTTTTGCACCTTTTTGTGCAAAGCGGTGATGTTGGCTGATTTCCAAGCAGATGGCAGTTGACCTTGAGCAAAAGAGAGGGTGAAGAGAACAGAGAGAAGGTGAGATAGAGCGGCAGAGCAGGATTTTAGGACCCGTGGGCTGATGCCGTCGGGTCCAGTTGCAGAATCAGAGTCTAGGGTTGACAGAAACTTTTCCACCTTGTCAGGAGGAAAGGACACGGAGTCCAGGAGCAGCTGGCTACGACTGGGTATGGTGGGTACAGAGAGGGATGGGTTTGGGACACAAGATTTAGAGGCAAACACAGAGTTGAGGCATTCAGCTTTTTCACGTGCGGAGTCGGCTGTGTAGCCGTTTGAGGTAAGGGAGGGGATGGAGGGGGAACAAACACCAGAAACGGATTTGACCAGACGCCACCAGGATTTGGAAGAGGGAGACAGATAAGAGAGTTCGGTCTTGAGAACGGAGAGATATTGTTTCCTGGCTCTCCTGAGGGTGGACACACACTTGTTTCGGGCTTTGTGAAAGGAAATGAGATTTCCTTCCGTTGGATTTGCTTTCCAGGAGACGAAGGCAAGTTGTTTCTGGGCAACAGCCTCACCACAAGATTCCGTGTACCATGGACGGGAGGAAGGGTATGACAACTGAAGACGAGATGGGATAAATCTGTGCATGAGGGAGAGCAATTTACTTTGGAAGAATTCCCAGGATGAGTTGATGTCAGAGGTGGTAGAGATGGGAGACCAGTGCAGATGATTGATGACTGCTTGAAGACCGTGCCAGTTGGCCTGAGTGAAATGCCAGACTCCTCGACGCTGAGCAGGCTCCCTGAGAATGGTCAGAGAGATGTCCACTTTAATAAGGACATGATCAGATGATCCGATTGGAGCAGAAGAAGAGCAGCAGACATTTTCAGGGAAGTTAGTCATAACCAAGTCCAGAAGAGAAGATGCTCCGTTGACTGAGATCCGGGTCGGGAAATTGACAGATTGTGTCAGTCCCAGTGAGTCGCAGAAGTCCTTTGCTGAGGAGCCATGGCTGGTGAGAGAGGTACCCACACCCAGCCAACTGGCATGATGACAGTTGAAATCACCACATACGAGGAAGAGAGAGTTGGGATGAGTAGATAGAAATTGGTCCATATTATCAGACAGCGAGATGTAGATGGAGTCATCACTGTTTGGTGGACGGTACAACACACATATGAACAAGAGGTGGGAGCGAAGGGGAAGCCGTAGCCAGAGGTATTCCTGAGGGTGAGGTGGAAAGAGTGCAGTGCAGGGCGAGTGAGGAAGAGAGTTTTTGATAAAGATAGCAACCCCACCTCCAGGACGAGGCTCAGGTCTATCAGACCGGAGGAGGGAGTAACCCGGGAGAGATACTAAGGAATCAGAGACATCATGAAGGAGGAAAGTTTCTGTTAAGCAGATCACGTCTGGTTTGACAGAAGCAACCTGTATGGAGAGATCAGTTAAGTTTGAATGAAGGCCCCGGATGTTTGAGGTCCATACCGTTAATGAAGAGGAAGGGGGAGCATCGGATACAGAACAGGGGGGAGGAGGGGTAGGCTAAGATGTGGAAGAGGTGGAAGAGGTAGGGAGAGCTGTTGAAGGTGTGTCAGAGATTTCAGAATAGCTCGGAGAAAGGGAAGGATGGGGCGGACAAAAGGTTTGATGGTGATTGGGTGAGGCACAATGAGGTGTTATTTGAGGAGGGGGAAGAGCGAGGCAGAAGGTTGGGGGAGATGGAGGTGAGAGTTGGAAGGGGGAAGAAGCGGGGAGGACGCTTTGAGGAGGGGGAGTGAGGGGGGAAATTGAGAAGAAATGATGGTGGGGAGATTTGAAGGGGAGGGGCAAGGGGGGAGTTTGGGAGGGAAGGGACAAGGGGAGGGATTTGAAAGGGATGGGATATGGGGGAGATTTGGAGGGGAGGGGTGAGGGAGGAGTCCAGGAGGGGAGGGGCGAGGGGTCTTGGAGGGGAGGGGTGAGGGGGTAGTTTAGGAGGGAGGGGGCAAGGTGGGAGATTTGAAAGGGATGGGTGATGGGGAGGATTTGGAGGGTAGGGGTGATGGGGCAGATTTGGAGGGGAGGGGTTATGGGGAAGATTTGGAGGGGAGGGGTGAGATTTGATTTTAGAAAGTGTACGATTAATGGGAAACGAACATTTATTGCAAAATGAGTTTCTTGTGACCTTCGAGTTAAAAATACGTTTAAGGATGCTGGATGGAGGATGGAGTGCAGGAGAGTTTAAGGAATGTAGAAAAAAGGCACTATCGGAGATGGAATTTTTTTTTGGGATGAATAGATTTGGTGAGCAAGTCGAAAGCAGCCTTTTAAAGAAGAAGAAGAAAAAGGTGTTATAATATATGACGGAATACATAACTTGAGGGGAAAGTATAAACATTGAAGGTTAATAACAGTGAAAACTATCTGGGGAAATGGGGGAGAAACACGTGGTCGAAGAACGAACGAACGAATAAGAATGAATAAACGAATGAGAACAGAGAAGGAAATGTTTTGTTTTTTGTTTTTTTTGAGTTGAGATTTACACAAGGAAGTAGGCTATGGGGTGAAAAGACTGGGAAAACAGAGAACGAAAGTTATTGGATCACAAGCGACGGACCGCTGAGAGAAAAACAAAGCCTCAAGGTTGTACACTGTACAAGGCCTCAAGACACAACACGAATTAACACGATTTTCAATACAGGTATGAAAGATTTGCACCGAAAATCTTCCTCGGGACACAATATACGTACACACACCATAAAATACATACAGTTATAACGAAAATACAAATGGGAACAATTACTTAACTTCGATTTCAAATCGCTCGCGACGCGGCAAAGGCCTTGCTCGCGACGTGGCAAACAGACGATTAATTTATGAAAGATAAACACCGAGAAACTTCCAAGGTGCACACTATAACTTCACACACCGAAAGATAAATACAGTTTCGACAAAATACAATTGTGAACAGACAACTTTGAAAACGTGGAGACCGTGTGGAGCTTCGAGAATCCCTGCCGCCGTCTCCAAGATCTCGCGAGATCTCTTGTTCGTCTCGCCTCTCTCTCCTCTTGTTCGTCTCTCCTCTCTCTCCTCTTGTTCGTCTCGCCTCTCTCTCCTCTTGTTCGGCTCGCCTCTCTCTCCTCTTGTTCGTCTCGCCTCTCTCCTCTTGTTCGTCTCGCCTCTCTCTCCTCTTGTTCGTCTCGCCTCTCTCTCCTCTTGTTCGTCTCGCCTCTCTCTCTCCTCTTGTTCGTCTCGCCTCTCTCTCCTCTTGTTCGTCTCGACTCTCTCCTCTTGTTCGTCTCGCCTCTCCTCTTGTTCGTCTCGCCCCTCTCTCCTCTTGTTCGTCTCGCCTGTCTCTCCCCTCTTGTTCATCTCGCCTCTCTCTCCCCTCTTGTTCGTCTCGCCTCTCTCTCCCCTCTTGTTCGTCTCGCCTCTCTCCCCTCTTGTTCGTCTCCCCTCTCTCCCCTCTTGTTCGTCTCGCCTCTCTCCCCTCTTGTTTGTCTCGCCTCTCTCCCCTCTTGTTAGTCTCGCCTCTCTCCCCTCTTGTTTCGTCTCGCCTCTCTCCCCTCTTGTTCGTCTCGCCTCTCTCCCCTCTTGTTCGTCTCGCTCTCTCCCCTCTTGTTCGTCTCGCCTCTCTCCCCTCTTGTTCGTCTCGCCTCTCTCCCCTCTTGTTCGTCTCGCCTCTCTCCCCTCTTGTTCGTCTCGCCTCTCTCCCCTCTTGTTCGTCTCGCCTCTCTCCCCTCTTGTTCGTCTCGCCTCTCTCCCCTCTTGTTCGTCTCGCCTCTCTCCCCTCTTGTTCGTCTCGCCTCTCTCCCCCTCTTGTTCGTCTCGCCTCTCTCCCCTCTTGTTCGTCTCGCCTCTCTCCCCTCTTGTTCGTCTCGCCTCTCTCCCCTCTTGTTCGTCTCGCCTCTCTCCCCTCTTGTTCGTCTCGCCTCTCTCCCCTCTTGTTCGTCTCGCCTCTCTCCCCTCTTGTTCGTCTCGCCTCTCTCTCCTCTTGTTCGTCTCGCCTCTCTCCCTTCTTGTTCGTCTCGCCTCTCTTTCCTCTTGTTCGTCTCTCCTCTCTCTCTTCGTCCACTTGTTCGTCTTGCCTCTCTCTCCACCCCCACTTGTTTGTCTCGCCTCTCTCTTCGTCCACTTGTTCGTCTCGCCTCTCTCTCCACCCCCACTTGTTCATCTCCGCTCTCTCTCCACCCCGTCGTTAGTTTTCGGTTCTCTCTCCGCCCTTTGTTCGTCTCGCCTCTCTCTCCACCCCCTTGTTTGTCTCACCTCTCTCTCTCTCCACCCCCTGGCTAGTCTTGCCTCTCTCTCCGCCCCCTTGTTAGTCTCGCCTCTCTCTCTCCGCCCCCTTGTTAGTCTCGCCTCACTCCCGCGCCTTGTTGGTCTCGCCTCTCTCCCCGCCTCCTTGTTTGTCGACCCTCTCTCTCCGCCTCCTTGTTAGTCTCGCCTCTATAGCCACCCCCCTTGTTTTGTTTTCTTGCAAGTACCCACTCCCCTCCTCCTCCCCTCGTCTGTCCCTCTCCCTCCCCCTCCCTTTCCCCTCTCGTCCTCCTCCTCCCCTCCCTCCCTCCTCCTCCCTCCATCCTCCTGCCCTCCGCCTCTTCTCCTCCTCTCCTCTTCCCCCTCCCCCCCTACTCCTCCCCCTCCCCTCCTCCCCTCCTCTCCTCCTCCTCCCCTACTCCTACTCCTCCTCCTCCTCCTCCTCCTCATATATATGTATATATATATATATATATATATTTATTGTATATATATATATATATATATATATATATATATATATATATATATATTGTATATATATATATATATATATATATATATGAGTTGGCAGTCAACAAGAAATATATGGATCATAATTATCATTACAAACCAGCTTGGGGTTTTTTGTTGTTTATGTTGTTAGGTACTTGAGAGGCATCAGAACGCACCCATGAGCCAGAAGGACATCCTGCATGTCATTCAGAAAGACAAACTTAAAGACATCAGGTCAGAGGTCTGGATGGTAGTACCAGTCTCACGTGTTTCTCGTTTTTTCCATCTTTTCACCAGCCCTTCAGCTTTCTCCCCAGCACCCTCCCCTGCCTTCCACCCCTCACCATCCCATCTGTATTTTCATCATCAATAACCTGTCTCACCAAACCATCTGACGTTTTGTCACTGTGTCATTTCCTCCTTTTAATTATTCTATTTTATTTACTTGTTTAATTTTTCTCTCCCATCATCTGTAGCCAAACCTCGCAATCCCCATTGGGAACCTTGGGAGCAACGCTCTACACCAACTCGCGCACCATGGGAGGAATTTTCTGCAAAGTTCCTGGCAAGCAGGGCGTATACAGGCTGAGGGTTGGCACGGTTAGTGCCTTAAAATAGACACCGCCACAATTGAGGGTGTCTTTTCTTCGCTGTTCCAATGTTATCGTTCACACCGTGAGTTCTTTTTATGAAAAAATCGGCTAATTGGCCGCTAAACAATAATTGTACAACTCTTCCTTTAAAAATTGTTGTTTTGGGAATGGCTGACAGTGGCCTTTTCTCTTACTCTTTGAATGCTCGCACCAGTATTGTTATTTATGCTGAAGTGTACTCACAGATATCTGCACAATTTTGTCATTCAAATGGGTCTCATACATTCAGATGTGCATGTATGTGTGTGCGAGTGTCATTTTGGTTCATGGCTCGTGTGGTGTTCTCATCTGAGTGTGTTGCTCATGGGATCAATGGCCCAAACCCCATGTACGGCCTTGATTGGTCCGTTTGTTAGTGGGTTTTGCAGGGGAAGGGGAGAGATATGATACTTGGAAAAAGAGAATGGATTTAAAGTTTTGGGGCACATATACAATGGTCTTGGCTATTTAAATATTAAGTATGCAGGGAGGTCTGTAAGTAGGGTATGGGTTTTTTCATTTTTACCTCCGCAACCAAAGATGGACGGAGGTTATGTTTTCACTCCAGTCTGTTTGCCTGTGAGCATGATATCGCAATATGTTATGGACAGATTTCGATGAAACTTGGTGGACAGGTAGGGTGGGTGACAAGGACGAATCGATTTGATTTTGGTGAAAATCCGAATACGAGAATTTTCAAGGTGATTCTTCATCATTGAGAGATGGGCCCAAAACGATGTATTTTTTTTTTTGTTTTTTTGTTTTTTTGTATACAAGATCGAGGCTCGTGAAAGAGCGAACATTAATCACACAGAAAGTCAAACAGACACATAAAACAAATAACATCGGGAGCGGTAGACAAGATGGGGAGAGAGGGGGAAGGACACAAACACAACATTTGAGAGCAGGGACCGAGAGACATGGAGACATCGAGAGATCTGTGGGAGGGAGAGGGCTTTGGGGGGGAGGCATTTGAAGGGGGGGGGGGGGGAGGTGGGAGAGGTATAAACATATGGACACTGCCAGGACTTCCAGGAAAGAAGTTGGAATTTCAAACAAGGTGGATCTGGGGTGAATTAGTGGGGCAGGAAAAGATCAAGGTTTTGGATGGGGGAAGATAAGAGATGGTGGTGAACAGCTGTTTTAAAGACCTGGAGGGAGGAGTGGGATTGAAGGGAGTGTGGGAGTTTGTTCCAGAGGCGGGAGAAAAGAGGAATGAAGGAGTGAAGGTGAGCAGAGAGCCGAGATTTCGGCAGTTTAACCATCAGAGGGTTGCTGGCAGATCTTGTGCGACCTGTAGGAATATTTGGGGGACAGAGCACAGAGAGAGCTGGGGGAGCAAGGCCGGAGAGGAGTCGGTAAAAGACAGAAAGACCACCTACCTGCCTGCGGTGAGTGAGTGAAAGGCCCTCAGAGATGGCTTCATCGCGGGAGATTCCAATGATTTTGAAAGCTTTGGATTCAACAGCGTGAAGCCGAGCCAGGTGTGAGGCAGGAGCACCAGCCCATAGGGGAGAACAGTATTTCATTGAGCTGCGGATGAAAGCCTTGTATGTGGTGAGGAGCTCAGGTGTGCCGAGGAAGGACTTCGCACGACGGAGGATGCCCAGTCGGCGACTGGCTTTGGAGGCCAGCTTGGAAATGTGGTTTTCCCAAGAAAGATCATGGCAGATAGTGAGACCCAAAAGCTTGAGCGACAGAACTTCTTGGAGAGGATTGTTGAGAAAGTAGATGGGAGGGTTGTCCAGTCGATCTTTTCGGAGAGACATAGTAAGAGAGTGAGATTTGTCAGGATTGAAAGACATGTTCCACTTGTTTGACCAGACTGTGATTTTGTCCAGGTCTTCAGAGAGTGAGGAGGCTGCAGACTGCCGATCTGAGGGAAGAGGAATGGAGCGGCAGAGAGTGGAGTCATCAGCAAAGAGATAGAGAGGATTTTCCAGAGTCGGAGAGATCATTGATAAAGACCAGAAAAAGCACAGGGCCCAGCACACTGCCTTGGGGAACGTTACCAATTCCAATTCGAATACCAATTCAGTATAGCTGAATGTTTCAAAAAGTTGTGGACAAGTTTTGACAAATTGTGACAAAACTTGGTGGATGAGTTGGTTAGGTGACGAAGAACAATCCGATTCGATTTTGGTTCAGCCTGCCGGATGTATGCGCTCTACCAGAGTGCCGGTCTAGCTTATTCGTGCATTGGTCTCTGGCTCACCGTGGAGCTTGTACTTGAATCACATGCAGGATAACCACGTTGGTAGTCATCAGTGCTTCAACGCAAATTACAAGGATATTGGTCGACATATTGGACACGTGCACAGTGCACACGGTATATGGGATTTGAACCTGTGTTCCAAGCACGGTGAGCCAGGCATGTTCAGATGTAATGCAAAATAGGCCAAACCAAGGGTGCTAAATAGATTAAGGGCTTATAAGATTGGGAAGAAAAGGGATGGTAGTTATGGGCAGAAGTAGTGATGCGAAGAGTGATGGGATTGTATGAATTATGTTGAGCATTTGGCTTTGCATCCCTTGCCTTTTGTTCAATGTGATTAGGAAGAGGGGTGGGGAGGGGTGTTGAAGGATCCGTTGGCATGTGGTGTTAAATTAAATGTTTTTTTTTAAACAACTAAAAACAATACTGCAACGCCGTTGACAGTTCACTCTTCACCACGTCAGATGATGTGGTGTGATGCCAAAACGAACAGGAAGCAAAGCCTTGACCTGTCGTGGTCGAGGCTCCATGGTGACAAGCAAATTATTAATAGGTGTGCATGTGTTGGCATTTGTTTGTAAAGCCTGCGGCTGGCATGATGCTGATGTTCTTCGGCCGGTGGACATTGCAGGGCCGAAGCATATCTGTGACTCGCAACACAGAAGGAAGGTTCTGGAGCAGGCAAGTTCAGAAACCTTGGAATTTCTCGAGGCACGACTTCTTTTTGACTCTTTCTGTGACTCCGTCAGTACCACGTGTCGTTTTGATCTCGTTTGTGCTTTCCAAAGGTGAAACGGCCCTGGGTTTAATTCATGTTTGGTCGTTCATTTTTCACCTCTGCATCCTCGTCTTGCCAGCTGTTGGTGATTGATGTAGAGAGTGTGTGGCTTGCCCTGGAAGTTGGCTTCATTATGTATTTATTATGATTTTTTTCATGAGGCAAACCTTCCCTGGTCTTCTTTAATCATTAGGTGCTTCTTCATTTTTTTTTCCTTTGTGTGTTGGTGATAATAATGCATTAATAATTATTGATGTTATAATAAACACCAAAATAGGGTTTTTGATGATTAAGTGAACAGCAAATTTGAATAACTATTAAAAAAAAAAAAAAAAAAAAATATATAGGGTGTTTCAAAAAGACTGATACAACTTTGACTTCCTGCCATTTCTTTGTTTTATGACCGATACCGTTTTTCTTTTCAGGGTTTGGTGGTGGTATCGTGGTATTTGTTCCCTGGGATTTCTAGCTCTGTAGCTCAACTATGCCATTGACAGTGGAGCAGAAGACAAAAGTGGTGGCTCTTTGGTATGAGACTAAATCAACAACCACAACAACATTTTCTGGGGGGCAGAACCACCTGAGGAGATCACTGAGATACCTAAAAGGGCCTAAGGTCACATTCTTCTGCGCCTTCAATGCCAGATGGGGAATGCTAGGGCCTTACTAGTTTGAGAATGACAACAGCAGGACGGTGACGATCAACGGTGAGCGCTACTGGTCTGTGCTCCAGAAGTTCCATAAAGATTCAGCCCAAAAGGTCACCCCAAACCAGCTCAGCATGACCTGGTTTATGCAGTATGGTGCACCCCCACATACAGCTGGTGACACCATCACTTTCCTGTAGCAGCTTTTCAGAAACCACCTCTTTGCCCTGTGTACCGCTCTGTCTACGTCAACCGCCCTGTCACACTGGATGATCTGAAGCAGGAAGTGTCAGACTACCTCCAGGCAGTGCCACATGAGACCTATAGTAAAGTTGGACAGAACTTTGGAGTCAGGATCAATGCCTGTCTCATCCGTGCAGGGGCACATATCGAGAACGTCAATTACAAGGATTTTGTGTAAATGTTAATTTCAGACCTTGGCCTCCCACCAACTCTCGCAGTGACACTGCAATAGCAATCAGTGATAGAAAATACCATGTCATAAGCTTTCAAGAAATGTTTGGTTCACGTTCCTGAGGTTTGTTTCTTTTTAAATAAACGTTTAAAGTTGTATCGTTCTTTTTGAAACACCCTTCATACATAGTGTAAATTATAACTAACCCCCACCACCTTCATATTTAATCTGAAAAACAATCGATGACATTTACAGGTATTTGTGTACTAGCATGTTTGGCTTTGAGCTGTGCAGCCTGTGTTGGAATCGGGATCCAGCTGTGAACCGCCACCCTGATGTTTCCTATGGAAGGCTACCCGTCCACGTGCTCACCGTCCATAGGAAAGACGTTTAGCCAAATGTCTGGTCTTTTTTTATTTATATTTATATTTATATTTATATATTTTTTATTTATTTTATTTATATTTATATCTTTTTTAATTTAAATACATTTATACAAATGTATTTTATTTATATTTATTTGTATTCAACACTGGTCTTCAGACATTTATGATCTCACGGTCTTTCGTGAAGAGCAGGTGATTTATTGCCACCACCCGGACAAATTAAATCAGGTGGTGTTCAAATTAAATCAAAATCAAATTAAATAAATTGTTCTATTTAGTTGTTTGTTGATTTTGAAGTCTTTGCTAAGTTTTCTGCGATTACAGGATTACCAAATAAGTGTAAAAACAAAAGATAATTTTGCGATGCGACGCTACCTCTTCAGGCATCTTTTAAAAGTGTGCAGAACCTGTTGATGAGATTTGTGCTCAAGATTACAATCCGTGTTTTCCTGAAATTGCCCGAAAAAGTCGTTACATGATTGCACTATTTTGTAGCGAAGTGCACTGGAACACGGTAGAAATCCCACCCCTCCCTTCAACAATAAATCAATATTAGTCTCTTTTAAGGAAGCTTAAATGTTGTTAAGTTCCTCAATACTTGCTCATTATCAGAGATTTTGTGTCTTTTGAGGTTACATCGGGTGAGGGGGGGGGGGGGGGTGGGATTCAGTGGAGGGGGATTAATCATAATGATGGACCTTTAACAGAACTTCCTCTCTCTACCTAGCACTGGAACCATTATTGGGATGGTGCGGGTGCATGATAAGCCAGTGATGCCAAAGTTCGGATTAAATCAAACGACGTAGTGCATATTTTATGAACTCCGGGAAGGTTGGCATTGGCATTGGTGAGGTGAGAGTGTGAGGGGAATGAACAATAACATAGATGTTGCCCAAAATTTGGGGGAAAATCTTTTTCGCACTACCCGAGTACCAATTGTAGTATTGGTTACTTGTGGTATGGGGTAGTGTTGCCGGTGGTGATACCTTCCTGTCTACTCCTTGAGCAATGTGGCGTGAATGATTACATAGATTGGAACCGATCGTGGGACAGGGCTCCACTCCTTCACAGAGTGCGGATGTTTTTAATATCTTGCGAAATAGTCCGGCAGCTAAGCTAAATATAGCATAACAATTGTGCATTTTGTGAGGAAAGCACTAAATTTGGCACACTAGTAGACGATCATATTATGAAAAGATCTGGATATTGGGCCATCTCAGATTCAGAGATTTGATTTTTGCAAGATTTGCAGATTTTGCAGATTTGCAAGCTGAGATTGCAACGCCAGGGACGGCCGACTCCTTCCTGCGAGCTGCCCACGTCACCCGCACAAGAAGAGCTCATAAAATCACTGCAGCGGCACTGCACATCCTGCAACACCGTGCGTATGAACGCCACTGTATGACATATGCTGATGATGCAGAAGACCTGCCTGAGTTCGAAGACTGGTGTCACCAGAGAGGAGAAGACATTCCCAACTTTCAGTACTGGGCAACTGTGCTGGAACTAGAGATGTTGGTACTGGTCTACGTGCGTTCTCTGCGACAGGCTTCATTCACGATGTACCTTGATGCCCTGACGGAACTGGTCCCATGGTTCCATGCCTTAGATCACACACACACTATGCCAGGTGGGTCCCTGTTCACCTGAGGGACATGGTTGCACTCCCAATGAAGCACCCAGATGTAGCCAGAGAATTCAGGGCTGGCAACTTCACTGTACAGAAGACGAAGAAGGTGTTCTCTTCGATCCCAATCGAATCGAAATCTTGCAAAAATCAAATCTCTGAATCTGAGATGGCCCAATATCCAGATCTTTTCATAATATGATAGTCTACTAGTGTGCCAAATTTGGTGCTTTCCTCACAAAATGCACAATTGTTATGCTAAGTTGCCCCACTAAAAGACATTGCTATTTACCGAGGGATTGAGCACTTTTGTTCTCCAGATGTTCTTGAGTTGATTTGCTTCAACTCTTGAACTTTGATCTGCTTTATTTACTCTCACATCTTTCATGCATTCGTTACTCGATACACGAATGTATCTGCGCATAATACATATACCTGACTGAAGAAGATGCTGCATAGCAGAAGCACAGATGAAGAAAAATTGTCTTTGTTATTGTGAAAAGATGTAATAAAAATGGTTTTGAACATCAGGGTAATTAATAAAATACGTCTGTTTCAAATTTTGAGGAATCCTTTAAACTCGTCTCCCTTCATAAAGTATTTTACGTATTTTGTGAATAGGCATTGAAACAACATTGGCAGATGAGACATCGTGGATTTGTGACATCCGTCGGAAAATTTGTGTCCTGGGTGTTTTCAAAGCGAGCTGTCCATCCCAGGATTCCCAGGCGCTCACAGACTATCTCTTTGGGTCAGTATGTATTTCAAACTTTTTGACCTGCCTCCTCCGCTCCCAACTAATCCCCACAGTTGCCGCAGCCATTGCTGTTGCTGTTGTGGCTGCCCCTCTCATTCCCCCTACTGTCCTTGTTGCTGCCACTGCTGTTGATTTTACTTTTTTTCATTTGTGCACTCCTCTGCTTGCACGCTTACTCACTCGTGTGCTCACTCGTGTACACTCATACTCACCCATTTATTGATTATGTTGTGTTGCTTTGCATGATTATTCGAAGATTTTAATTTGATGATGACAACTGCACGGCTTTCCTCGGGCTTTCTGAGTGTGTTCAGAGTGCGGATTGGAAGTGGTTCTGCTGAGCTTGCAATATGTCTTTGTTGTCCTTTCAAAGCAAGTAAATTCAAGTTCTCACTGAGCATCACATAAGTTATCATAAAATGAGTCTTGTGTTTAATACAGAGATGGGATTAATTGTCATTCTTTTAAATCGGATGAAACTTTTTTTTTTCCTAAGCAGCCAGTTTGTGCCTTTTTTGTAGACATAGTCGAGGCTTGTGCAAGAGCTAGTACACTGAATTGATCAGGATTTAACAGACAAAAATAGGATACAAAACACACATGCATGGGGTGGACATGATGCTATGGCAGGAAAGTCCAAGAGGGAAAACGAAAATTGTACGGAGGTGGGATTTGGGTGGTGTTAATGAGGGCAGAAAAGATCATTGTTTTGGATTGGGGGCGATCTGAGATGGTGGTGACAGCTGTCTTGAAGACCAGGATGGAAGAATGTGATTGAAGAGGATGAAAATGTTGATTCCACAGGTGGAGGTGAGCAGTGATCCTGGATTTAAGTTGTTTATCCAGAAGGGGGTTGATGGTGGACCGTGTGAGCCCTGCAGAAATTTGCTGAGGTTAGAGGGGGGGACAAGGCATGGAAAGAGCAGAGGATACAAGACCAGACAGGAGGCGGTATAAGTTAGAGAGACCACCGACCTGTCTGTGATGGCGAAGTGATAGGCCCCTGGACTCAGCTTCAGCGTGGGATATTCCAATAATTATAAGGTCTTGTTTTCCATGGCGTCAAGCTGGGCAAGATGTGAGGCAGGGGAGCCAGCCCAGAGGGGAGAGCACTACTCCATCAAGCTGCGGATGAAGGCCTTGTATATGGATAGCAGTTCAGGTATGCCAAGGAAAGACTTTGTACAATGGATGATGCCCAGTTGACAGCTGGCTTTGGTGGCCAACTTTGAATTGTGGTTTGTCCAAAGATTATGGCTGATGGTGAAACACAGGAGATAGTGAAACCTCCTCAGGAGGATTGTTCAGAAAGTGGAGGGAGGGAGTTGGGTGTTTGGGGGGCCGGGTGTAGTGGTGTAGTGGTGTAGTGGTGTAGTGGTGTAGTGTTGGAGTGGGGTGGAGAGGTTGTTGCCACATGGTTCTTTTGAAAAGAGATAGTGAGTGTGTGAGATTTGTCCAGATGGAGATATACAGTATATTCCAAGTGTTTGGGCAGTTTGCGATTATTATTTTTTCATTGTCTGAAGAAGAGTAAGCGGCTGCTGCCTGCTTGTATGAAGGATGAGGGATGTCACGGCAGAGGGTGAAGTCATCAGCAAATAGAAAAAGAGAATTTTCCAGTGATTCAGAGAGATCATTGATGATCAGGAATAGGACCGGGCCCAGAACACTACCCTGGGGCACTCCAACCTTGGCAGGGAGAGGACATGAAAGGATTCCGTTGGGTGGCACACGTTAGCTATGAGAGTGGCGGAAGTCAGCAAGCCTTGTGTTGTGTTGGCCTTAGATACAATAGGCAAAGAGTTTGTAGAGTAAAGCAGGAAGCCAGACTGTATCAAAAGAAAGAGATGAAAAAAAAAATTCTTTTTTTTGTGATTGTGTTTTTGATTTTCTTAACACAGTAAACATCCTGAGAAAGCCATTTCGTGTCAGTCACAGAAGTTGGTACGATTCCCTTTTGTGAATACTAGTTAATTGAGACTCATCCTACCTTGTTTACTTAAGTTGCCTCACCAAGGGCCTGCGACAACCCAGCAAAAGGGATGGAAATGTAAAGCCCCACAAGTCGTCGATAGTGGATACTGTACTTCCTCTCACAATAGGAGACGTGCAGATCATTTGTTTTGTACTTTATCAGATCCCAAAGCTGACTTTCAGCATGCTCTCCACGTTTTTCTTCACCAAGCAAAGTGAAAACATTTCTTTTGTAAATACAGTATATTTATTCGGTAATCGTATTTGGTTTTTGAACTTCACTGATAATGTCAATGTCACATGCCACTTCACACCGCTTCCTCCTTCCTCATGGATGCTCGGTCACCTTATCTTTCACCTTCCAAAATTAAATGATCGCTGCTCCCCTCCACTACGTTGTCCCTCTATTCTCCTGCCTGCGAAACCACCTCCTTGAATCTGTGCAATCCCACTCTTGATAGAAGTCCGCCGTCAATGATCTCATGTCATTCTCCATCCCTCTTTTCATATTCGTTCATCCACCTTCTTCTTTGCATCAGGTGTTTCTCCCACCACCTCATTGTGATTACGTTACCGTTCCCTCATCCATTACCTCGTTCTCCCATGAGCCAAGAATGTTATTTAATATAATAATAAATAAATAAAGTGGAAACAGCAACTTAATACTGCTTTGCTGCGTGAATATGGTGCATTGGGGTGGGGGGAAACTCTGCGCCAGCGAAACAGGGTGCTGGCGGTTGGGGTGTACCTTTTTTATTTATACTAATGATGGGATCATTGAAGGATATTTCTACATCTAACACTCTTCTAGAGATATTGATCACAGAATTCATTGTTACGGTGGATGGAGGTTCTGTTTTCACCTCCGTCTGTCTGTCTGTGAGCAGGATATCTCGAAGTTATGGACGGTTTCAGGCAAACGTTGGTGGACAGCTTACCTGTTTGACAAGGACGAATTGATTAGATTGTGGTGAAGATTTGGATCCGGATAATAAAAAAAAGAGAATTTTTATCCCCATGCTTTTTGAAAAATAACTGGGGATATTGTAAATAACCTCTGTCTGTCTGCCCGTCACACTATCTCCTTCTAAACAGTTTTGCAGAAATCACCAAACTTGCTCGTTGTGATCACCGCATGGCACAAACGTGCAAGAGCAGCATGTCACTTTTGGTCCTGCCACCTGTGATGGGGTCAAAAGGTCAAATATCAAAAAATGCAATTACAGACACATTTTTAAACATTAAAAAAAAATGAAACTGGATATGCAATCAACATTGGAGGACTCATGAAATATACAACGATTTTTTGGATTTGATCACCGGTTCATGGCCAATGGAGTGGGGAAATAATGTCACAACTCCCAAAAACGCGGAAAGAAGATCAAACTCAAAATTGGATATTGGGTCATTCTTGGTGGAACTTTTTGCCATCTTTCAACTTTGCTTTAGGTGGGAAGTGTGGGGATTTGCGATGGCGCGCCATAAACTTACTTCGCTCTAGTTTAATTTTGTTTAAGTTACGAGCAAGTTTCCTGTGCCTGCACTGGATTCTAAACGGGGTCGGGATGAAGGTTCCTATTATGTTCTTGGTTTATAACACTCTCATTTCAAATATCTGTCATTTCACAGTCACAGGCATGTTGATGCAATCAATGCCTTTTAATATTTTCAATTTTGTTTTTTCATGTAACAGACACATTTTTAACTGACATATTTTACATTTACGTCTTAACATTTTCTATATATGTTGTGTAATTTCAAGTCACTGACACGTTTTCTATTCATTTCGTAATGTTCTTATGACATGTAATGAAATACTACATCGTCAGTGAAAACCCCTTTTTTACCCCCACCACCAAAGGTGGAGGAGAGTATGTTTTCCTCCCTATCTATCTGTCTGTTTGTTTGTATGTTTGTGTGCAGGATATCTGAAAAAGTTGTGAACGAATTCGGATGAAATTTAATGGACAGGTTGGGTGTGTGACAAAGATTAAATCATTCGATTTTGGTGAAAATTTGGTCCATATCTGGATAATATAACTTTTTCAGTGATTCTTCACCATTGAAAGATTGGGCAAAAAACGATATGGATCATATGCATGATATCTCAAAACATGTATGGGTCCAGATGAAACCTGATGGACAGGTTGGATGTGTGACATGGAACAGTTTCGATTTTGGTGAGGATCTGAATCCAGATCCAATAATTTTTGAAGTGGTTCTTTACCATACCAGTGGCCAAAATTATATATAACACGACATCTCAAAAAGTTGTGGATGGATTTGGACGATACTGATTCAGATGAAACTTGATGGACAGGATGGCTGTTTTACAAGGACAAATCGATTCGACTTTGGTGAAGAGCTGGAACCAAATCCGGACATGAGAATTTTTGAATTTTTAAAGTGATTCTTCACCAATGAGAGATTGGGCCAAAATTATATATAGCACAATATCTCAAAAAGTTGTGTTTGAGTTATGACAAAACTAGGTGGATGAGTTGGGTAGATGACAAGAACAAGCCAATGGGATTGAAGAGCCGGGCTCTTGCTTGATACGGACGAAGTGACGGGCAAGACACAAACTCGTCCGAGAAGATGTTTATTGTAAAAACCAACTCGGGAACTCTGTAAAGCCCGTTTATCGGGCTGCATATATATCCAAAACCCGAAAGCATAACCGAAACCGAAAGCCACGCCTCTCAGGCGAGGTGTGTTTCGGTGGTCACGTGACCGACAGGTGCAAAGGATTATAACCGCACGCGCGGCACGCTTTGGTGGTCACGTGACCAGCCACCCCAGCGCCGAGGTTGTCCGCCGGTGACGTCACCGGCTGGAGCAAGGAGATTCTGCTGCTGGTCTCGCTTGGGGGACCCATGGGTCGCTACACACGCCCCCCCCAGAATGGACTTGATCCAGGAAGGTCAACCTGAGGGGGTCCGGATGACCCGACCGAAACGACCCCTGGCCAGTCGTGGGGGGGGGGGGGGGGGGTCCGGTGTGGTGGCGGGTGGTCGGACGGGGGGTGCAGGCAGGGGGGGGGGGGGTCCGGTGTGGTGGCGGCTGGTCGGACGGGGGGTTCAGGACGGGGGGCGGCCGAGTGGCCGGGCAAGGCCTCGGGGGAGGCTGCCGAGGTTGCGGGGCTGGTCAAGGCCTCGGGGGATGCAGTGGACGGGGGGGGGGGGGGGCGGCCGAGGGGCCGGGCAAGTCCTTGGGAGAGGCTCCCGAGGTTCCTCGCGGGCCTCCCGAGGTTGCAGTTCGCGGGTGCAGTGCCGAGAAGGCTCGAGCGGTGCACGCGAAAAGCGGGTGAGCCAACCTAGGGGCTGGTCCAGGCCTCGGGGGAGGCTGCCGAGGTTCCTCGCGGGCC
This sequence comes from Myxine glutinosa, assembly GCF_964187855.1. Classification (NCBI taxonomy): domain Eukaryota; kingdom Metazoa; phylum Chordata; class Myxini; order Myxiniformes; family Myxinidae; genus Myxine; species Myxine glutinosa. The sequence goes on along the minus strand of NC_136262.1, from coordinate 61,016,907 downwards.
TCCCGAGGATGCAGGGTCGGAGAAGTAGTTGCGGTTGTAGTTGTAGGTGCGCGAGGGTGACGAAGCGGCCGTGCCGCGAACGTCAGTGCGCGCGAAGGTGACGAAGCAGCCGTTCCGCCAACGTCAGTGCGCGCGAAGGTGACGAAGCAGCCGTGCCTTCGGAGGGTCTTGGAATAGGTTCGCCCCTCCGGTCGTAGAGGAGGAGCCGAGCGCCGTGCGCGAACCTCATAGTCATGGCCGTCGTCGTTACCGAAACTCCGGCATTTCGAAACCGCGTTCGAAACTGCGCCCGAAGCCGTGCGGGAGAAGCCGGCGTCACCAGCGTAGGTGGCTTCCCTGGCTAGGGCGCGCTTGCCGTGTCCGTTCGCAGCCCCCGCATCCGTGCGGGGGCAATCAGAAGGTTGCGTGTTCAAATCACGTCGGGGTCACCAGTGAAGAGCCGGGCTCTTGCTTGATACGGATGAAGTGACGGGCAAGACACAAACTCGTCCGAGAAGATGTTTATTGTAAAAACCAACTCGGGAACTCTGTAAAGCCCGTTTATCGGGCTGCATATATATCCAAAACCCGAAAGCATAACCGAAACCAAAAGCCACGCCTCTCAGGCGAGGCGTGTTTCGGTGGTCACGTGACCGACAGGTGCAAAGGATTATAACCGCACGCGCGGCACGCTTTGGTGGTCACGTGACCAGCCACCCTGGCGCCGAGGTTGTCCGCCTGTGACGTCACCGGCTGGAGCAAGGAGATTCTGCTGCTGGTCTCGCTTGGGGGACCCATGGGTCGCTACAGGATTTTGATTAAGTTACAGATGCAGATTTGGCCTATAATTGGGGTACAAAACATTAACTGTTCTGTTTTGTTAATTATGTAACTTGTAAAAATCCTGTCAAAATGACAGGTTGCAACAGTTTTTGACGGTGCGGCCTCATGTGTGTGCCAAAGTCTGAAGCCTCGGCCTCGTGTCAGGTGTGCTTGTATCTCTTTATTTATTAGACATCCTACAAATTTAAATGAACACTCATTTTACTCTTCTCGTGTTGCTCATTTCAGTGAATTTTTCCTCCCTGCACCTTGTATTTTTTTTTTTTGTTAAACGCCTCTGTACACCACCCTTGAGGCTCGGTTTGCAAGCCACCGTCTACAATTCCAATACAACAACAACAACAACAACAACATGCATTTTAAGGCCATTTTCCCTGCTAGAGCCGGGGTTAGCCTTGCGGTCCCCATGACAATCTTCTCCATTTTGCCCTATTTTCTGCATCTCTCCTTGTTAACCCCCTTGCCTGCATTTCTTCTTCCACTATCTTTAGCCAAGTCTTTCTCGGTCTTCCCCGTCCTCTACTTCCTTCTACATTCATTTCCATCACTCTTTTCAACCAGTCACTTTCATCCTTCCTCAACACATGACCAAACCATCTCAACCGGTTCCTCTTCACAGCATCAATCACAGGCTCTATTCCCATCATCTTTCGCAATTCATCATTTGTCTTCCTCTCTCTCAATGATACTCCGCACATCCACCGAACCATTTGCATTTCCACCCTTTCCAGCCTTTGTTGCTGCTCTACATTCATGACCCATGTCTCGCTCCCATAAATCATAACACTTCTCACACATGCAGCATACACCTTTCCCTTCAGCTTCAACGACACTCCCCTCCTCATCAGCACGCCACTCAGTTCCCGAAACTTCTTCCATACACATCTCACTCAAGCAACCATTGCCGTGTCTGATCCACCTTCTCCGTTCAGCATGTCTCCGAGGTAGCAAAACGTTTTCACACCTTCCAGCTTCATGCCGTCTCCAAGATCCAACTCAACATTTCCTCCATCTGCAGCTCCCTCTGTGTACACCTTACATTTGAATGTAGCTGCCACACTGGTTAATGACCCTCTCAGACCACTACATTTTTAATGAACCCACTCAGCGCACATTGTACATTGAATGGAGTTCACTCCGACACCCTTCCTGCACACGGCGCATGGCCACTTCCCAGTTCTTTCCACCTCACCACATGCTTTACCACTTGCCATCACCTTCGTCTTTCCTATATTCACCTTCAGACCTTTTGTCTCCATACATTCCTTCCACTTGTTCATCTTTTCCTTCAGTCCATCCATACTTTCCGCAATCAACACCAGATCATCTGCATACAACAACTCCCACGCTAAACCCTCCTTTACGTTCTGAGCCAGCACCTCCATCACAGATACAAATAGTAGTGGACTTAGTACCGACCCCTGATGCACTCCCACCTTCACCTCAAACTCACCACTGTTCCCGTCCATCGTCCTTACAGCTGTGCGCGCTCTTTTGTACATTGCCATCACAACTCTGATCAACCATTCCTCCACTTCTAACTTCCTCAATGCCCATGTCAATACTTCGCGTGGAACCCTATCGAATGCTTTCTCCAGATCAACAAACCCAAGAAACAACTTCTTCCTCTTCTCCATGTACTTCTGCAACTGCCTCACAATAAAGAGCGCGTCTGTTGTTCCTCTTCCTGGCATAAATCCAAACTGTATTTCGTCGATCTTCACCTTCTTCCTCATCCTCCTCTCCAACACCCTTTCCAATACCTTCATTCCATGCTCCAATAACTTTATCGCTCGGTACGAGCCACACTCCAGAGGGTCACCTTTCCCCTTGTATAGAGGGACGAGGGTACTCAGTTCCCAAGCCACTGGAATGCGACCTTCTTTCACCACCAGATTACAGATCTCTGCCATTCTCTTCACACGCCAACTTCCTGCTGCCTTCAATATATCTCCCACAACTCCCGTCGGCCCTCCCGCTTTTCTACTCTTCATTGCTTTTATCGCTTCCTCAACTTCCTTCTCAGTTATCTTCTCTGCCGGTCCTAAAACTGGGTTACTCTCTATGTTGCCATCCCATTCATTCTCTGTATTCAACAGCATTTCCATATATCTTTTCCATCTTCCTTTAATTCCATCTGGGTCCACAACGATTTGTCCCACTTCATCCTTCAAGCAACTCACCCCCATCACATCACACCTCTCTTTCGCTATCTGCTTTGCAATCCTGAATACCGCTCTCTGACCCTCTTCCGAATCCAAGCGTTCTCCGAACATTTTCCTACATGCCTCCTGCCCTTTTGCTACCTCTTTCTTTGCAGCCTTCTTGGCTGCCTTATAACTTTCATGCTCTGCTTTTTCTGCTCCTGTACCCTTCGCCTTCTGCCACTCCTTGAACTTCTTCCTCTTCTCGTCAATCCTCTTTCCAACTTCATCATCCCACCACCATGTTTCCGAGTGCCTCGGTGGTCCTTTTGTCCATCCACATACCTCACCAACGGCTCCCAACAGACTATCTTTCATTGACATCCAACCATGTTCAAGCTCAAGCACATCATTCTCTACCCTACTCAGCCTCTCTTTTAATGCCTCCCTTACTGTCACCTCTTTCAACCTCCACACCTTCATTCTCGGTTGGTACTTCACCCGCCGAGCTCTCCTCGCACCTTTCACCCTTCTGTCGCAGACAACCAAGTGGTGCTGTGAAACAGCCTCCTCCCCCGGGATCACCTTTGTGTCCCGGAGGTGCCTCCTATCTCGCCTACACACCATCAGGTAGTCAACGGTTGTCGTCGACCCACCTGACGTGTATGTAACAAGCTTATTATCCCCTTTCTGGAACTGAGTATTACAAATCAACAAATCAGCTCCATCAGCAAACTCCAAAATCCTTTCACCTTCTCCATTTCTCACACCATATCCGTAACCCCCATGAACTCCCTCAAAACCGTCCATACTCCTTCCCACATGTCCATTTAGGTCTCTACCACAACAACTTCCTCATCTTTCACGTTTTCCATCAGCTTCTCTTTCGCACACCAGAACTTGTCCTGCTCTTCATCGCTCCGACCAACCTGTGGAGCATATCCCAAGATGACATCCACCAAGAGCTTTCCAATCATCATTTTCACCATCAACAACCTTTCACTCACTCTAGTCACACTCACCACACTGTCTACAAACTCCTCAGAAAACAGGACACCAACACCATTCACGCCCTCCAGGCACCCTTGCCACACAAACGTGTACTTCTGTCCCTGCCTACCCTTCACCATTCTCACACCACTTCCCTTCCATCTCGTCTCTTGCACACAACATATGTCCACCCTTCTTCTGATCAATACTTCCACCACTTCTCCTAATCTCCCTGTCATTGTCCGTACATTCCATGTCCCAAACCTCAGAAACCGATTTCCACTTCGGGCTGTACCCTGCCCATATGTAGTTGTAATTGTCATGGTTCTCTTTTTGAGGCAATGTTTCTATGGCCGGATGCCCTTCCTGACGCCAACCCTCTTAGTCGCCTCTTACGACACGCAGGGATATGTGTACCTATTCTAATCAGGGTACACACCGCTACAATTCCAATAGAAGAGACATAATTTATCTTTTATGGAAAATGTTTTTCGAGTTTGTTTTATCCTCAGAAATATGGTGAACAAACATTCGTGTTAAAATATTGGCCTTTGAAGCCTACCCTTATGAAGGGGAACAGACATCTGTATAAACACACACACTGACATCGCGTTTTATATGGTAGATTGCGGGTCTATGAAGATCATTGCTGATATTACTAATGTTATGTGATATACAAGAGTGCATGTGGGTCGCTGCTCTCTGATGATTCATTGTATGCTTTCACGTGATTCGTGAATGGATATATTCTACAGTATGATCTTCAGTGATATTATGATGACTATTGACATGACACTGATGGTAATAATATTATTTAGAGACACTCATGACGTTTCTTTGGAATGGCATTCTTTTGTTAAGTTTGTTAACTTAAGTTGATTTTTCCATAGTTATTTTTAATTGTGCAGTTTGAGTACATAATAAAGCCGTCATAAAAATATTCCTTGTATTATAAATGGTAAAATTGACACAATGATGTGACCGTACTGTTAAGATTAAGTTTAAAAGCCCCATATTTTAAGCATTCCAATATGATCTGGAGCAGCCACAAGCAGGTGTAACAGCTGAAGCAAGTATAATACCGTACTGTATTCTACTCATATATCTAAAATGTTGGGGGATTAAAGGTCCCAGGCTTTGAGCAGTAAATGAGTCGTATTCATGCAATTCAAGGCGTCTTAAGTCCCCAGGACACGGTTTTATCCACTTGTACAAGATTTGTTTATACCACTTGTGACAATGCTCTGTGGGGCTACTATGCTTCAAGCTAAGGTTGCAGAACATCGCATGGCATCTGTTGTTGAACTGAAACAACGCATTTAGAAAGCATTTGGCACCATAACACATGGTATTTTGCATCGGGTTTCACACCGCACGTGGAGAAAAATGATCTATTGCATGACAGCGGCGGACGTCATACTGATGCACTCGATGTTTAAGGAGGTATTGTTATTGGTGTATTACTGCGATATGCTATTACTTCTTGGGCTTATGGGTCAACCTGTTGGATGTAATAAACAGATCTTGTATAAGCAGCTAAAACCGTGTCCTGGGACATATGACTCATCCTGTACAATATTATCTTCTTGGGCCCAATATGTTCCACTGGATCAAGCATTATGTGGTGGAGGTATGCGCTGTACCTGGTGCCCTTATAGTTCCCTTTGATTGCCGGCAAAAATTAAAAGTGGCGTCTTTTGTCATCGAGCCGGCAAGTTGGGAGAACCGATTCACATTTTTGCCACATCCAATGCAATTTAAATGCTCCAATGGTGGAGAGGTGCTCCATTTGAACCTGTTTATTGATTTCAAAGCCAGGGAGCAATTGATATAGCATGATATATAGCATGATATTTCAAAAGGTTGTGGATGGGTTATGACAAAGTTTGGTGGATGAATTGAGTAGGTGACAAGAACAAACAGATTCGATTTTGGTTCAGGTCCAAATCCAGATCCGGCCTATCAGTATCAGAGCCGATAGAAAACATAAACTGTTCATCCTGGCGAAGGTATGCACTCCACCACGTGCCGTTCTAGTTGTTAACGCTTCTTTTGGATTTGGAAAACCATAACCCAATTTGCACACATCGAGACACTTTATTTCACGAGTTGATATTAATGTTGACAATGTGTTTGATTGAGGGAGAGATTGCATTTGGCTATTCTATAGGATACCATTGTTGTTGTTTTGCAGAAAATAACAGCAGCCCTAGTGATGAAGATGGTAATGGCAACCATAGAAATGAAGTCATGCAACTCCCAATGAAGCCAAAGTGTCTGCTGAAGGGCCATTCAGGTTTGTCCTTCTGGATCTGTGAAAGCAGCAGACCATGAGAAAAAATCATTGGCTACATTAAACACCACCATTAATTCCTGTTCTGCACCTGTACTAAACTTTTTATTGAGAGCTTTTGCGTTGGCAAGTTCCGATCCCAAGTGCTCTCCCCCTTTACAGCACAAGAGACTCGGCTTCTTAAGGAAAGACCCGGAGACATGTGGAGCCCTGGATCACCTCTTGAGCACATGGACCTGAAGACCCTTGTTAATGATTCCACGCTCTCAGCCCTTCCGTTCAGCTGCCAGAAACAGCTCGTCGGCCTCTTGCCAAAGTCTGACGTCCAGGTATGTTTACAAATAACTGTGTCTGCAAATTATTTGCAAACTTCCACTTCTTTCAGTGACCACTGTACTTTGGGATGATGAAAATGTATGTCGGATTATTTTTGTTTGATAGAGCATGTTGGCAAATCCATTTTTCACATTGCTGCCTTTTTGGGGGAATTATTGATGTAATTGCAGGAAGTACTTTTAAATTTTCACTTAAGTGGGGCTTGTGATTCAACCTACGTTCCTTCTAATACATGTCAGCAAACATCTTTGACGGCATTCGAAAGAAGAATAATAAATAAAAAAATCCCAGTGTAGCTCGCACCTTCCTTGCCAGCTTTGTCATTTGGTGGTTCTTTCCTTGTCGTAATATGGATCTTTCCAACCGTAAACGGTTTTTTGTGAATCTTTTGGCATTGTTAAAAATAGTGACCAAACGGGCTAAAGGTTGTTGCACATTATCTTTTTCAAAGTGAGTCTTGTTTGACGTTGCAGTTTGATTTCATTAAATAAATAAAAGAGAGAGGTTTCACCTTTTAATGACTATGGTCGTGCATAGACCACATGCACAGGTAGTGGATAAAAACATGGAAACACAAAGGTAAATGAGGTACACCAAGTATATTGAAAGCAACTGCTTCTGCACAGGTGTGGCCCATGTGCTAATCAAGCAAATAACATCCCATGATGCTTTGGGTCATGCATAAAAATGTTGCACAAGCCTGGTTGCCTGTAATTATGGCTAGCATGGCTGCAAGAGGAGACCTCAGTGACTTTGAAAGAGGGGTGATTGTTGCGGCGCATTTGGTAGGAGCTTCAGTGACAAAGGCAGCTCAACTTGCTGATGTTTCACGAGCAACGGTGTCGAAGGTGATGTCGGCATGGAACTCCGAGAAAGAAATCGGCAAAGGACTGTCCTGCTTTAACAGTGGGCAGAGGTGCATGCTCTTCAGGATCGTGATATTCGTGCATTGATTTAAAGTGCAAGGCAGAGCAGGTGACCAACTGTAGATCAATTGACTAAATTTCAAGCTGGGGCGTGCACAGCCAGTTTTTCAAAAATGGTCCGCCGAGAACTCCACAGAGTGGGATACCATAGTCGGGTTGCAGTGCACAAGCAGCTCATCACACTTGGTAATGCATGTCTGCCAGTCCAGTAGTGCTAAGAGCACAGTCAATGAATGGCCTAGCAGTGGAGAAATGTGATTTGGTCAAATGAATCATCCTTCACCATGTTCTCGACAAATGGACGATTGCTCGTGTGGCGCCAACCGAAATAACTCTACAACCCTGAGTGCTTTGTTCCAACAGTGACAGGTTCTGGTGGTTCTGTAATGTTATGGGGTGCATTTTCCTGGCATGGTTTGGGTGCAGTCATTTCCTTGGAAGGCAAGGTCAATGCCAATCGCTACTTGATCATACTGAGTGATCATCTTCACCCCATGTTGCAGCATTTCTCTCTTGCCGGGAGGTAGTCCAGTCAAAATGTGAATGGACCCGCCACTAATTGCAAGAGAAACGAAGTAATACTTTTCTGAGACCTTGATGTCTACTAAATATCTGCCCAAAATTATACTTAAATATATTGAGTGGAACATGGTTTTTCAGGTCCTTTCCGATTTGGGAACTTTTCGGACTACCGCAATGTTTGGAAATTAATTATATGACAATATCACTCAGTGTGATATTGTGATACACCAGTATTGATACACCAGATACATTGTGATACACTCAGTGTGATACACCAAATCAACTCTAAATTATTTATTTAACCATGTTTGAATACACTACCACAACTATTTGTACCCAATGTCCTTCTGTCCGTTCACAATATTTAACACGTCACTTCGTCTCTTCCATGGTCACTATCATCAGCATCCTCGAAAATGTCCACTGATTCGTCTGCATTTGCACAAATACCTCTGCACTCCCTACATGCAAATGTGCAAGGCAGCCCAAGTTTCCGACAACCACAACGTTTATCACTGCAACCACCCTTGCAAGAACACCTAACCAGCTTTAGGATATAGTCTGGTGCTGCAGCGAGGTCAGAATGCATAGGGATCATCCTGGTGTCCATGATCCTCCATCCCCAGTCAAGCGGGTTGAGTTTGTGTCCTTTCCACTCCTGAACCTGTTGGAATACCCATAGGCTGTGATATTTGGAAGCTGAGCTCATGGGCGGAAGTACCCGTGGGTGCAACGATGTTTTGTTTATTGTCACCTTAGCATGAAATTTTGCTACCCTCAATTCGTTCAAATTGTCTGATGGTTTGCCTCCGTACACACAAACCATTGCTCTGTCTCCTGCAGCAATGACCTCATCCTGTGTTGACCCTTTATTGCCGAAAATTAGGGCTTCTTGCTGGAACATTTCATTGTCCTTGAACAGTTTGAGTCCAGTGCCTTTGCCGATCCCAAAGACCCTTGATGTCGTGTTGCATCCCAGGTATGCATGGATGAAGAGAATGTTTTCACAGACAGTATCACCCAGAGCCTCTCTGACTTTGCCAATGTCCAAGTATTGTCTTGGATTCAATGAACCCTTTTTCGGCTTCGACATTAAGTAGAGAGTGTGCGCAGTATTCTTGCGAAAATAGTAGCACAGTAGTATCAACAAGTCAGTGTCTTCGCCAACAAGAACAGTGTTGGATTTTGAAGAGCTACAAACTGCAGTTGTTGCTATGAGTAGGTCCGCATCCCCACTCGCATGAAGCACTTCACAATGAGATTCTTCCAGTTTCTTACCAAGAATGTCTATGAATTGTTGCTTGTTCTCCTTGTTCCGAAGAAACTCTTCCTTCTTGACAGAAAGCGTCATGGTTTGAGAAAAAGATACCTTCACTGATGGTCGCTCACCCCTTTTCTGATGGGCACAGTCTTTCGTTGAGGGACCTTCACGATAGCCATCAAACATGACGATAGCATGCCCGTAATGCCTACTAACATATTTCAGGTAGCGGTCAAGAATATCCTTGTACTGTTCACCTGACTGCCACGGTATGCGCTGCAATAGGGCACCGCCATCGAGTACGTATTGTATATCGGACGGTTGTGCAGTATCGGCAGGTGCCAAGGATTTGATTGCTGAGGCTAACGCTAGCTTATTGGCGGACAGCAAGGAATATTTGGTCTCGAACAAAGATGGAGGATATGTGCATAACTCACAAAGGAGTGCTTTGGATAAGTCTCCTACTTCAGTGCCAGCGATCACAAGTCTCTGGAAGAGTAACTGAGGGTCGATATTGATGTCTCCATCTGGTGTCTTCATTGCAGACTCTGAGTCCATAGTTATGGCTTGACCCTTCTTCTTAAAGCTGTATTCAAGCACACGTTTACCACTCATCTGGCCCAAGAGCCTTTCTCCCACAGTTTTCGCCTCATCAACATTCACCGTTGTCTGGGCAACTATACCAGTGAAAATGTTGTGAAGAGTATCGTCGTCTTGAAAGGGATCCCTCTCATGAAGAAACTCAAGCATTTTCTGGGTATCAGTTACATCATTCTTCTGTCTAGACTTTGATAGATCCTTGTGCTGTTCACTTGTCACATACATCACATCAGTGAGGTGTTGGAGGGCATTGTTCACCTCTGCAAAGAAAGGACTAGCCATGACCCAGACTGAGCGTTGTGTCTCTGTCATCCCTCGTCCCCTGGTCAGACCACCTGATGTCTTCAGACTTCTCATAAGTACTTGTTTGATGACTAAATCTGTAGACAGACCAGCCCAGTATCTGTCGCTCCGTCGGACAACTTTGAATCCTTGGAGAAATTTCTGATGTACTTCTGGATGGTCCTTTGGTAACTCGGTCATCAGTTGCAGATATATGTGCAGGCACTTTGTGTAGTGTCTGTGTCTGGAAGCTGCAAGATATGGAAGCATGGCGCGCAGGATATGCAAGTGAAGCATCCAATCCCCTGTTCTTTCAGATTTCAGAAAAAAACGGATAATGTCCACCATTTCCATGTATTGTAACCACAGTCTCGCTGTCCGTTGATGCCTTATTGTATCAATCACCTGATTGATTTTGTCTCCAATGACCTCCATCACCTTCGATGACTCGATGTCTGACACTGCTTGGTCACCCGACATCAGACCGTCAAACAAGTCGCCTGCATCATTGAGCTCTGCTGGAACTGTACCCTCGCTGTCTCCATCACTTGGGAGGTTTCTGAAATACCTTCGAAGCAAGTTTTGCATTGAGTGCTGCATCAACGAGTAGATGTCCACGTATAGCTCTAGACACGGCTTTGCCACTCATCATGTGGGTTGTAGTGTTGCTGGCATATGCAACTTCCAGAAGCTCTTTGAGTCCAGTACCAGACATCAGGTGGCCAATGCACCCAAGAAAACTCATGAGTGTATGGAATCCTCCTAGTCTTAGAACAATCGAGTGAAGTTTGCTGTCTGCTGGCTCGCTCTTGACTATGGTGAGAGCTTTCCACCAAAGTGGCTGATCAAATGTCAGTATCGGGGTTACACCATATCTCTGCGCATGTTCACAAACGAAATGCAGTGTGGAGTTGATGCAGTCCAAGTCACTTGGACTGAGATCAATCATGGGCAGAAACATTATTGATGCCTCACCCGGATGTTCTCCCTTGTGTACCATCTGCATCATTCCTGTCCAAGAGGGCCGAGGTGATCGAACAGTAAGCGAAACCTTCCAGAGGAGGTCAACATTTGAGCTGATTTGTCTCAAGTCTGTACAGGCTGGAAGCTTCTCGTAGAGAAAGGACTGCATTCCTCCACATGCTGATGTGAAAGCTCGTATATTGATTCGCCCCACTTGTGCGATGTCCTCTGCCGAGACAGCTCTACGGGCAATCTGAAGTGTCCGGACTGTTTTCGGGGTCACACTCGCAATAATGCCCATACCATGGAATGTGTTTCTCCCATTTAATGTGCAGATGTCATGGTCAACATTGTCCGCCACATATTGGATGAAATGTCCAGGGGTAAAACCAGGGATGTCTGTTCCACACGTGACTGCTGCGCTGCGCTCATACGTTTGCACCTCCGTGTATGAACAACTATACCCATGTGCAAAGAGCGTGTCTATGAGAAATCGAGAACCAAAATGGAAGTGCATTTGGATTCCAAGACCCACCAAAAGTGGAGCTTGAAGGATCCTAGGCCTCGCGGCTTGCATGATCGCCTGTCCCAGTGAGCAGATTTTAAAGTCTTTTCCTTTCCCCATAAACAGCATTTCGAGCAAGAGCTTTCGTGACTCAGGTAGGAACTTGGTTGCAGCATTGACAGTGGACATATCGAGAGTAGTCGGGTAAATGTCCTTATTTTGAGATACCTCTTTTATGTCACTTCTAATGAGATCAGCAGCTGTCTTGATCAGGCGCAACTTTTCTGTTTCAGGGTCCCTTTCCTTTTGCTGACGATAGAAGTCATGAAGAATCGACGATGCCACACCCCTAAATGTCACAACATTTGATTTTCCATTAATGTCTGCAATTATGATCTTATCACCAAAGTGATTGAAAAGGTTATCCTTCATGTATGAAAAACCATATGCATCACAGCCAGTGTCTACTAGGAAGTCCTCTATTTTCCCAATTAAATCACTAATTGTGGTTAGTTCCTCATCATTTTCCTCAAGGTACTTTGCCACCTTCAGGAACGCTTCATGTCTGATCTGGTCCTTGGGTCGACCAAGCTTCTGCTTTTTTGATGGACGCCTCTTCCGATTGGAATTTGAGTGGTATCTGTTTCTTTGTATGAAAGTTAAACACTGCACACCTTATGGTATACCGCATCTGCTGCGTGTAGATCGCCAACAAATGCCATTCTGCTCCTCACAGTACCCGACCAGTTGTCAGATCGATTTTCACAGTCAGCAGACACATGATTTTGGAAGTCGAATGTCTTAACCTGGATCAACATATGGTCCTTTTTCCTCCCCTGGTACTTGTCAGGATTACCACAGAAAAGACACTGAGTTCTGTAGTCAAACGCTGAATCCATTGAACGAAGGCACCTCCCTTTGTCTGCTTCAGACGAAACACGTTTTCGCTTCAGAGAAAGTTCAATGTCTCTCACATTGCAGAACACCCTACGACAATCTGTATGAACTGCCTGTCCTGGATGGACCTGGACTTCTTCACCACGCTCACGTCCAGCTTCTTCGATCCTCGTACAACCTTTATCCGTCAGTGTACTGGTTGGATCACTGGAGAGGGGTTTCTTACAGAAGACACAGTCGATATCACCCATGTTGCTGAAAAGAGAGGGAACTTAGGATTACATTTTATTCCCTGTGTTGTCCTACTATAAATGTATAGGTTCATAAAAATACAAAATTTGAACATGTTTATTATAAAATTAAATGTTAAAAAACTGCTTTTAAAAATAAAAATAAAACCTTAAACAATCATAAATTAAATATAATACGACTTACATTCACAATGACCACAGCGTTTAACTGTCCTCAGCACATTGATCAAATCTCTCACTGCAAGCGTCACTCCACCTCTTGTTCACGGCTCTCGTTCAATCTGAAAATAAAGTATGATCCACTCATTATAATTGAGTATAATTTTACGTATTTGTTCAGAGGATCGAAAGGTTTCAGAAAAATATCATTTTTTTCTCTTGCACTTAGTGGTGGGTTAGGGGTAAAAGTTCGCTAGAATGACTGGACTAAGGGGTATCTTCCAGGATGACAGTGCCTCCATCCACATCCAGGATGACAATGCATGTGCCTGTATGCTATTAGCCAATTGATTAAGAAATTAATTATTTTAGTTATCATTTATTTATTTTATGCAATTAATAAATTATTTTCTTTCTTGTCTGGGCAATATCTCAGGCACCTTTTGAGCTAGGAAGCTGATATTTGGACATGGCAGTGACCATGTGATTTGGCTAGAAAGGGTATTTTTGATTTATTGATTAATCAATTAGTTATATAATTTTTCCATTAACAACTTTATTTTCAAAAAGTTACAGATTCGGATGAAACAGTGGTGGTTTAGGTATGCTATTAGCCAAATGATTAAGTAATTAATTATTTTACGATTATTATTTATTTCTTTTAACTACACAATTAATCAATCAATTCTTGTACACCATTCCCTCCAAATTCCATTTCAATGTGTTGCATGGCAGCATCGCTGGGCACTGAAGCTCCCCGCGCTTGAGGATATGTTTGAATGTAGCTCTACAAATATAGATATATATATATACAGTCACGTGAAAAAGTAAGTACACCCCATGTAAAGTTTTGACTTTTTCAACATATTTCAACATACACCTATTTGATCTTCATTTCAACAATATTGATAGATAAAGGTGATATAATATAACAAATATCATGAAACATTTACATTTTGTGGTCCATTGTATAATTTAAATAAACACAAATGCAAATTTTGCATGTGAAAAAAGTAAGTACACCCTTGGCTCTAATAGGTGGTATTGCCCCTTTTGGCAGAAACAACCTCAAGTAGGCGTTTCTTATAACTGTCTACCAGTCTCTGACATCAACTGGGAGAAATTTTTGCTGACTCCTCCATGCAGAATTCTTTCAGCTGTGCAATGTTTGAGGGGTTTCTTGCATGCACAGCTCGTTTCAAATCCCCCCGCAACATCTCGATGGGATTTAGATCCGGGCTTTGACATCAACAGTGGCAAAGAGCTACCTGTAGGTCCCGTGATGACATTCTGGGGTTCTTAGAGACTTCTTTCAGCATCTTGCGGTCTGCTCTCAGGCTGAACTTGCTGGGACGGTCTGGCCTGAACAAGTTGGTAGTTGTTTGGAATCTTCTCCACTTTTAGATGATCTTCCGGACAGTCGAATGATTGATTTCAAATTGTTTGGAGATCTTTTTAAATCCCTTCCCAGACTCGTAGGCATCTATAACCTTCTTTATGAAGGCCTCAGGGAGCTCTTTCGATCTCGGGATGGTGACGCCGCACACTTCAACAACAAAGAGCAAACCAAACTAAATGTCTGAGGTTTAAATAAGACAGGTTCCTCCAAGATCCTCTCTAACAATGTTCTAATCATTTGCACCTGAGCTGGTGCACCTGATTCTAATTTTAGGTATTTGTAGTGATAAATGTCATGGTGTACTTACTTTTTCCACATGCGAAATTTGCATTTATGTTTATTTAAATTATACAATGGACTACAAAATGTAAATGTTTCATGATATTTGTTATATTATATTGTGGCGGACACGAAAGCCCACTGGCGTGGTGACATTCCGCGCACCAAGTGGGCGGCGGCCACGCCCGAGGGGTAGGCGTGGCCTGAGGATATACACGGGGCGCGCAGCCCGGAGCGGGCTAGTGTTACAGTGAGCTCCTGAAATAAAGACGCTTAAAAGTTACCGCTTGTCCGCTTCCTCCTTGCTCGCAAGCAGCGCGCGTAACGCCGCGCTTTACTGGTGACCCTCGACGTTGGATCTGCCGGAGCGATCCTTCCACACACGACGCCATTGCCATGGCTAACTTCATCAAACTTCCCGAATTTTGGGAGGCCCAGGCCGAAGTCTGGTTCGTCCAAGCCGAAGCCCAATTTCAGCTTCGGCGCCTCACCGGCGACGACACGCGCTACTGCCACGTCGTCGCCTCCCTCGGGCCCGGCACGGCCGCTCGAGTTGTGTCCGTCCTTCGCCACCCACCGGACGGCCACAAGTACGAGGCACTCAAGCGGCTACTCCTAGCCACGTTCGGCCTCACGGACGACGCACGGGCCGACCGCCTCCTGGATCTCCCCGAGCTCGGCGACACGCGCCCGTCGGTCCGAATGGACCATATGCTGTCACTGTTGGGCGACGAAGCCCCCGGTTCTCTATTCCGGGCGCTTTTCCGTCGCCAACTTCCAGCGCAGGTTCGCCTCGCGTTGGCCGGGACCGTGCTAACGGAACCCCGAGCATTGGCAGCCGAGGTGGACAGGTACTTTGCGGCCGTCACGGACCTCGAGGCTGATGCTGCTGATGATGCTGATCCACAGCATCAGCTTACACAGCATACGCAGCATGCTGATACGCACCTCGTGACCGCCGCCACGCCCCGCCCACCGCCGTGGCGAAAACCGCCACCGCGGGGAAACCCGCCAACTCCACCGGCCTGGCGGAGCCAGCCGCACTCCTCCAGCTCCACCACGTGGTGCTGGTTCCACGCCAAGTTCGGCCACGAGTCTCGGCAGTGTCATCCGCCATGCTCCTTCAACAGGTCGGGAAACGCCCGGGCCGGCGCTCAATAGTGGCGATGAGCGCCCGCCGTTCGAGCAGCCTGCTGTTCATAACGGACACCTTATCCGGGCGCCGTTACCTGTGCGACACGGTAGCGCAGGTGAGTGTCGTTCCCGCCGGTACGTCAGACAAGCACGCCGCGGGCGGGGGCCCCGCGCTGCTTGCCGCGAACGGGAAGCCCATCCGTACGTACGGAAAACGCTGCCTCTCTCTGAGGTTCGGAGGGCAGGTTTTCCGATGGACGTTCGTCACCGCCGACATGCCCATGGCACTGCTTGGCGCGGACTTCCTGTGCGCTAATGGGCTCCTGGTCGACGTAAAGCGCAGACGTCTTGTCCAGGCCGAGACGTTCAGCTCGCTCGCTTGTGCGCTGCCCAGCTCGTCGAGCAGCTCAACGAGCGGCTCGCCGAGCGGCTTGCCAAGCGGCTTGCCGAACGGTTCGGTTCCGGCCACGTTGATCTGTACGCTTCCAGCAGCGGACGCATTCACCCGCCTCCGTGCCGGCTTCCCGGCCCTCACGCGGCCCACCTTCTCGGCGGGGGCCGTCAAGCACGGAATGGCCCATCACATCCCCACCGTCGGGCCAACGGTCTATGCCCGGGCACGCCGCCTCGAGCCGTCGAAGCTGGCGGTGGCAAAAGCGGAGTTTGCTACCCTGGAGCGACTCGGCATCGTTCGGCGCTCGGAGAGTGCTTGGGCGTCGCCGCTGCACATCGTGCCGAAGCCCGGCGGGGGATGGCGACCGTGCGGGGACTATCGCCGTCTCAATGACGCCACCACTCCCGACCGCTACCCCCGTCCCCCACGTTCAGGACTTTTCCGCCCGTTTGGTGGGCATGTCCTTCTTCTCAAAGGTGGACCTCATACGCGGCTACCATCAGGTCCCCGCCAGGCCGGAGGACGTCCCGAAGACGGCGGTCATCACGCCATTCGGACTCTTTGAGTTCCTGCGGATGCCCTTCGGTCTGAAGAATGCGGCTCAGGCGTTCCAGCGACTGATGGACAGCGTCCTGCGCGACTTGGATTTTGTCTACGTCTACCTGGACGATATCCTCGTCGCCAGCGCGTCCCGCGAAGAGCACCTACGCCACCTCCGCACGCTCTTCGAACGCCTGGGCCAGCATGGCCTGATTGTGAACCCCGCAAAGTGCCGGTTCGGCGTCGCCGTAATCGATTTTCTGGGGCACCGTGTCACCAGGCACGGAGCCGTCCCCCTGCCGGCCAAGGTGGAGGCGGTGAAGGGGTTTCCGCGCCCCCGCACGATCAGAGGGCTGCAGGAGTTCCTGGGCATGGTGAACTTTTACCATCGGTTCCTGCCCTGTATCGCCCAGCTCCTGCGCCCCCTGCACGAAGCTCTCCGAGGTAAGCCGGGCAAAGGCAACGTTACCTGGACCGAGCAGATGGACACGGCGTTCACGGGCGCGAAGCTCGCCTTGGCTAACGCCACCATGCTCGCGCACCCGGCGCCCGATGCACCGATCGCCCTCACCACCGACGCCTCGGACTACGCGGTGGGCGCGGTTCCACGAGCAATGGGTGCGTGGAGCTTGGCAACCGCTGGCGTTCTTTAGCCGGCAGCTTCGCCCGCCCGAACGCCGTTACAGTACCTTCAACCGCGAGTTGCTCGGGCTTCACTTGGCGGTCAGGCACTTCCGCCATCTGCTCGAGGGCCGTGCGTTCATGGCCTTCGTCGACCACAAGCCGCTAATCTTCGCGATGGGCAAGGTCACCGAGCCGTGGTCGGCCCGGCAGCAGCGTCACCTCTCGGCCGTGTCCGAGTACACGACGGACATCCGGCACGTCGCGGGGAAGGACAACCCGGTGGCGGATTGCCTTTCCCGGGCCGTCGCCCACGCAGTCCACCTCGGCATCGACTATGCCCGGATGGCAGCGGACCAGGCCGCTGACCCCGACGTCCAGGCCTTGCGGACCGCCGTCACGGGCCTCCGCGTCACCGAGGTGCCGTTCGACAGCGCGGGCGCGGCCCTCTTGTGCGACGTCTCCCTCGGGCGGCCTCGCCCCATCGTGCCCGCGGGCTGGCAGCGCCAGGTGTTTGACGCCATCCACGGCCTGTCCCACCCGGGCGCAAGGGCCTCCCAAAGGTTGATCGCCGACAAGTTCGTCTGGCATGGCCTCCGGAAGGCCGTCCGCGGCTGGGCCAGGACGTGCCTCGCGTGCCAGCGCGCCAAGGTGCACCGGCACACCCAGGGCCCGTTGGCCCCGTTCACGGTGCCGGAACGCTGGTTTGACCACGTCCACGTGGACCTGGTGGGACCTCTGACCCCCTCGCGGGGTTTCACCCACGTCTTCACCATGTCACCATGGTGGACCGCATCACCCGGTGGCCGGAGGCCGTGCCCTTGGCGTTGATGACGGCGGCGGACGTCGCGCAGGCTTTCATCACCACCTGGGTCGCCCGGTTCGGCGCCTCCTCAGACATCTCGTCCGACCGCGGCCCCCAGTTCACCTCGGAGCTCTGGGGGGCGGTCGCGCAGGGGCTCGGGGTCCGGCTGCACCGAACCACGGCCTACCACCCCCAGGCTAACGGCCTGTGTGAGCGATTTCACCGCTCATTGAAGGCCGCGCTCCGGGCCACCCTCCACGACGGCGGCTGGGTCGACAGGCTCCCCTGGGTCCTGCTGGGCCTCCGGACGGCGCCCAAGGAGGACCTGTGCGCATCCGCGGCGGAGTTGGTCTTCGGGCAACCGCTGCGGGTGCCGGGCGAGTTCCTCCCCGACTCCACGGCACCATGGTCCGCGGCACAGCAGCGCTCCGTTCTGCAAGAGACCGCCCAGAGGTTCGCCCCGGTGCCAACGGCATGCCACGGGCACCCACCGACGCACGTCGCCCCGGAGCTTCGCACGGCGGAGTCCGTCTTCGTCCGCTACGATGCCCACCGGACACCACTGCGGCCCCCGTATGACGGGCCTTTCCGCGTGCTGGAGACCGGGGCGAAGCACTTCACCCTGGACATCGGCGGTACTCCTGACCGCGTTTCTGTAGACCGCCTCAAGCCGGCCCACCTCGACGTGGACCATCCACCGCCAGTGGCCCGACCCCCGCGTCCGGGCCGCCCCCCTGCGGGCGGACCCCCGGCGCTACGCCGCCACGCCGCCCCCCGGTCCTGCACCCATCCCAGGGGCAGCCAGGGGCATCCCACCTGGCATCCCTGCAATTCGGACGCCGCCGATCGCCAGGGGGCGCTCCGGCCGGGTCATCCGTCTGCCCCGCAAACTGGCCCTCCAGGTGCACGGGAATTCTGGGGGGGCGCGTGTGGCGGACACGAAAGCCCACTGGCGTGGTGACATCATTCCGCGCACCAAGTGGGCGGCGGCCACGCCCGAGGGGTAGGCGTGGCCTGAGGATATACACGGGGCGCGCAGCCCGGAGCGGGCTAGTGTTACAGTGAGCTCCTGAAATAAAGACGCTTATAAGTTACCGCTTGTCCGCTTCCTCCTTGCTCGCAAGCAGCGCGCATAACGCCGCGCTTTAATATCACCTTTATCTATCAATATTGTTCAAATGAAGATCAAATAGCTGTATGTTGAAAAAGTCAAAACTTTACATGGGGTGTACTTACTTTTTCATGTGACTGTATATATATATATATATATATATATATATATATATATATATATATATATATATATATATATATATATATATATATGTATGTATGTATGTATGTATGTATGTATGTATGTATGTATGTATGTATGTATGTATATATATATATATATATATATGTATGTATATATATATATATATATATATATATATATATATATATATATATATATATATATATATATATATATGTATATATATATATATATATATATGTATATATGTATTATATATATATATATATATGTATATATGTATATATATATATATATATATATATGTATATATGTATATATATATATATATGTATGTATGTATGTATGTATGTATGTATGTATGTATATATATGTATGTATATATATATATATATATATATATATATATATATATATATATATATATATATATATATATATATATATATGTATATATATATATATATATGTATATATATATATATATATATGTATATATATATATATGTATATATATATATATATATATGTATATATATATATATATATATGTATATATATATATATGTATTATATATATATGTATATTATAAGTATATATATATATATGTATATGTAGTATATGTATATATATATATATATATATATATATATGTATATATGTATATATATATATATATATATATATATATATATATATATATATATATATATATTTATATATATATGTTTATATATATATTTATATATATATATTTATATATATATATTTATATATATAT
Organism: Myxine glutinosa; assembly: GCF_964187855.1. NCBI lineage: Eukaryota > Metazoa > Chordata > Myxini > Myxiniformes > Myxinidae > Myxine > Myxine glutinosa. The sequence continues at coordinate 60,996,744 of NC_136262.1, read as the reverse complement.
ATATATATAATATCGGTCATTATGCGACTCCATACCGTCGGTGGAGAATCGCCAGTAAGGTGTGCCATACAGCTATTGCTGCACCTTACCGGGAGTGATAAGCACCACCTGCCACACGGTGCATTACCTCTGGTATCCACCCACTTTCCAGTATCTGAATTAACATCTTTATAATGACGTACTGCGGGATGGCTCTTCCGGAGCTTCACAGTTAAGGCGGACGTACGTAGCGGTGACGTCAGTGTTCGCTCATTAGGTTGGAGCACCGAATTAGATATACTCATATATATATATATATATATATATATATATATATATATATATATATATATATATATATATATATATATATATATATATATATATATATATATATAACTGTAAGAAATAGTAGAAACTCCAAAGTACGAGCAGGGCGTCTCATTTGTATTGAATAAATAATCGTTAGATTAAATAAGATGCGGACGTAGCTTCAGGACGTCGATCTTTAATTGTCGACAAGCTTTCGACCAACAAAGGTCGTCTTCTGAGTCTACAAAAACAGCAGGCATGTATATCAGTCAAGTATGTATGGTGATATGTGTGATGTGTGTAGAAAATGCATACAGAAGGAAGAGCCACGCCAAAGTTCACTCACCAGCCCCAAGTTCAACGGAAGTGACCGTTTGCGTTACAGTTAGGGTGCACGTGCATATACAAATATAGAGATATACATACATAAACATACAAGCATATATTCATATCCCATTTATATTCATATAATATATTTTTATATTTATATAAATGACATATAAAGGTAGAATGAAGGAATGAATGAATGAATAATGAATGAATGAATGGGTTACGGTTAACAATTTGATTGGGTTGATGTGGGAACATGCTTTAGTCGTCAAAATTTATGCCATGAGGGACTTTTGTCCGAAGTTTGTGTATCCAAAAGGACTCACGTTTCAGAATCGTGGTGTGTGATCGATTTGTGATTGATTCAATGGCAGAGATCTGAATGTCATTTATAGAGTGATCCGGTTGATTAAAGTGTATCGTGTAAGGTAGAGATTTGCCCTGACTGGTGTGGAAGTTATTGATTTCTGACCGGGTGTTATTAAATCGTGTGTAGAGTGTATTCTCAGTTTTTCCAACATATTGTTTGGTGCACTTTTGGCAAGTGATTAGGTATATGACCCATGTAGATTTGCAGTTCATATAGGAGGTGATGGGGAATTTTTGTCCAGTGCTAGAACTACAGAATTTGTTTCCTTCTAGTAAATGCTTGTGAATAATGCATTTGTTTGCTGTGCATTTATAGAAGCCAGGGATCCTAGTTTCTTTGTTGTGGGGCTGTGGGTGCTTTGCTTTTACCAAGAGGTCCCTGAGTGTCCGACCACGTCGAAATGATGTTAGTGGAGGTTGAGGAAATGTGGTGCTGAGTGTTTCTGATTGATGGAGGAGAGGAAGGGCCTTATTCAGAATACTTGGCAATTGGGATGAGGTAGCAGAGTAGGTGGTCACCAGTGGGACACGGTTAGTTGCAGGTTTGGGTTTGTAAGTCAGAAGGTCTGCTCTCGGTATGTGTTTTGCTCGGGTTATTGCTTCTTGCACAGAGTGAGGGTCATAGTTTCTTGCAATGAAGTGTGTTTCTAATTGGCAGAGAGAAGTTTCTTCTGCCATTTTTGTTGAGCAAATGCGTCTTACTCTGAGTGCTTGACTGTATGGTATGCTTGCAATTGTATGTTTAGGATGAGATGAAGAAGGGAGAAGGTAAGAGTGAGTGTCTGTTGGTTTGGTGTATAGTTCTGTTTCGAGTCTGTTATTTTGAAGCGTGAGTGATGTGTCTAGAAAGTGAACTTCGGACTGTGAGCTGTCGAATGTGAACTTGATGGTCGGATGAATCAAATTTAATTCATTTTGGAATTGTGTGAGACTACGGGGGGATTTTGACCAGATGAACTGGATGTCATCAATATAACGTACCCAGGATTTTTCCAAGATTCCGTGATGAGGTTGTGCATTGATCTTGGCCTCTATCATTCCCATGAAGATGTTAGCGTACGATGGTGCAACAGGGGTACCCATAGCGGTACCTTGAGTTTGAATGTAATGTCGTCCGTTGAATTGGAAATTATTCAGTTTGAGTGTCAGTTCTAATAGGCGCATAAGGTCTTGAGTAGGTGGTATTGGGACTTGTCGTGTATCGAGGGCTTTGCGGCATGCAGACAGGCCTTCTGAATGTGGAATATTAGTGTAGAGGGATGTAACATCTGCTGTGACTAAAATGGTTTGGGAGTTGAAAGGTGAGTATATTCTGTTCAATCCTTGGATGTGGGTCAGAAAACTGGTTGTGTCCTTGAGGTATGAGGAGAGCTTCAACACGAGAGGACGTAAATGACAGTCAACAAATTTTGATATTAGAACAGTTGGACATGTGCAGCCAGATACGATTGGTCTACCTGGATTGTTTACCTTGTGTATTTTAGGAAGAAAATAAAGGTTAGGGCAATGAGGATCTTTCGGAACCAAGCGAGATTTGATGGTTTTATCCACCCGAATAGAATCTACTACCTTTTTAACCTCTTCAAGATGTAAAAGGGTAGGGTCGGATGGGAGCTCTTTGTAAGTATCACTATGTAGTTGACGATTACCTTCTGCAACGTAATCGGTAGTCGACATCTATCTATAATTCCAGTAATCTCTGTACGTTTGTACGTTTGTACGTCTGTACGTCTGTACGTCTGTACGTTTGTCTGTGACCGCTGTTTCTCGACAACTACCGGTCCGATATACTTGAAACTTGCCAGGTATATTGCTGGGGACCCGAGGATGTGCCTTTTCAAGGTTTGAAATTAATCGGACAAGTACTTACCGAGCTATGGCGATTTAGCCGTTCGCCGTTCGCTTTGCCGTTGCGAATGGACCAAACCATTCATGTAAATAGAGGGGGGGGGGGTTCTGTGGTCGTTCGCTTTGGCTTTGCGAATGGACCAAACCATTCATGTAAATAGAGGGGGGGGGGGTTCTGTGGTCGTTCGCTTTGGCTTTGCGAATGGACCAAACCATTCATGTAAATAGAGGGGGGGGGGTTCTGTGGTCGTTGCGAATGGACCAAACCATTGTTTTTTTTTGCAGTTTTTTTTTTTTTTGCAGTTTTTTTTTTTTTACAAGGAACGGGCACCCACGTACGGGCACGTCCTAGCTTATATATAGTACGGGCATGCCCTAGTAATGACAATGCCAGTACCTTTATCTGCTGGCTTTATGACTATCTTTTCATTGTTTTGGAGATTGTGAAGTGCTCGTCGCTCTGCCTTTGTAAGATTGTCCTTATGTCTGGAACAATTATATTTTTGTGCCACCTTTTCAATTTCATTGCTCACTTGTTCCATATAGACATGTAGATATGGATCGTCAACACGTGGTGTCCAGGTGCTTTGTACTGGATAGTCAAAAAGATAGTCCCCTGCAGATTTTTCCCCTGCAGATTTTACTATGTGGTTGTTCTTTCTTTTCTGGTGCATAAGAATAGCTTTTTCCAGAGTGATGGGCAATTTGATACTCCAAGTAAAAATAGAAAAACAAAGAGCATGCTTAATCGATTTTTGCCTGTTTGATGTTTCCTAACAGGGCAGTTAGCTCGTGATGCTGGGATCGTGGGGTTTAAATCGCATATACTGTTTTGATTTTCGTGTAAAAGTACAAAATTTGTGTAAAAGTGCTTCGATGTCTCCTGATGTTCTTGTCTTGCATGTGATGTCCATACAAGCTCCTCCATGAGCTATGTATGTTTGTATTTATGTACGTATGTATGTATATAGCTATGTATGAGATGCGTATGGTGGGGAAAAATATAAAGTCAACCACTTGTGAAGTCCACATCCACGTGTGGACTTACGTAGTTGATTTTGTTTCCATATACACCACCAACCCACCTTTCCAGGCAAAGGAAACAAACTTGGAATTGAGAAGTAGAAATTCAAACAGATTTTATTTTTCAAGCAAAACACTTCTGTCACAACAACTGTGACGTTTTTGACTTTATTAGTTATAGAAAACAATTTTATCTGAAGCTTATTCAAGATGGATTCATTTCATCTGTCTAAACAACAAGTGGAGGCCTGATTGTACATTTGAATGTCTAAACTGCTGTTTGTCGAGATGAATGCCAAAAATCACAGCTCTCACAGATTGATTTATTTATTTTGGTTAAAAACGGCCGAGTTCGTATCCAATAGCAAAGGGACCCAAATTTGTAACCAAGCTATACCACAAGCTAATGTAACAAATTTGTAACTATACCACCTTTTTCAGTAATTGAATGTGTTGGAGGTGAAATACAAGAGGTAATTAATTTTGGTAAATAAATAGCATCTCAATCGCACAATCACCTTGTCATCACAATTAACAGCGTGTAAGGGATTTTGTCAAAGTAAGCAGAAGTTCTTGTGAAAAACAATACTTTGTAGGAGCTTTGAGAGAAGTGCTGTTCAGGTGACCTAGGTATGCTGTGAGAATTGCAGACTTTTTATAACCAGCAAGACTTTTATTTAGTTAGTTCCCACTCTAGGAATCCTGCACTCTCGTGGTGGAGCTTATACACACATTTCATGCAAGATGAGGACAGGAGACAACAACAACAACAACAGGCATTTTAACGCCATTTTCCCTGCTGGAGCGGGGGTTATCCTTGCGTGTTCCATGTCAATCTTCTCCATTTTTCCCTATTTTTTGCATCTCCCCTTGTTAACCCCCTTGCCCGCATTTCTTCTTCGACCACCTTAAGCCAAGTCTTTCTCGGTCTTCCCCGTCCTCCACTTCCTTCTACATTCATTTCCATCACTCTTCTCAACCAGTCACTTTCATCCTTCCTCAACACATGACCAAACCATCTCAACCTGTTTCTCTTCACAGCATCCATCACAGGCTCTATTCCCATCATCTTTCGCAATTCATCATTTGTCTTCGTCTCTCTCAACAATACTCCACACATCCACTGAACCATTCGCATTTCCACCCTTTCCAGCCTTTGTTGCTGCTCTACGTTCATTACCCATGTCTCGCTCCCATAAATCATAACACTTCTCACACATGCAGCATAAACCTTTCCCTTCAGCTTCAACAACACTCCCCTCCTCGTCAGCACGCCACTCAGTTCCCGAAACTTCTTCCATGCACATCTCACTCGAGCAACCGTTGCCGAGTCTGATCCACCTTCTCCATTCAGCATGTCTCCTAAGTAGCCAAATGTTTTCACACCTTCCAGCTTCATGCCGTCTCCAAGATCCAACTCAACATTTCCCCCATCTGCAGCTCCCTCTATGCACACCTTACACTTGAATGTAGCTGCCACACTGGTTAATAACCCTCTCAAACCACTACATTTTTGATGAACCCACTCAGCGCACATTGTACATTGAATGGAGTTCACTCCGACACCCTTCCTGCACACAGCACAGGGCCACTTCCCAGTTCTTTCCACCTCACCACATGCTTTACCACTTGCCATCACCTTCGTCTTTCCGATATTCACCTTCAGACCTTTTGCCTCTATACATTCCTTCCACTTGTTCATCTTCTCCTTCAGTCCATCCATACTCTCCCCAATCAATACCAGATCATCTGCATACAACAACTCCCACGGTAAACCCTCCTTTACGTTCTGAGCCAGCACATCCATCACAGCTACAAATAGTAGTGGACTTAGTGCCGACCCCTGATGCACTCCCACCTTCACCTCAAACTCACCACTGTTCCCGTCCTTCGTCCTTACAGGTGTGCACTCTCTCTCGTACATTGCCATCACTACTCTGATCAACCATTCCTCCACTTCTAACTTCCTCAACGCCCATGTCACTACTTCACGTGGAACCCTATCAAATGCTTTCTCCAGATCAACAAACCCAAGAAACAACTTCATGTACTTCTCCTGCAACTGACTTACAATAAAAATTGCGTCTGTCATTTCTCTTCCTGGTATAAATCCAAACTGCATTTCGTCGATCTTCACTTTCTTCCTTATCCTCCTCTCCGACACCCTTTCCAATACCTTCATTCCATGCTCCAATAACTTTATTGCTCGATATGAGCCACAGTCCAGAGGGTCATCTTTCCCCTTGTATAGAGGGATGAGGGTACTCGGTTCCCAATCCACTGGAATGCGGCCTTCTTTCACCACCAGATTACAGATCTGTCATTCTGTTCACACCCCAACTTTCCGCTGCCTTCAACATATCTCCCACAACTCCCGTCGGCCCTCCCACTTTTCTACTCTTCTTTGCTTTTATCGCTTCCTCAACTTCCTTCTCAGTTATCTTCTCTGCCGGTCCTAAAACTGGGTTACTTCTATGTTGCCGTCCCATTCATTCTCTGCATTCATTAGCATTTCCATATATCTCTTCCATCTTCCTTTAATTCCATCTGGGTTCACAACAATTTGTCCCACTTCATCCTTCAAGCAACTCACCCCCATCACATCGCACTTCTCTTTCGCTATCTGCTTTGCAATCCTGAATACCGCTCTCTGACCCTCCTCCGAATCCAAGCGTTCTCCGAACATTTTCCTCTATGCCTCCTGCACCTTTGCTACCTCTTTCTTTGCAGCCTTCTTGGCTGCCTTATAACTTTCATGCTCTGCCTTTTCTGCCCCCGTACCCTTCGCCTTCTGCCACTCCTTGAACTTCTTCCTCTTCTTGTCAATACTCTTTCCAACTTCATCATCCCACCACCATGTTTCCGAGTGCCTCGGTGGTCCTTTTATCCATCCACATACCTCACCAACGGCTCCCAACAGACTATCTTTCATTGACATCCAACCATTTTCCAGCTCAACCACATCGTCCTTTACCATACTCAGCCTCTCTTTTAATGCCTCCTTCACTGTCACCTCTTTCAACCTCCACACCTTCATTCTCGGTTGGAACTTCACCCGCCTAGCTTTCCTTGCACCTTTCACCCTTATGTCGCAGACAACCAAGTGGTGCTGTGAAACGGCCTCCTCCCCCGGGATCACCGTTGTGTCCCGGAGGTGCGCCTGATCTCGCCTACGCACCATCAGGTAGTCAACAGTTGTCGTCGACTCACCTGACGTGTATGTAACGAGCTTATTATTTGCTTTCTGGAACTGAGTATTACAAATCAACAAATCAGCTCCATCAGCAAACTCCAAAATCCTTTCACCTTCCCCATTCCTCACACCATATCCGTAACTCCCATAAACTCCCTCAAAACCGTCTCTACTCCTTCCTACGTGTCCATTTAGGTCTCCTCCTACCACAACAAGTTCCTCATCTTTCACATTTTCCATCAGCTTCTCTATCGCACACCAGAACTTGTTCTTCTTTTCATTGCTCCGACCGACCTGCGGAGCATATCCCAAGATGATGTTGACGAAGAGCTTTCCAATAAATCATTCTCACCATCATCAACCTTTCACTCACTCTAGTCACACTCACCACACTGTCTACAAACTCCTCAGAAAACAGGACACCAACACCATCCACGCCTTCCGGGCTCCCTTGCCACACAAAGTTGTATTTCTGTCCCTGCCTACCCTTCACCATTCTCACACCACTTCCCTTCCATCTCGTCTCCTGCACACAACATCTGTCCACTCTTCTTCTGACCAATACTTCCACCACTTCTCCTGAGCTTCCTGTCATTGTCCCGACATGCCATGTCTTTAACCTCCACGTGGGGCATCAGACGTATCGTCGTCATAAATGTAGTGATTTCCACCCTTTCTTCGATCGGGTTCCCCACCTTGATTTTTGACGAGAGGGGGTGAGGACCCCCACGGGGTACTTCGGGCTGTACCCTGCCCATATGTAATTGTAATTGTCATGGGTTCCTTTTTGAGGCAATGTTTTATGGCTGGATGCCCTTCGTGACGCCAACCCTTTTAGTCGCCTCTTACGACACGCAGGGATACGGTGTACCTATTCTAAACCGGGGTACACACTGGGTGAGGACAGGAGACATTCGTATGCTTTTACATGAATTACAAAGACATTAGCAGATAATAGACAAATCAACATTGTTGAATCCCAGCTGCCTCTCCAGATCTGCTTTTGTGGACCAATGACAAGGTGGTGTTTGGCAGACACTTCCTTTTAGTCAGGATTCATAAAGCAAAAGACGCTGTGGCACATGTGGTTCCTGTTCCGACAACAGCAAAGGAAATTTTAGTTGCAATGAACATGCTTTATATGATTTTAACCTGGGATCAAAAGTACCATGATCCATGTGAACAGATAGGAACACCAAGCAGGTTGCTTATTCCTCGTTTGATTTTTATGCCTCCACCAACAAAGTCGCCGGAGGCATTATGTTTTCGGGTTGTCCGTCCGGGCTAAATCTCGTTTTTCTCAGCAACCATATGTCCGATTGAGACGAAACTTTCAGGGTAGGAGTGACACCCATGCAGAATGTTTTTATGATAATTGTGATGGCATTGGTCACATGGTTTGGCAGACATTTTGGATTGAAGGGAAATATTAAATAATAATATCTCTGAAACCGCTCACCCTATCGATGCCAAATTTTACAAATATCATCGAACAACACTGTTGCATATACAGTAGTTTGAAAATGATGGTCAAAGGTCACGTGGTTTGGCAGCCATCTTGGATAGAAAAACGAACCTTATCCGATCAAGACGAAACTTCACAAACGTGACCCACTACCCATGCATATGTAGAGTGATGGCATCTACCCGTTGTGGGATTATGCGGAGGCATATTGGTGACAGTCGCATTGTTCTAGTTTTTTTATTTAAATGAAGTCTTCTTGGCTATACACTTTCCTTTCTTTAAATATAAATGACAAAGATTTAAAGCCAATGTCTTTATTCCTTTAAATATAATCTACCTGTTAGGCTGCAGAATTATTGAATTATCGGAAGAGCGCACACCTCTCCCAGGCTGAACAGTTTGTTTTGTATCCCAATGATTGGTCGAACCTGATCTTTTTATTTATTTATTTATTTATTTATTTATTTATATTTAATACAAGATCGAGGCTCGTGAAAGAGCGAACATTAATCACACAGAAAGACAAACCGACACATAAAACATATAACATCGGGAGCGGTAGACAATATGGGGAGAGAGGGGGAAGGACACAAACACAACGTTTGAGAGCAGGGACCGAGAGACATGGAGACATCGAGAGATCTGAGAGAGGGCGAGGGCTTTGGGGGGGGGGGGCATGGGAAGGGGTGGGGGGAGGGGAGGGGGTGGGAGAGGTATAACACATATGGACACTGCCAGGACTTCCAGGAAAGAAGTTGGAATTTCAAACAAGGTGGATCTGGGGTGAATTAGCGGGGGTAGAAAAGATCAAGGTTTTGGATGGGGGAAGATAAGAGATGGTGGTGAACAGCTGTTTTAAAGATCTGGAGGGAGGAGTGGGATTGAAGGGAGTGAGGGAGTTTGTTCCAGAGGCAGGAGAAAAGAGGAATGAAAGAGTGAAGGTGAGCAGAGAGCCGAGATTTCGGCAGTTTAACCATCAGAGGGTTGCTGGCAGATCTTGTGCGACCTGTAGGAATATTTGGGGGACAGAGCACAGAGAGAGCTGGGGGTGCAAGGCCGGAGAGGAGTCGGTAGAAGACAGAAAGACCACCTACCTGCCTGCGGTGAGTGAGTGAAAGGCCCTCCGAGATAGCTTCATCGCGGGAGATTCCAATAATTCTGAAAGCTTTGGTTTCAACAGCGTGAAGCCGAGCTAGGTGTGAGGCAGGAGCACTGGCCCATAGGGGAGAACAGTATTCCATTGAGCTGCGGATGAAAGCCTTGTATGTGGTGAGGAGCTCAGGTGTGCCGAGGAAGGACTTCGCACGATGGAGGATGCCCAGTCGGCGACTGGCTTTGGAGGCCGGCTTGGAAATGTGGTTTTCCCAAGAAAGATCATGGCAGATAGTGAGACCCAAAAGCTTGAGCGACAGAACTTCTTGGAGAGGATTGTTGAGAAAGTAGATGGGAGGGTTGTCCAGTCGATCTTTTCGGAGAGACATAGTAAGAGTGTCAGATTTGTCAGGATTGAAAGACATGTTCCACTTGTTTGACCAGTCTGTGATTTTTGTCCAAGTCTTCAGAGAGTGAGGAGGCTGCAGACTGCCGATCTGAGGGAAGAGGAATGGAGCGGCAGAGAGTGGAGTTATCAGCAAAGAGATAGAGAGGATTTTCAAGAGAGTCAGAGAGATCATTGATGAAGACCAGAAGAAGCACAGGGCCCAGAACACTGCCTTGGGGAACTCCAGCCTGAACAGGAAGAGGAGATGAGAGAAACCCATTCAGGGCCACACGTTGACGATGACTAGAGAGGAAGTCCGCCAGCCATGCGTGGAGATTTCCATGGATACCAAAGGAGGAGAGTTTGGTGAGCAGAGCGGGGTGCCAGCCCGTATCGAAGGCACGTGATATGTCGAGGGAGACAGCTCTAATTTCCTGTTTGGCATTGAGGACCTCCATCCATTGTTGAGACAGCAGAAGCAGCATGGCCAGAGTAGAGTGACCTGGTCTGAAACCAAATTGATGATCAGAGATCAAGCCATTGGAGAAGAGGAAAGATTTCATATCCAAAGCAATGATGGATTCCATGACTTTGCTGATAATTGGAAGAAGGCTGATTGGTCTGTAGTTGCTAGGATCTGTTTTTGCACCTTTTTTGTGCAAAGCGGTGATGTTGGCTGATTTCCAAGCAGATGGCAGTTGACCTTGAGCAAAAGAGAGGGTGAAGAGAACAGAGAGAGGGTGAGATAGAGCGGCAGAGCAGGATTTTAGGACCCGTGGGCTGATGCCGTCGGGTCCAGTTGCAGAATCAGAGTCGAGGGTTGACAGAAACTTTTCCACCTTGTCAGGACGAAAGGACACGGAGTCCAGGAGCAGCTGGGTACGACTGGGTATGGTGGGTACAGAGAGGGATGGGTTTGGGACACAAGATTTAGAGGCAAACACAGAGTTGAGGCATTCAGCTTTTTCACGTGCGGAGTCAGCTGTGTAGCCGTTTGAGGTAAGGGAGGGGATGGAGGGGGAACAAACTCCAGAAACGGATTTGACCAGACGCCACCAGGATTTGGAAGAGGGAGACAGATAAGAGAGTTCGGTCTTGAGAACGGAGAGATATTGTTTCCTGGCTCTCCTGAGGGTGGACACACTTGTTTCGGGCTTTCTGAAAGGAAATGAGATTTCCTTCCATTGGATTTGCTTTCCAGGAGACGAAGGCAAGTTGTTTCTGGGCAACAGCCTCACCACAAGATTCCGTGTACCATGGACGGGAGGAAGGGTATGACAACTGAAGACGAGATGGGATAAATCTGTGCATGAGAGAGAGCAATTTACTTTGGAAGAATCCCAGGATGAGTTGATGTCAGAGGTGGTAGAGATGGGAGACCAGTCCAGATGATTGATGGCTGCTTGAAGACTGTGCCAGTTGGCCTGAGTGAAATGCCAGACTCGTCGACGCTGAGCAGGCTCCCTGAGAATGGTCAGAGAGATGTCCACTTTAACAAGGACATGATCAGATGATCTGATTGGAGAAGAAGAAGAGCAGCAGACATTTTCAGGGAAGTTAGTCATAACCAAGTCCAGAAGAGAAGATGCTCAGTTGACTGAGATCCGGGTCGGGAAATTGACAGATTGTGTCAGTCCAAGTGAGTCGCAAAAGGTCCTTTGCTGAGGAGCCATGGCTGGTGAGAGAGGTACCCACACCCAGCCAACTGGCATGATGACAGTTGAAATCACCACATATGAGGAAGAGAGAGTTGGGATGAGAAGATAGAAGTTGGTCCGTATTATCAGACAGCGAGATGTAGATGGAGTCATCACTGTTTGGTGGACGGTACAACACACATATGAACAAGAGGTGGGAGCGAAGGGGAAGCCGTAGCCAGAGGTATTCCTGGGGGTGAGGTGGAGAGAGTGCAGTGCAGGGCGAGTGAGGAAGAGAGTTTTTGATAAAGATAGCAACCCCACCTCCAGGACGAGGCTCAGGTCTATCATACCGGAGGAGGGAGTAACCCGGGAGAGATACTAAGGAATCAGAGACATCATGAAGGAGGAAAGTTTCTGTTAAGCAGATCACGTCTGGTTTGACAGAAGCAACCTGTATGGAGAGATCAGTTAAGTTTGAATGAAGGCCCCGGATGTTTGAGGTCCATACCGTTAATGAAGAGAAAGGGGGAGCATCGGATACAGAACAGGGGGGAGGAGGGGTAGGGTAAGATGTGGAAGATGTGGAAGAGGTGGAAGAGGTAGGGAGAGCTGTTGAAGGTGTGTCAGAGATTTCAGAATAGCTCGGAGAAAGGGAAGGATTGGGCGGACAAAAGGTTTGATGGTTATTGGGTGAGGCACAATGAGGTGTTATTTGAGGAGGGGGAAGAGTGAGGCAGAAGGTTGGGGGAGATGGAGGTGAGAGTTGGAAGGGGGAAGAAGCGGGGAGGACGCTTTGAGGAGGGGTAGTGAGAGGGGGGAAATTGAGAAGAAATGAGGGTGGGGAGATTTGAAGGGGAGGGGCGAGGGGGGAGTTTGGGAGGGAAGGGACAAGGGGAGGGATTTGAAAGGGATGGGATATGGGGGAGATTTGGAGGGGAGGGGTGAGGGAGGAGTCTAGGAGGGGAGGGGTGAGGGGGAGTCTTGGAGGGGAGGGTGAGGGGGTAGTTTAGGAGGGAGGGGGCAAGGGGGGAGATTTGAAAGGGATGGGTGATGGGGAGGATTAGGAGGGGAGGGGAAAGGGGGAAGATTTGAAAGGGATGGGTGATGGGGAAGATTTGGAGGGGAGGGGTGATGGGGAAGATTTGGAGGGGAGGGGTTATGGGGAAGATTTGGAGGGGAGGGGCGAGATTGGATTTTAGAAAGTGTACGATTAATGGGAAACGAACATTTATTGCAAAATGAGTTTCTTGTGACCTTCGAGTTAAAAATACGTTTAAGGATGCTGGATGGAGGATGGAGTGCAGGAGAGTTTAGGGAATGTAGAAAAAAGGCACTATAGGAGATGGAATTTTTTTTTGGGATGAATAGATTTGGTGAGCAAGTCGAAAGCAGCCTTTTAAAGAAGAAGAAGAAAAAGGTGTTATAATATATGATGGAATACATAACTTGAGGGGAAAGTGTAAACATTGAAGGTTAATAACAGTGAAAACTATCTGGGGAAATGGGGGAGAAACACGTGGTCGAAGAACGAACGAATAAGAATGAATAAACGAATGAGAACAGAGAAGGAAAGGTTTTTTTTTTGGGTTTTTTTTAGTTGAGATTTACACAAGGAAATAGGCTATGGGGTGAAAAGACTGGGAAAACAGAGAACGAAAGTTATTGGATCACAAACGACGGACCGCTGAGAGAAAAACAAAGCCTCAAGGTTGTACACTGTACAAGGAAGGCCTCAAGACGACATGAATTAACACGATTTTCAATACAGGTATGAAAGATTTGCACCGAAAATCTTCCTCGGGACACAATATACGTACAACAACAACAACAACACAACAACATGCATTTTAAAGGCCATTTTCCCTGCTGGAGCGGGGGTTAGCCTTGCGGTCCCCATGGCAATCTTCTCCATTTTGCCCTATTTTCTGCATCTCTCCTTGTTAACCCCCTTGCCCGCATTTCTTCTTCCACCATCTTTAGCCAAGTCTTTCTCGGTCTTCCCCGTCTTCTACTTCCTTCTACATTCATTTCCATCACTCTTCTCAACCAGTCACTTTCATCCTTCCTCAACACATGACCAAACCATCTCAACCTGTTCCTCTTCACAGCATCAATCACAGGCTCTATTCCCATCATCTTTCGCAATTCATCATTTGTCTTCCTCTCTCTCAACGATGCTCCGCACATCCGTCGAACCATTCGCATTTCCACCCTTTCCAACCTTCGTTGCTGCTCTACGTTCATTACCCATGTCTCGCTCCCATAAATCATAACACCTCTCACACATGCAGCATACACCTTTCCCTTCAGCTTCAACGACACTCCCCTCATCATCAGCACGCCACTCAATTCCCGAAACTTCTTCCATGCACATCTCACTCGAGCAACCGTTGCCGAGTCTGATCCACCTTCTCCATTCAGCATGTCTCCGAGGTAGCAAAATGTTTTCACACCTTCCAGCTTCACGCCGTCTCCAAGATCCAACTCAACATTTCCTCCATCTGCAGCTCCCTCTGTGCACACCTTACATTTGAATGTAGCTGCCACACTGGTTAATGACCCTCTCAGACCACTACATTTTTGATGAACCCATTCAGCACACATTGTGCACTGAATGGAGTTCACTCCGACACCCTTCCTACACACAGCACAGGGCCACTTCCCAGTTCTTTCCACCTCACCACATGCTTTACCACTTGCCATCACCTTCGTCTTTCCGATATTCACCTTCAGACCTTTTGTCTCCATACATTCCTTCCACGTGTTCATCTTTTCCTTCAGTCCATCCATACTTTCCGCAATCAACACCAGATCATCTGCATACAACAACTTCCATGGTAAACCCTCCTTTACGTTCTGAGCCAGCACCTCCATCACAGCTACAAATAGTAGTGGACTTAGTACCGACCCCTGATGCACTCCCACCTTCACCTCAAACTCACCACTGTTCCCGTCCTTCGTCCTTACAGCTGTGCGCGCTCTTTTGTACATTGCCATCACTACTCTGATCAACCATTCCTCCACTCCTAACTTCCTCAATGCCCATGTCAATACTTTGCGTGGAACCCGATCGAATGCTTTCTCCAGATCAACAAACCCAAGAAACAACTTCTTCCTCTTCTCCATGTACTTCTCCTGCAACTGCCTCACAATGAAAAGCGCGTCTGTCGTTCCTCTTCCTCGCATGAATCCAAACTGCATTTCGTCGATCTTCACTTTCTTCCTTATCCTCCTCTCCAACACCCTTTCCAATACCTTCATTCCATGCTCCAATAACTTTATCGCTCGGTACGAGCCACACTCCAGAGGGTCACCTTTCCCCTTGTATAGAGGGACAAGGGTACTCAGTTCCCAATCCACTGGAATGCGGCCTTCTTTCACCACCAGATTACAGATCTCTGTCATTCTCTTCACACCCCAACTTCCTGCTGCCTTCAACATATCTCCCACAACTCCCGTCGGCCCTCCTGCTTTTCTACCCTTCATTGCTTTTATCACTTCCTCAACTTCCTTCTCAGTTATCTTCTCTGCCGGTCCTAAAACTGGGTTACTCTCTATGTTGCCATCCCATTCATTCTCTGTATTCAACAGCATTTCCATATATCTTTTCCATCTTCCTTTAATTCCATCTGGGTCGACAACGATTTGTCCCACTTCATCCTTCAAGCAACTCACCCCCATCACATCACACCTCTCTTTCGCTATCTGCTTTGCAATCCTGAATACTGCTTTCTGACCCTCTTCCGAATCCAAGCGTTCTCCGAACATTTTCCTACATTCCTCCTGCGCCTTTGCTGCCTCTTTCTTTGCAGCCTTCCTGGCTGCCTTATAACTTTCATGCTCTGCTGTTTCTGCTCCCGTACCCTTCGCCTTCTGCCACTCCTTGAACTTCTTCCTCTTCTCGTCACTCCTCTTTCCAACTTCTTCATCCCACCACCATGTTTCCGAGTGCCTCGGTGGTCCTTTTGTCCATCCACATACCTCACCAACGGCTCCCAACAGACTAGCTTTCATCGACATCCAACCACTTTCAAGCTCAACCACATCATCCTCGACCCTACTCAGCCTCTCTTTTAATGCCTCCCTTACTGTCACCTCTTTCAACCTCCACACCTTCATTCTCGGTTGGTACTTCACCCGCCGAGCTCTCCTCGCACCTTTCACCCTTACGTCGCAGACAAGCAAGTGGTGCTGTGAAACAGCCTCCTCCCCCGGGATCACCTTTGTGTCCCGGAGGTGCCCCCTATCTCGCCTACGCACCATCAGGTAGTCAACGGTTGTCGTCGACCCACCTCACTTGTATGTAACAAGCTTATTATCCTCTTTCTGGAACTGAGTATTACAAATCAACAAATCAGCTCCATCAGCAAACTCCAAAATCCTTTCACCTTCTCCATTTCTCACACCATATCCGTAACCCCCATGAACTCCGTCAAAACCATCCATACTCCTTCCCACATGTCCATTTAGGTCTCCTCCTACCACAACAACTTCCTCATCTTTCACGTTTTCCATCAGCTTCTCTATCGCACACCAGAACTTGTCCTTCTCTTCATCGCTTCGACCAACCTGCGGAGCATATCCCGGGATGACGTTCACCAAGAGCTTTCCAATCATCATTTTCACCATCATCAACCTATCACTCACTCTAGTCACACTCACCACACTGTCTACAAACTCCTCAGAAAACAGGACACCAACACCATTCACGCCCTCCAGGCACCCTTGCCACACAAACTTGTATTTCTGTCCCGGCCTACCCTTCACCATTCTCACACCACTTCCCTTCCATCTCGTCTCTTGCACACAACATATGTCCACTCTTCTTCTGACCAATACTTCCACCACTTCTCCTGATCTCCCTGTCATTGTCCCTACATTCCATGTCCCAAACCTCAGAAACCGATCTCCACTTCGGGCTGTACCCTGCCCACATGTAGTTGTAATTGTCATGGTTCTCTTTTTGAGGCAATGTTTTTATGGCCGGATGCCCTTCCTGACGCTAACCCTCTTAGTCGCCTCTTACGACACGCAGGGATACGGCGTACCTATTCTTATCCAGGGTACACACTGGGATATCACATATATCCCAGTGTTTACCCTGGAGGTGCGGAAGAAGCCACCATAAAATAACCCTCACCTAACCTAACCTAACCCTAACCTAACCTAACCCTAACCTTAGGGTTAGGAAACCTAACCCTAACCCTAACACACAATATACGTACACACACCATAAAATAAATACAGTTATAACGAAAATACAAATGGGAACAATTACTTAACTTCGATTTCAAATCGCTCGCGACTCGGCAAAGGCCTTGCTCGAGATGCGGCAAACAGACGATTAATTTATGAAAGATAAACACCGAGAAACTTCCAAGGTGCACACTATAACTTCACACACCGAAAGATAAATACAGTTTCGACAAAATACAATTGTGAACAGACTTAACTTTGAAAACGTGGAGACCGTGTGGAGCTTCGAGAATCGCTGCCGCCGTCTCCAAGATCTCGCGAGATCGTATCTCCATCTGGACTTGAACCTAAATCTCATCAGCTTATTCTTGTCACCTACCCACTCATTCAACAATTTTTGTAGTAACCTGTCCATAACATTTTGAGATATCGTGCTATATATCGTTTTTGGCCCTATCACTCAATGATGAAGAATCACTTAAATGATTCACTAAAACCCAATCGATTTGTCCTTGTCACACACTCAACCTGTCCACCGAATTTCATCCGAATCCGTCCATAACTCTTTGAGATATCCTGCTCACAGACAGACAGACAGACAAACGAACAAACGCTGGTGAAAAACATAAACTCCGTCCACCTTCCGTGATGGAGGTAATAATCCTGTTGCACTGCAGAATTATTGACTCGGCAAATGTTTTATTTCCCTTGTGCAGCTGGTTTTATTGTATTTTTTTCTTATTGAGGCCCTACTGACTGCTGAAACTTGATGGTAAAATTTTGGCTTGGTATTCTAGCCACGGTTTATGGTAGTACTGTTGTTAAGGTATTTTTATTTCTTTATTTTATTTTTGGTTGTAAATGTCCCAAGAATTAATGAATGAATGATCGTTTTTTTAAAGGCCATTTTCCCCGCTAGAGCGGGGGTTAGCGTTGCGGGCCCCCTGACAATCATGGTTCCCTGTTTGAGGCAATGTTTTTATGGCCGGATGCCCTTCCTGACGTCAACCCTTAGACGCCTCTTACGGTGCGCAAGGATACGGTGTACCTATTCTAAATCGGGGTACACACCGGGATCATTCATCCCAGCAAGCTGGTACTCAATTTACCGACCTCGGAAGGATGACAGGCTGAGTCAACCCCCCTGGCGTTAATTCAGCGATCGACCGGGATTCGAACTCAGGATCCCAAGACTGCGCCCTAACCACTAAGTCAACACCAGGCTGTAAATGTCCCAAGGTTCAGAGTTATTATCCTGTTCTCCATGCAGCGGGATACTGTTTTACAGGTGTGTGCTTGTGTCCAGGCCGTAACTTTTTTTCATCATTTGAGCATTTGTCATCAAATTTTCAACAAACACTTATGGGAATAGGGAAAACACTATTTAATAAATTTTACTTTTTCTTATTATTTTTCTTAGCTTTTGTTTTTGGCAATTTTAAAGTACAAAGCGGCTATGGATGGACTGCATTTTGAGATGTTTACTCGTTATTCTTTGTAAAAAAAACAAAAAAACAAAAAAAAAACAATTGGGGCTGAATTGGATTTTTCAGCCTGAAAGTTGAGTTGAATGGCACCATGTTGATTGCCTCTGAGGCATTATACCTGCCCACCTACGGCCTTTTCCCATCGGAGCCATGCTACGCAAGCCATATGCGATTTCTGCTCCTATTGTTATATTTATGTCCATGTTGACAGATCAAAGCGGCTCAGTTGAGGCAGCCTCAGAGGGTCAGGAGCAATTCCATTTCCTCGATAGTGCAACATCAACATTACATTCTCTACTGAGATGAAATGTAAAGAATAAAAAAAGGCTGAGAAGTAACGAGGGTGTGAAGGTCAATCGGAATATTTGTTGTAAGTTGTGTAAACGAGTCGATGCACAGGACCAAGCGGGACAATCTGAATGGATTAGGTGCACCGCAAAGTTGGAAATGAGTTTGCCAATCTCGGGATTCTAAGATTGTATAAACAATGCTTGGGAGGAAATTTAGAAAGCTAAAATGTATTCCTCTCTTTTCTTCCCTCTTTCTCTTTTATTAAAAGGCCATTTGTGGAGGAGCTGACAAAAACAACAATGAAAGCAAACGAGCAACTTCATACAACACACAATGTCATTTAAATAAGCATTTGCAATAAGGGAACCGCAGGCATGACAACAAAAGCCACAATAGAAATGATGCAAAACATGCTAATTGTCTGTTATCGTACCAAGAGGACAAGAAGACCGGAGAGAATAAAAGTGGGAAAGTAAAGAGTCCGTGCATGGGGACTGGAGTTTCATGAAGTTTTTGAAGTCACAGCTCGGAATAAACTATGGTGCCCCCACTCCCATCCCATCTCCCACCATCCTACCTTTTATCACTGAGAAAGACTTTCAGTCTCGGCTTGGAAAGCTTGAGCTGCCCGGATGAGACACCGTTTATCACAAGCTTCTCGATACCTGTAGCTGAATATTCATTCAGCCAAAAAGTATCCAACCATGTATCCAAGAAGGAAACCTATGCACAACTCCAATTCCAATTCCAATGCACAGACAGACCTAAGAACAGTGCCATGTCCTACGAAGATTAATGAAGATTAAGCAGTGCAAGCTTTCCATTCAACAGGGCCTTTTGGCATCCATGGTGATAGAATGGCTGGCAGCATTGTAAGAAATTCCTGGGAGATTGGCACGATGCAAAACAGCAATGCCAAGATAATACTGAACAATCGTAGGTATCGCTGAACACTCAAAACGTTCAACAATATACAGTCGAGGGATATACCTGCAAAATATTATATTCAATATACCTGCAAAAATATCTAAATACAAGTTTTAGATGCGCTCTCTGTGTTCAAACTGTCTGTTGCATCTTTGGCAGAGGTGGGTGAGGCTTAACTAGGATCTTGAATATACTGTTGAGGTTTGGAGATTGTACATATAACATCATTAAAGGTTAAAGGTTTGCCCCCTATAGTTAGTCCACAAGCAACACGTAGGCCCATTAGAATTAGTTATGTCATAGTATGTGTAAGAGTAGGCCATTTCCCTAGTGATATCTGCGTTGTGTAAAGAATTAAGCTTAGGTCATTTTCATTTTGCGGCCACCCTCCAATTTACACCTATGGGCAAACTCGATCCCGCACCCCATTTTGGCTGATCCCTCCGTGTGTGGTGCTTTGGCTGCCAGCAGCATTAGCTGCCCTTTGCTCGCTCAAACTAGTCGGGTAACCACGAGGTAGGCCTGGAAAGAGGGAGGAGCGCAAGGGTTGAGGTGTGGCCGCGTCAAGCAGCGCGTCAGGAGGCGGTGACGGTAAGAGCAACAGCCAACCAGGGCTGAGAGGGCATGGCTTGATGGGGCGTGGCAAGAAACGTCTGGTGAGTTCCAGAGGGTTCCAAGGGCGTGGCAATAAAGCCCTTGGCGCGAGGCCCCCACCTGAGTAGTTGAGAGATGAGAAGGGATGCGCAGTTCTGATTCGAGTTGTGAGAGAGTACTGATGAGAGAAGGACTTGCTCGCAGAGGACTCGTTGGGTGAATTGCGCTGTGTATGAGAACTGATCCGGAGCACTCGTGTGAGAACTGCAGTAAGAGGACTGGCGTGCACACGACAGTTCGAGCCTTGATTGAGAAGCGCATTGTTCGCGTTTATTGAACTATTACGAACTATTCGCTTTTTACGTACGCGGCTGAGCCGCAAGTGTAACCGCCGAAGCCAGCCTACCGTTCACCCTGTGATAATCCCGTGCACAAGAACGACATGTGGAGAGCTCCTGCCGTCTTTCTTCGTCTCCTTCGCGGTGTGAGTTGGGGACCGGAGGAAGAGCTGCCTGGACGCCATCCCTGGACCATCGACCTGTTCGTCTGCAAACCCCGTGTGAGTGTGTCTGAGTGTGTGACGCGCCCGTTTGTCCAGGGATAAGTTAATACTGTTTAAGGCTGCACTGTGTATTCTTCTTCTTCTTATTGTACAAAGTGTAAATAAATAGTGTTATTCCTTCCTTCCAAATTCAACCGTTTCAGTCATTTCCATCATTGGATAAGCGTGGCACGATTACGAACCGCTTGGATCGGGTTAGTCCTTGATAACGGCTCGGGTCACGGTTTCGCTACCGCTCGGCATTTCCACCAACACCCGTGATTCGGGCCGGGCTTATTTCCTCGTTTCCGGTCAGCGTTATTACATAGGTAATAGCGAATTCATCGTCCTAAAACCCTATTTAATGCTGTCCGGGAAGGACGTCATAGGTCCCGGGTCCCATCGGCTAGTCAAAGACAAGGGGACTAATCCCCCTTTAGTAAGGGGAAAAGGCCAACGCTGAGATCCACAACATTTGGTGTCGGGGAGTGGGATTTGACCCGAAGTGCGCCTAACGCACTCAAAATTACGAGCGGCCAAAATTCAATTAAAAACCAAATTATATTCGTGCCATGGATAACCAAGACGGTCGGATGCCGGTGGGGGTAAATGAGGAGATAGAGGAGGAATTAGAATCAACCCAGGACACCCCGGAAGAAGTGGGAGAAATGGAGGATGCAATTGATGAGGGTGCAGCAGTGGGGGTGGCAGGGGAAGAAAATGGCGGTACCACGCACATGGCGGCGAGGGCTGTGCCCGCTGCGCAAGTGGGGGTGGTGGATATGCAATCCTATATGGACACCTTTATGGTGCAAATGAGGGCTTATATGGTGGAGTCAGAGCATAGGATGGATGCTCGGAGTGAGCGATTGGGAAATCAAATTGGGGGATTGAAAAATGATATGGGAGAAATGAAAAACGGGTTAAATAATTTGGAAAGCAAAATGGGTGGCCAAATGAAAGAAATGAAAGACGGGTTATTGGGGTTTGGAAACGGAATAAGTGGCCAAATAAAAGAGATGGGGAAAGACATAAGGCGCAGGTCGAGCGGGAAAGTCACATTTGTACGCGACGGGGTAACGCAATGTGAGAAACGCGTGGAGAGCGGGGTAGAGCCGAGCGCAGTTAAAATGACTGGTATAGAAATCGTGACACGGGGTATGGAAAAGCCGACGGCCGCCGAATTGGAAAATTGTATTTTATGTGCGCCAGCGGTCGTCGAGCTTAATAAAGAAAAATAAATTATAGTGGAAATTGGGGATGAAGAGACGGCAGAATTAGAAATTCAATCGGAGGAAAAGATGGAATACGTGCAAAGTCCGTGTTCGCATTGTGATGTTGTGCTGCCTAACCAAAATGAAAGTTTGCAGGTGCGGTTGGAGAAGAGCATTCCGAAGGTGAGTAGGAGCGTGTATGGCGCGAAAAGGTTTGACGCGAAAGTGTTTGGTGCGAAAAGATTTTTCGCGCGCTTGGGATCGCGACGTCACCCGGGCGCTTGTGGAAGGTCCGTGGTGCGCTGTGTGAAGGTGAATGGCGCGCGTGTGCGAACAGCACCGGAGCGCGAGTGTGTTACAGAGTGTGAGGAAGAATGCACAATGGAGTGTATGTGGGAGGAGTGTGTTGAAGAAGAGTGTGAAACGGAGTGTGGAACGGAGTTTGACACAGAGTGTGAGATGGCCGAAGAGAGTGTGCTGGAGTGCACACCAGAGCGCGTGATTGGGTGTGCAGCCAGAGAGTGCACACCCGTGGGTAAGTGTGCGCTGATGGGGTGTGTGCAGGAGTGCACACCCATGGGTGTTAGAGGATGTATCTAGAGAGTGTACGCGATGGTGTGCGATGGCCAAGTGTGTTACGGAGTGTGTAACAGAAGAGTGTGTGATAATGGAGTGTGTGAGTGCGCCTGAGTGGTGTGCATCGGAGTGTGCGGGGAACGAGTGTGCACAAGAAAGTGCAATAACGGAGTGCAGGGGATGTACGAGAGGCAGTGGAGCGCCGCGTTGTGCGAGTGAGAAACGGGTTGCGTGGTGTGAGAATGCGACCTGGGCATCGACGCAGACCTGGGGGGGGGGGGGGGGGGGGGGTTAGCGCTTAGGCCGACGTATAGCCGACGCGAGCTCTCTGGGCGTGGTGCGCTGTGTGTGCTGCAGGGACCGGCGGGGATCGTTGCCGCGGCGGTCTCGCAAGGAGCGCCGTGCACGATTCGTGCCGGGCCCCGCCCTGTATGGTCGGTGGCGTGCCTTGATGAAAGAGGCAAACGGCACATTTCCAGGGGAGGAAGGAGGGGTCGGACCTCGCCCCCTGGCGGGCGCGGTGCTCCGACCGGGGGAGGTTGGGCCATGGTGCCGGAGACCGGAAGGCTCCGCGCCGAGATGGTGCCTGGAACCTTGCCCCAAGTATGCCTCCTCCCCAGAATCGAAAATGCCGGACGGACCCAACCAACAGTAGACCAACCACCCGCATGCATTGCTCGGCTTTACGAAGCCGAGCTGTAATGACAATGTATTGCCGCACGGAGAGGCTCGAGAGTAGTGGACTAGTAGTGATGGTGAATGGTAGCTTTACCATTCAATTGGGGCACATGAGCTATAGATTATGGGGATGGCAGTGTGAACTAGCCGAGGGCATGCTAGGATATTGTTAGGGATTTAGAGATGACAGTAGGGATGAGATTTAAGTAGTGACTTTTGTACCGGTAGAGGGGACGTAGTCAGATTAGATGGATGATAATGACTAGGGAAGTGCTTAGTGTAAGGGAAGACGGGAAAGCACGAGTATTAGGGGAAGTAGTTAGTTAGATGATGCTGTGTGTATGAGCTTGAGAATGAGAATCTTTGTGGTAAGCGTGAGCAAATGAGGAATTGAATGAAATTGTTTGTGGATGAACTTGCGCAAATGAGGCATTGGTCGGGGATGGCCAGAGAAAGTGTATAAGTGATGTATTGCGGATGTGTGTAAGTGTGTTGAGTGATTGACTTGCATGGTGTGCAAGTGGGGGAACAGTTGTGTGGAATAAATGGTGTGGAGTAAATGGTGTGGAGTAAATGGTGTGGAATGAGTGGTGTGGAGTGCATGGTGCGAAGGAGTGGATGGGGAAAGATGGACCCCTTCACGAGTACCCGGGGAGGGTAGTTTAAAGTTAGGGAGACGGTTTAGGTAAATTGTTGGATATTGACAGCTGTGGTGCGTGTAGTAGCAATGTAGTGCTTGGATGGGTGCATGAGACTGTGGAAAAGGCTGGGCGTGTGGGCTTAATTGGTGAGTATAGTTATTGGGGCTCTCCGCCACTGGTAGTCTGTCGGCCAGGTGAGGCCGCAGGTAGGCTCTGGGAGCCAGCCAGTCAGTTAGAGTCAGAGTAGTGTTCAGTGGGGCCCGAGGATCCTAGGAGAGGACCCGGGTACCCCAATGCCAGAGAGGGCATCAGAGGGGTGTGAGAGCCAGGAGGGGCCTTCCCCGGTTTAGGGTAGTTGTAAGGAGCATGGTAAGCTCGGGTGGAGCCTTCAGTGGCGGAGGTGCGCATGTAGTTGGACCTGCTAGCGGAGCCACACGACCCAGCCCCGAAATTGTGCGAAGGCACAGTCGTGAAAAATTGTGGGAGTGAGACCCCAAATTGGAAGAGCACCACAGGGTGGGTCAATGGGAATTGGTTTTTCGAACCACATAGAGTAAAGATGGCCAATTGGATTGGCAGGGCAAGACCCCGGGTAGTGTAACTGTGTTAATCTCAGAGTATAGTTAGGATGAGAAATCACTTCGCACCATCCACATCCACTCACCAAGGTGACAGGACTCCACACCAGATTTTGTGAGCTGTTTGGAATGTAAGACGCATCTTGACGTGAAAGGGACATTGTGTGATATTCCATCTCTTCCTTCTTGGGAGGGATTGGATGACGAATTTGGCATATAGTACATGGGCTTATGTTGGGAAACCAAAGTTTGTGGACCGTTTTGCTAGATTCTTGGCAACTAGGCTTAAATCACTCTAAATAGCATATTAAAAAAAAAATTGCTGTTGCCAAATTTTCACGACATCTTCATGGCGGCCATCTTGGATTTCAAGATGGCCACCATTTTGGACCTATTTTGCCTTATATCTCACTTATTAATCAAGGTATCAGCACAAGAATAGTGTCCTTACCCACATTTTCGGGGTCAAGGAAGACAATGGTGATAATCAAATTTCAGCTGGATGGCCAACATCTTTATAATTTCAAGATGGCCGCCATTTTTAATCAAAGTATGAGCAAACATAGCCTAGTGTCTTAGTCTGAGACAATTGATGAAGACTAGTTGTGGTGGCTCGCAACCATCATAGACTTAAGCCTTTTCTGAAAGCAATGCTACAGTTTGTTAATCAGTTTGTTTCATCAAACAACTCCTATCAAAAATCCAAACGACGGGCTCTCTACTGATCAAACACAATGTCATTCCCAATAGGCTGGGCGTCAGTGTTGCAGCATTTCTCCAAATCAGCATCACAGTTACACAATTCGGTACAGACTACATTCCTAGCTTTGCATGAACACCGGCGTGAACACAATTTGCTAGGACTCTTTGCAGCTCGTCCACAGCCACAGCGAACAAGTTGGAGAATTGAGGCTGGAGCAATTGCAACCTGCGTCAGGACTGGTCTCAATTCGCCTCCAACAGTTTCCCATCCCAAGGTGTTTGGGTCGATCACAGTTGGATTTAGAGTTAGATCTTGTGCCCACGTGTGTGCTTGCAAATGAGCACGCTGGACATGCTCTTTCCAGGCACCAGCAGTTGGTGTTAGTTTCTCGACTCCCTGATCAGCCTTCGGCTGGCGGAATAGGTGCCATCGTAGTTCAGCAGCACTTCTTATTGTGACACCTTTCGGACAGAAGAGGCGACAGAAATACTCTTCACATCCTTCTAGGACAGCATCAGATGGTTTATCACCCTCTCCAAGCTGAGCAATTGCTGACACTACTGTTTGACTACTTTCAGTGAATGCCTTGAAGCAAGTTGTTTTACTCTTCCCCTGAATGTGGCCAGTGGTGTCACAGCCGGTGAGAGCATGCCAATTAACAAGTGCTTTTGCCCTCTGAGCACCAAGCTGTTCATAGATTGGCCTTAGTAAGATTTTCCGACGGTTTTTTCCAGTGCCCATGATAACTGCAGCATCACTTCCTAGGTCATCACTTCGACGTAGAGCAAGTAACAACACATCTGTGTCTGGGGAATAGATACTCACAATGAATCCTGTTTTCACAAGTTGCACTGCATGCAAAATCATGAGTGTGTCAGCTTCCTCCTGGCTACTGACCTCTTTAGCAATTTCACATTCAAAATTGCTCTGGACACTTCTCCTTGTCACCGTTACAATCTGCATGGAGGATCTACTGTTGATCAATCTATTTGCCAGGAAGAGTGTCAGTGAATCCTTTGTGACATTACTAGCAAGGAATGACTTGGTGTCCTTGATTTTGGTTTGCTCATCAACAATATAGTTTTTCACTGCCTTGGTCTTGCCTCTATGACGTTCTCTTGTTCCTTCCTTCAATGATGCATCAATTGTGTAATTGTCAAACACAACCCGAAGCTGCTCATAAGCACGTCCTCTGCATTCGGCTAGCTGTACATACGCTGTGCCTAGCTCCTTGCAGTTCTGAAATTTCTCGACACTCATTAATTCTTGCAATAGCGCCATTCCATCAACAATTAAGCATGTCCTGGGTCTTTCTTGCACATTCTCAGGGTGTTCTGCAAGTTCTTCAGCATGGTCACTTGAGTTTGTGTCATCACTGGATTTCATAAGACCCTCCAGGAGTGATATGATCTTGCTCTTGTCGGTGGTGGGGTGGACCATTCCATTTGGCTGGAGAAGAGTTCTATTGGTATTGGACAGTTCATGTGCCCCTACCACTTCCTCTAGATCCACTGCTTCCCTCGATGACCTTGCAATGACTAGTAGTCGAGCAAACAGGGATGTCGTCACTTTCAGTGCCACTACCTCACTACCAGTTTTCACCAACAGGTCTTTGCCAACCGAATTCCAAGATGGCAATTTCAATTTGGTCATTGTCGACCACAGGTTTTGGTTTCCCTTTATTCTCTTTTCTACAAATGCACTGTAAGCCTCCTGTCCGAATTTCTCTGCATTAAGAATTCCTTCCTCCACAGTTTTAGGAATCACCTCATTGGTCAACAACTTGAACAGGCAGGTCTGAAACACATCCTCAGAGTTGTGCAACTTGAAAATGTTGCATTGGAGAAGTGTTGCTTTCAGCTTTGCAATTGATCGTTCCTGGTAGGCTACTTTGTTGGATGAAAGGCCATGATGCCTATCAGTTTTCTCTGAAGACACTCCAGCCAGGTGTTCCATTTCCTTTGATATGTGAGCGAGCTCGGGGGCTGTCAGACAGAACTTCTTAAGTGTTGCAGCTGTGGATGTTATTCCACTGATCCCACCATGTCCTTTTGCTGATACCTTGATTAATAAGTGAGATATAAGGCAAAATAGGTCCGAAATGGTGGCCATCTTGAAATCCAAGATGGCCGCCATGAAGATGTCGTGAAAATTTGGCAACAGCAATTTTTTTATTTTATATGCTATTTAGAGTGATTTAAGCCTTGTTGCCATGAATCTAGCAAAACGGTCCACAAATATACATAAGCCCATGTACTAATAGTGGGGATAGAAAAGACAAGACGTAGCGACGAATTGTGAAGTGTAAATACGGGGAGGGGCAAGGGTAGTGTAGGCTGACATGGGGGGCTACGTACGGCTAGGGACGAGCTTTCTCCGCTCGCTCCTGCGTGCTCCTCATGTGGCATTGCCTTGTGTTGACGTGTACCCTTGCGCCCTTTCCTCCGCTGACTCCCTGCTTGTCTTTCCTCCCCACCCATGGACCCATTTTTTTTGTTGAGGGGAGTGTGCAGGAACCCTGAGCTGTGTGGCTGCACTTTTGCACTGCACTCTGCTACCTCTTGTTGCACCAGTACACCTATGGACCACACGTTCTGTGGCCTGGCACCTTTTGCTGGGGCAGACAATTGCTGCAAACATTATCTTGCCCTGCGGACCACTGGTTTTTAAGTGGCGTCAGTCACGCAGATGGACCATAAGATGGCCCTGCAAATAAAAAACGGACACGGTTTGTGCATTTTTTTATTCCGGTGTGTCAGGAAAGAATATCTCCAAGTTTTATTATGGCACACCAAAGACGAAGCAGGGAGACGCAAGAAGCAGCAGCCCAGCAGCAGCCAAGCAGAAAAAGCCAGCATTTATTGTGAAATGTGCATTTTTGATGATTGTGCATGATTGTGCATATTTGTGCATTTCTGGTATTACGGTGTATTGGTGCAGTGCATTGTGTTTCTCTCCTCAAAATTCTCTCCCACAAAAGAACAGGTCCTGGGTTGTAGAACTGTAAATAATTACATTAGTCTTGTAAATAACATGCTCCCCACCGGCTTTATGTGTAGTTTGAGAATTCTTTCCGCAATTCGGTTAGCCGTGGGTGTGAATCTGTTAGATAGTACACAACGCAGTAGGTGGGACATATCTCGTGTTGTAAAACTGTCGCATACAGGGTGTTAGATTAAATGTAGAGGGGAACCACATCTAAGTGTCACACGGAAATTGAAAGGTAGTCCTGACCCTTGCTCAAAACCGGTCGTGCTCACTTGTGTGGGTTCGGCTTGGGGACGAGCCTGGTGAAGGAGGGGGGCAGTGTTGAGGTTTTGAGATTGTACATATAACATCATTAAAGGTTAAAGGTTTGCCCCCCATAGTTAGTCCACAAGCAACACGTAGGCCCATTAGAATTATGTCATAGTATGTGTAAGAGTAGGCCATTTCCCCAGTGATATCTGCATTGTGTAAAGAATTAAGCTTAGGTCCTTTTCATTTTGCAGCCACCCTCCAATTTACACCTATGGGCAAACTCGATCCCGCATCCCATTTTGGCTGATCCTGCCATGTGTGGTGCTTTGGCTGCCAGCAGCATTAGCTGCCGTTTGCTCGCTCAAACTAGTCGGGTAACCACGAGGTAGGCCTGGAAAGAGGGAGGAGCGCGAGGGTCGAGGTGTGGCCACGTCAAGCAGCGCGTCAGGAGGCGGTGACGGTAAGAGCAACAGCCAACCAAGGCTGAGAGGGCATGGCTTGATGGGGCGTGGCAAGAAACGTCTGGTGAGTTCCAGAGGGTTCCAAGGGCGTGGCAATAAAATCCTTGGCGCGAGGCCCCCACCTGAGTAGTTGAGAGATGAGAAGGGATGCGCAGTTCTGAGTTGAGTTGTGAGAGAGGACTGATGAGAGAAGGACTTGCTCGCAGAGGACTCATTGGGTGAATTGCGCTTTGTATGAGAACTGATCCGGAGCACTCGTGTGAGAACTGCAGTAAGAGGACTGGCATGCAGACGACAGTTCGAGCCTTGATTGAGAAGCGCATTGTTCACGTTTATTGAACTATTACGAACTATTCGCTTATTACGTATGCGGCTGAGCCCAAGTGTAACCGCCGAAGCCAGCCTACCGTTCGCCCTGTGATAATCCCGTGCGCAAGAACGACACTTGGAGAGCTCCTGCCGTCTTTGTTCGTCTCCTTTGCGGTGCGAGTTGGGCACTGGAGGAAGAGCTGCCTGGACGCCATCCCTGGACCATCGACCTGTTCATCTGCAAACCCCGTGTGAGTGTCTCTGAGAGTGTGACGGCCCGTTTGTCCAGGGATAAGTTAAGACTGTTTAAGGCTGCACTGTGTATTATTCTTCTTATTGTACAAAGTGTAAATAAATCGTGTTGTTCCTTCCTTCCAAATTCGACCGTTTCAGTCATTTCCATCATTGGGTATTGGGGTAAGCGTGGCATGATTACGAACCGCTTGGATCGGGTTAGACCTTGATAACGGCTCGGGTCACGGGTTCGCTACCGCTCGACGTTTCCACCAACACCCGTGATTCTGGCGGGGCTTATTTCCTCGTTTCCGGTCAGCGTTAGTACTTAGGTAATAGTGAATTCATAGTCCTAAAATCCTATTTAACGCTGTCCGGGAAGGACGTCATAGGTCCCGGGTCCCGTCGGCTAGTCAGACAAGGGGACTAATCCCCCCTTGGTAAGTGGAAAAGGCCGACGCTGAGATCCGCAACAATACTATACGAATCATCATCTCCACCACCTAAGGTGGATGGAGGTTGTTTTCACCCCTGTCTGTTTGTGAGTAGGATATCTCAAAAACCTGTGGACAGATTCAGACCAAAAGTTGGTGGACAGATTGCGTGTGTAACTAGGAAGAATTTATTAGAGTTTGGTCAAAATCCAGATCTGTATCCGGATAGTATAAATTTCTAAGTGATTCTTCACCGTTGAGAGATGGGGCCAAATATTATATATACTATGACATGATATCTCAAAAAGTTGTCGATGGATTATGACAAAATCTGGTGGATAGGTTGGGTAGGTGATGAGAACAAGCCCATGAGGTTTTCGTTCAAATACAGATGCAGATCCGGCCTATCAGTGGGATACAAAACGTAAACTGTTCAGCCTGACGGAGGTATGCGCACTACCGAGTGCCGTTCTAGTTTTCAAATGTCGTATCACACAACAGGATGGTGCAGTGGTAATACACTACCTTTGAGCTATCTATCCTGGGTACGATTGTTGGCCCAATTATAAACCGTCATCCTGGTGTTTCGCATGCATTGTGAGGCATCCTCGTGTGCCGTCCCTCAAATGGATGTTAAACTGGGTGTCCCACCTGCCAGCATTAGTTGGTGGATAATAAATTTCCCATGTTGTCCTTTTTGTGGAGTAGGCCAGTTATCGCCAAGATCCTGAAAATTTTTCAGACTCCTCCCCTAATTGGCTGCAATTGACGTGAGCCATTTCATGAAAGATTTTGGTCAATCTACCTACTGTCTCCATTCCTGCAAGAAGGTGGGATTAATTGGGTCCATTTAAAAATAAGAAGTTGTAGAAGTAGAGTTTCAGGTACAATATAATTTGTCAGAGTTTTGAGTTTTATTCCAACTTCTTGTCATTGATCTTTTAAAATATCTGACATTTCCAAGTGTTTTGTCTTATTGTGATTTTAATTTTTATGGTTCATTTGATACATATGCACTTTCCTAATGACTATGCATTGTATTTATTTTGGGTAGAGGTCCAAAGTTTATTTAGTTTTTGCATTGTATTGTTTCAAATCCATGTTTTTTGTTTTTTTTTTCAAATCCATCACCACATTTTCCAGGTTACCAAAGATAGGGTCCACCTAAGCAGCACGGCTTTGAATAATGAATTCTTCAATTTTGCTGCAGCAGAGTGGATGCAGCGTCTTGCCGAAGGTAGGTATACATAGCTCAATCTCCCCATGCCTGTCTTCACCAGGCACCCCCTTCTATCTACAGTGGCCTGCAAAAGTATTCATCCCCAACCAATAATGCCACATTTCGATGAATTATGTCATCGAGAAACGATTTTTCCAAATGAAGTTTTTCATTCATAACTGAAGAGATCAAACTTGACACTTTTATAGTTGAAGGAGGTTACATGGCAGGAATACCTCCAAAAAGCATGTACAAATCAAAATTCACTGGTTGTAAAAGTATTCAGCCACTTAGGTCAGTACTTGGTAGAAGCAACCTTTGCAGCAATGACTGCTGGGAGTCTTTTTGGGTCTGTCTCTACCAGCTTTGCACAGTGAGATGATGAAATATTTGCCAATTCTTCATGTGAAAATTGCTCTAGTTCTGCCAAGTTTAATGGGGATCGTTGATGGACTGCAATCTTCAAGTCTCGTCATATCGGTTCATTTGGGTTCAAGTTAGGACTTTGACTGGGCCACTCAAGAACATTTATTTTCTTCTCATTGAGGAACTCCATTGTGGCTTTAGCTTTGTGCTTCAGATCATTGTCCTGCTGAAATGTGAATCTCCTACCCAGTTTCAGATTTATGGCTGACTCAAGCATGTTTTCATCAAGGATCCTCCTGTACTTTGCACCTACAATTATCCCTTTGATCCTGACAAGCTTTGCAGTCCTGCTGATGAAAAGCAGCCCCATAACATGATGCTGCCACCACCATGTTTGACAGTCGGGATGGTGCTGATTGGGTGATGTGCAGTATAAGGCTTGCGCCAAATTTATCGCTTTGAATTTCGACCAAAAGGTTCAATTTTTGTTTTGTCTGACCACAAAATGTTTCTCCACATATTTGCAGTATCGATTAGATGCATCTTTTTCAGAAATGGCTTCTTTCTTGCCATCTCTCCATAGAGGCTTGTTTCGTGAAGGAAACGGGATATTGTTTATTGATGAACACTGACCCCCATCTCTGACGTAGAGCCTTTCAGATCTTTCAAGGTCGGTGTTGGATTTGCAGTGACTTCGCGAACCAGTTTCCTGCTTGCCCGACTGCTGAATTTGGCTGGGCGACCTGATCTGGGTAGAGTTTGGGTGGTATGATGCGTCTTCCACTTAATGATGGATTTCACCGTATTCAAAGGGATAATGAGTGACTTTGAAATCTTCTTATAACCCTCTCCTGAATGGTGCTTCTCCACCATTTTATGTCTGACTTCTTTGGAAAGCTTCTTGGTCTTCATGTTTGCCTTGTTGGTTGACCCACTGAATTCCTCTTTTAACTCATTAGATAGGTGGGGGGTGGGGGGGGGGGGGGAGAGCTTAAGTTTTAAGTGAAACCACTGATTATATACAGGTTAAACCTATTACACATATTTTGTAACCGTTCAAACAAACAATTTGCTCCTGCAGTGATTTAGGATTATTTCGGCAAAGGGTTTGAATACTTTTGCAACTGAGAATCATCTGATTTTCTCTGTTAATGCAACTTATTCACATTTTATCTCGAACTTATTTTTTTTCATCTCTCTCTCTGTCTTGTCTCAAATATTATGGATAGAAAGGGTCATATACATATTAGAATTGGAATGGAAAGAGTGTATCGGAGCTTAGTTGGTGAGGAGGTTGGGTAAAGGGGAATGTTTGAGCCAGGAGGGAGTTGGTGCAGTTTGTTTATCATGCCATCTTTTTCGTATGTAATATGTGCATTGCCCCAAATGCTAACAACTCTGGCTAATATAAGTGCTCCCCTCTGACTCCTTCTGATTGATTTACACAGTGATTTGATTGTTATTCGCAACATTTCTAAACACTCATTGTGGCCTTTTGCATAGAATTCCAAACATGTTTTGAAATATCTCTGCAGGGGAGTTTGTCCCAGAGACTCAGATACGCAAAAAGCAAGACAAAGACAAGCCCACTGAATCGTGGAAAGAGGTGTTCTTTGAAGAATATTATGGTGAAAAGTAAGTCGTTTGTTATTGTTTTTTATTGTTTTTTTTACATCTACAGGAAGGTGTGGAGGTAGTGTACTGGACTTTAAGCTGTCTTGTCTCGGTTCTTATTCTTGACTCGACTATAAACTTTTGGATCGGTGCTTCACAGGTGGGACGCTGTCTCCCAAAGTGTGCCTTCCCTGGGATGGACGTTAAACCGGGTGTCCCATTTGCTTGCAATATTTGGTGGATGTTAAAGACTCCACAATGTCTTTTGCGAAGAGTTGGCGAGTTATTGCCGGCATCCTGAACAAATTACAAATTATTGGCCAAATTGCCTTCATTCAAACGTAATGCAAGTCAGAGTCTTGGGACAAAAAACACCTTCTCCGACCAACCTTGCAAAAAGGTGCCAATAATTGGGGCCTTTAATCATCGTAGTCATAGACAGTAATTTTTGTTAGAAATGTTTTTTTGGGGTGGAAAGAGAGCTCTGAGGTAGTGCGCACTCACTTGAGTTGTCTAGTCCGGGTTAAATTCATGACGCAATTATAAATTGTCGCCCTGGTATTTTGCAAGCAGGGCGTTGCATCAATGAGCCCACCGTCCATTGGATGGGACGTTAAGGTGGGGAGTTGTCTACCAGCTTCAGTTACTGCTAGTGGACGTTCATGATGAGTGGGCTTTTCTCCTTGGAATCTTGGCGGAACGCAAAATTCCTGCCTTGACTACCGCTGGGAAAGTAACGATAAACCAAGCACTATAATGTCTTTTTTTTTTCTTTTTTTTTTACCACAAGACTGTTTTGTCAGCATGCAACCTGCCCTCAGGCAGAACACCTGAGGGTGAGAAAGGAAGAGAGAGAAAGAAAGAGAGAGAGAGAGATGGAGAGTGGGCAATCGAGGGGTAGAGAAGGGGGGAATGGATGAGAGCGAATGAATGGGAGAATACCATTAGTTGTGATTTGTAATACATTTGTTTTTGTTAATCGCAGGGGTTGGTGCTTACCCACACATTAACCCAACAGTGAGGTGACTGCTTTTGCCTTGTAGTTTGATTTTCGTTGAGTTTGGAAGCTGGACTACCACTCTGTCTACTTTACCTTCTTGATGGGACATTTGCTGCAATGTGATAATGCAAAGAATATTGCTGCGGATTCGGGGTTCGGCACTCCAGTTACCAGGGGGGGGAGGGGGGGGGGGTTAATCCCCTTGTCTTTTAAGCTGGCCGTTCCCCCAACCCTAGAAGTTATAACGCTCCTTCCGGTCGGGAGTAGCCAGGGTGATTGGTCAATGAAGTCTCAAATACCTGAGTGCTACCCCTGGCCGTGAAGCAGGGGGATAACTCCTGCTCGGACCGCGGACAAGATGGAATTTGCCGAGCGGTTAGCAATCCGAAGCCCGAGCCGTTAGCGGTTGACTAACCCGATCCTGAGCGATTGCCGAAATCGTGCCACGTATATTCAATTGTGAAAAGACTAAGACGATCGGACAGAAGAAACCAAAGTAAGGAAGAACACAGGAATTTATTACCACAATAATTAAAGAGGAAACGGAAGGGTAAATGTACAAGGGAAGAATAAGAAGCAGACACAGGCCAACCTTATACAGTCTTAATTATCACGCCCAGGACAACACAAACAGACTTACACGAAAGGTGTAATGGTGGCAGGGAGGGAAGGTCCAAGCAGAAGGATGGCGTGGGCTCCAGCTCCGATCCACGCTCCACCCCGGTCCACGCTCAGGTTCCGATCCATGCTCCAGCTCTGCGGCGAAACCCGGCAGGTAGCGCTGCTCGTATATTGTTGCACGCGAGCGGACCTTACTTAGCGGGGTTCATATATCGGGGAAGGTATTCAGCTTTCTCTCTCTCTCAACGTTCATAACGTGCTGCAGTTCAACAGAAGTCCCCGGCGCAGTCCGATACAGTTGGTCGCTCCCTGCGCAGTTCGTAATCATCAGCATCCCCCAGCGCAGTTCTAGGTAATCGAGCTCTTTTGGCGCAGTTCGTATCAAGCAATGGTTCCCTGCGCAGTCCGTAATCAATGGCCTCCCCTGACGCCGTCCGTAATCGGGCTTTGCGCTCGCGCTTAAAGCTCGCGCGTTGAAATCAAGCCGCCTTCATAGGGCTACGCCCACTAGCGAGCTTACCTCAGCCCTGGTCGGTCGGCGAGGGCTCGCTGGCTCCACCTTTGAGGATGAGTCGGCGAGGGGGCCACGCCTCCTCCCCACGCTCCGCCCTTCTTCGCCAGCCTGACCGCGTACGCAATGGCGTTTGATGCAGCGAACGCTGCTAGCAAGCAAGCGCTAAGGCGCGTAATAGCAAGAGAGAGACAACCCCCGCCTGTAGGTGCGCATGATGGAGTAGCTTGGAGAGAGAGATCAAAATGCACGGGATTGAAGGACCTATCTTATTTAATTAATGCAACGCAGAGTCAAACTATTGGAAACAGAGCCTTACCTGAAACACATACTAATGAAATAACTGAAAGAGTTCCTATGGTGCCCTGCGTGTTGTATATGGACTAATTAGGGTGCTACCTTTAACCTTTAGAAATTGGGAATATTTACAGGGAATTATTTACAAGGATTATTATTTACAAGTGCCGGTTCTAAAAACAGTAACACTGCACCCTCCCCTTTCTCCAGACCCGTCCCGGGCCGTTTCACAAGCGATATCTTTTACAATTATGTGTGACACTTAGGTGTAGTTACCCTCTCGTGTTAACCTCACCCTGAGTGCGACATTTTAAAAACTAGATATGTCCCGCCTGCTGCGTTGCATTCTACCTGGCAGACTCACGCCCACAGACTAACCGAATTGCGGAATTAATTTTCAAACTAAACATTTAACTGGTGGGGAGCATTATTTACAAAGACACTACTACTATTTGGATTATTTACAACTCGAACCCAGGACCTGTCTTTTGGGAAGACAAAAGCAGAGCTTTTGAAAAGAGGAAAGGTCATGCACTGCACTGTACCGATACACCATACCCACCTGCACAGAAATTCACAATCAAATAATAAAGTGCACTAAAAAGCACAAAAAGCACCACCAAAAAGCACCATCAAATGCACAGTCATGCACATTTCCAAAAATAAACTGGCATCTTCTCCGCTGGGCCGATGGCTGCTGGGCCGATGTTTCTTGGCGTCTTGATGTTCTTTCTTGCGGCCTATTTAATCAATAAAAAGGGCACAAACCGCGTCCCTTTTTTTAAAATTACGACCAGCAGGGGCCAACTAAGGTGGTCCACCTGCTTGGCATAGGTGCCACCTTGACTGTGGTCCGCAAGCAAGATGCTGGCAGCAATGGTTCACGCCAGCAGAGGGGCCAGGCGACAGAATGTGTGGTCCATATATGGTGGGCTTGGCCACAGAACGTGTGGTCCATAGGTGGTGTTAGGCCACAAAACGTGTGGTCCATAAGGTGGGCTTGGCCACAGAACGTGTGGTCCATAGGTGGTGTACCGGTCCAGGCAGGCAAGCAGCGAGGGTGCGGGCGCACAACTGCGACACCTGCACAGTTTACCCTCGGCACACAAACACCATGATCCATGAGTGGGGAAGGAAGACAAAGCAGGGTTAGTGGGGTGCAAGGGCGCAAGGTTACACATCAACACAAGGCAATGCGACATGAAGGGCGCGGGAGAGCGAGCTGAGAAAGCCCGTCCCTACCGTTCGTCACCCCCCATGTCACCTATCCTACCCCTTGCCCCTCCCCGTATCTACACAATTTACAAATCCGTCGCTAACGTCCTGTCTCCCATATCTCCCCTAATCCAAATTGGTCATCAATCCCTCCTAAGGAGGAAGGGATGGAATCACAAACACAATGTCACCCCCACGTCACGATGCGTCCTTCATATACCAAACATTTGCAAAATCGGTGTGGAGTGTTCTCACCTCAGGTGAGCGGATGCGGATGGTGCAAAGAGATTTGCTCCTATCTAATTTCTAAATGACATTAACACACTTTAACTCTACCCGGGGTCTTTCCCTGCAAAACCATTGGCCATCTTTACTCTATGTGGTTCTAAGAACCGAACTCCCATTGAACATACTGTGGTGCTCTCCAATTTGGGGTCTCACTCCCCCGATTCTACTCCCTGTGCCCTCGCACAATTTCAGGGCTGGGTCGTGTGGCTCACCAGCAGGTCCGCTCACCTGCCCACCTCTGCCACTGCAGTTGCCTCCCGAGCTTACCTGCTCCTCACCCTAACCTACCTGGGGAAGGCCCTCTCGCTCTCTCACCCCCTACCGCCCTCTCTGGCGTCGGGCTACCCGGGTCCTCTCCAGAGGATCCTCGGGCCCCATTGGACTCTAAACTGGCTCCCAGAGCCTACCTGCGGCCTCACCTGGCCAAAAGACTAACAGTGGCGGAGTGCCCAACCAATCATTCTCACTAACAGGCCACACGCCCAGCCAATTTCATCTCACTAATGCACCCATCAAGCAGTACTCTGCTACTTTCGCACCACAGATGTCAATATCCAACCACAATTTACCTACTCCCTCTACCTACTTTTAAACTACCCTCCCCGGGTATTCGTGAAGGGGTCCATCCTTCCCCCATTCACTCTTTCGCACCATATACTCCACTCCACATATTCCACACTCCCACTCCACACCAGCCATTCCAGACCATTTATTCCAGACCATTTATTCCAGACCATTTATTCCAACCAACCATTCTCCCTTGCCACCATGCAAGCCATTCACTCAATGCACAATCACACACATCCTCGAAATTCTGCTCATGCACTTTCTACACACACACAACATTCACGAGCAATTCCTCACTTCATCACCCTCACTACAAACACACTGCATCATCTAATCTACCTGGTTTTCCCGCTAACTTAGTGCTTCCCTGTCATCCCTTATACTACTGCACATCCCTCGTCGTTATCAACCATCTAATCTACCTACGTCCCCATTACAGGTATAATGTCGCTACTTAAATCTACAGTTACCTATGGTCATTTTCTAAATCCCTATACATTTATCCAAGCCCTCCCTGGCTAGGTTTTCACCGCCATACCCCATAAATCTATAGCTCATGTGCCCCACACGAATGGTACAACTACCATTCCTATCACTACTACTACCAAATGTCCATTAAACTATGAGCCTCTCGTGCTGGACATGCCTTTTCATAGCTCGACTTCGAAAAGCCGGCTATCTGTGTGGATGGTCAGTCTCCTGCAGGTTGGGTCCATCCGGCATTTATGATTCAGGGGAGGAGGTTTGGTCGGGCCAAGACTCCAGGCACCATCTCGGCGCAAGGCCCTGCACTCCCATGCGCGATGGCCCAGCCTTGCCCGGCCTGAGCACCGCCACGACAAGGGGGCGCCGCTCCGACCCCTTCTCCTTCCCCTCGAACCGGGCCGGTTGCCTTGCCTGGCAAAACGCGGCACCGACCGTGCAGGAGCGACGCGGCCCCGATCCCGGCCGGTCCCCGCAGCACACAAAGCGCACCGCGCTCCAAGAGCTCGCGTCGGCTATATGTCGGCCTAACCGCTGCCCCGGTTAACGTCGATGCTCCACTTGCATGCTCATATCCACTCGCGTCCCTTCCCATACTCGCAAATTCTCGCGCACCTCTCATACACTCCACGCACTCTTTTACTGCACTCTCTCTCTCTGTGATCTCTTCTCCTGCACACCCCATTATCACACACACACCTCCATTCCACACCTTTCTCGCGCACACCCGGGCGCGCACTCTCCCGGTATGTACTCCGTACCACTCGTGGGTGTGCACTCTTGCACATACCCACCCAGCGCACACCTACCCACGGGTGTGCAATCCCCTATTGCACACCCAATCACGTGCTCTGGTGTGCTCTCCCGCACACGCTCCTCAAACAACCCAGGTGTGCATTCCCGCAAACTCGCCACAACCAACTCGCACCCCGTGTCACTCTCACTCAACCCACTTTCACACTCTGTAACACACTCACTCCTCGGCGCACACTTTTTTCTTACACGCGCGCCATTCACCTTCACACAGTGCACCACGGATCCTTCACCAACGCCCAGGGTACGCTGGGATCCCAAGCACGCGAAAATTATTTTTGCGCTAAACACTTTCAAGCAAATTATTTTCGCGCCATATATAGCCCGGCTCACCTTGGCGCTTCTTCTTCCTCGCTCCACCACCTGCAAATCTTTATTCGGGTTAAGCACGGCACCACAATGCGAATACAGACTTTGCGTGCATTCCATTTCTTCCTCCCGCGAGTCCTTTTCTACGTCCGTCTCTTCTGCCCCAATTTCCACTACTAGGGCATTGCCCGTACGTGGGTGCCCGTTCCTTGCCAAAAAAAAAAAAAAACGCTACCCGTACGCTCTACCCCGCCCGTACGCCCGTAAACAAAAAAAACAACGCTCTTCGCTTCCGCCCTTCGCTCTGACTGAATTGGGAGAAATAATGCGCATAAGAAATCGAATTACGTACCGTAATGGCGGTCAGCTCGTAACGCGCTCAGCTCCGCTCGTCTCACATCGGCCACGCCTACGCAACAAAGCGTTCTGTGATTGGCTGCCGGAAGTGAAGTCGTCACTGTCCGGAAGTTCGCAAATCGCAGTTACGATGAATCGTTTTAATTTAATCGCAGTTTGAATTCGTTTTAAAACATAGTTTAACGGCAACATAGTTTTCCAACGTGAAATAAATGAATACGCTGTCAAATGTGCCGTCCGAGGCAGAGTCTGATCGCCACGTTCGGCACACGTGATAGCTCGCTGCTCTCTGATTGGTTGAAGCGTTTTTTGGACATAGCTCGGTAAGTACTTGTCCGATTAATTTAAAACCTTGAAAAGGCACATCCTCGGGTCCCCAGCAATATACCTGGCAAGTTTCAAGTATATCGGACCCGTGGTTGTCGAGAAACAGCGGTCACAGACAAACACACAGACACACAGACACACAGACACACAGAGATTGCTGGAATTATAGATAGATTTGTTTTGATTATTTCGTTTCCTTTAATTTCAATATCTTTTCCCTCGACGACCGCTGGCGCTAATAAAATTTTCTCTACTTCGGCGGTCGCCGGCTTTCCCATACCCCGGGTCGCGATTTCTATACCCGTCCACGTGACTTCGCTCTGCTCCATCTCGCTTCTCCCGCGCTCCTCTAGCCGCGTTACCTCGTCGCGTACAAATGCGACCTCCTCGCCCGCCCTGCGGTTAACCTCCCTCTCAATCTGTTTTATTTCAGACTTGGCTTTGTCCCTCGCTAGCCCCTCGTTAATTTCTTTCATTTGGTCATCCACGTCCTCTAATTGGCCCCCCAATTTGTGCTCTAGTCCCCCCAATTTGCTGTCTAACCCCCCAAATTTGCTGTCTAACCCCTCAATTTGACCTCCCAATTCATTCCTCAACCCCCCAATTTGGTCTCCCATTTGCTCCCCCATCCTATCCATTTCTGCACCCAGTTGGGTCAGGAATAACCTGAGGTCAAACCCCATTTGCACAGCGGCCCCAGCCGCCACCGCGGGCTCGGCCTCCACCGCCATGTGCGCGGCACCACCATTTTGTGTGCCTGCAACCCCCTCTACCGCACCTTCTTCAACCCCCTCTTCCATTGCTCCCACTTCTTCCCTGGGATCCTGGGTTGACTCTAACCCTTCCTCTATCTCCCCCACCGGCATCCAATCGCCTTGATTATCCATGGCACGATTTTAATTTGGATGTTAAATAAAAATTTTGGCTGCTCAAAGTTTTGACCAAATTCTTTCAGATGTATTAAAATTTGGTTCGGGTCCAATCCCACTCCCAGACACCAATTGTTGCGGATTCGGGGTTCGGCACTCCCATGCTAATCCCCTTGGGGGGGGGGGGCTAATCCCCTTGTCTTTTAAGCTGGCCGTTCCCCCAACCCTAGAAGTTATAACGCTCCTTCCGGTCGGGAGTAGCCAGGGTGATTGGTCAATGAAGTCCCAAATACCTGAGTGCTACCCCTGGCCGTGAAGCAGGGAGATAACCCCTGCTCGGACCGCGGACAAGATGGAATTTGCCGAGCGGTTAGCAATCCGAAGCCCGAGCCGTTAGCGGTTGACTAACCCGATCCTGAGCGATTGCCGAAATCGTGCCACGTATATTCAATTGTGAAAAGACTAAGACGATCGGACAGAAGAAACCAAAGTAAGGAAGAACACAGGAATTTATTACCACAATAATTAAAGAGGAAACGGAAGGGTAAATGTACAAGGGAAAAAGAAGAAGCAGACACAGGGCAACCTTATACAGTCTTAATTATCATGCCCAGGACAACACAGATTTACACGAAAGGAGTAATGGTGGCAGGGAGGGAAGGTCCAAGCAGAAGGATGGCGTGGGCTCCGGCTCCGATCCATGCTCCACCCCGGTCCACGCTCCGGTTCCGATCCACGCTCCAGCTCCGCGGCGAAACCCGGCAGGTAGCGCTGCTCGTATATTGTTGCACGCGAGCGGCCCTTACTTAGCGTGGTTCATATATCGGGGAAGGTATTCGGCTTTCTCTTTCTCTCAACGTTCATAACCTGCTGCAGTTCAACAGAAGTCCCCGGCGCAGTCCGATACAGTTGGTTGCTCCCTGTGCAGTTCGTAATCATCAGCACCCCCCAGCGCAGTTCTAGGTAATCGAGCTCTCTTTTGGCGCAGTTCTTATCAAGCAATGGTTCCCTGCGCAGTCCGTAATCAATGGCCTCCCCTCGTGCCGTCCGTAATAGGGCTTTCCGCTCGCGCTTGTATCTCGCGCGTTGAAATCAAGCCGCCTTCATAGGGCTGCGCCCACTAGCGAGCTTACCTCAGCCCTGGTTGGTCGGCGAGGGCTCGCTGACTCCATCTTTGAGGATGAGTCGGCGGGGGGGGGGGGGGGGGCACGCCTCCTCTGCCCTTCTTCGCCAGCCTGACCGCATGCGCAATGGTGTTTGATGCAGCGAACGCTGCTAGCAAGCAAGCGCTAAGGCGTGTAATAGCAAGAGAGAGACAAACCCCGCCTGTAGGTGCGCATGATGGAGTAGCTTGGAGAGAGAGAGAGATCAAAATGCACGGGATTGAAGGACCTATCTTATTTAATTAATGCAACGCAGAGTCAAACTATTGGAAACAGAGCCTTACCTGAAACACATACTAATGAAATAACTGAAAGAGTTCCTATGGTGCCCTGCATGTTGTATATGGACTAATTAGGGTGCTACCTTTAACCTTTAGAAAATGGGAATATTTACAGGGAATTATTTACAAGGATTATTATTTACGAGTGCCAGTTCTAAAAACCGTAACAACATATTATTTTGCATATCCTTACTCCTTTCGTGTAAATCTGTGTTGTCCTGGGCATGATAATTAAGACTGTATAAGGTTGCCCTGTGTCTGCTTTTTCTTCTTCCCTTGTACATTTACCCTTCCGTTTCCTCTTTAATTATTGTGGTAATAAATTCCTGTGTTCTTCCTTACTTTGGTTTCTTCTGTCCGATCGTCTTAGTCTTTTCATAAGTCTCTCCCGGTGTGTACCCTGGATAAGAATAGGTACACCGTATCCCTGCGTGTCGTAAAAGACGACTAAGAGGGTTGGCGTCAGGAAGGGCATCCGGCCATAAAAACATTGCCTCAAAAAGGGAACCATGACAATTACAACTACGTATGGGCAGGGTACAGCCCGAAGTGGAGGTCGGTTTCTGAGGTTTGGGACATGGAATGTAGGGACAATGACAGGGAGATCAGGAGAAGTGGTGGAAGTATTGGTCAGAAGAAGAGTAGACATATGTTGTGTGCAAGAGACGAGATGGAAGGGAAGTGGTGTGAGAATGGTGAAGGGTCGGCAGGGACAGAAATACAAGTTTGTGTGGCAAGGGTGCCTGGAGGGTGTGAATGGTGTTGGTGTCCTGTTTTCTGAGGAGTTTGTAGACAGTGTGGTGAGTGTGGTGAGTGTGACGAGTGAGTGATAGGTTGATGATGGTGAAAATGATGATTGGAAAGCTCTTGGTGAACGTCATCTCGGGATATGCTCCGCAGGTTGGTCGAAGCGATGAAGAAAAGGACAAGTTCTGGTGTGCGATAGAGAAGCTAATGGAAAACGTGAAAGATGAGGAAGTTGTTGTGGTAGGAGGAGACCTAAATGGACATGTGGGAAGGAGTATGGACGGTTTTGACGGAGTTCATGGGGGTTACGGATATGGTGTGAGAAATGGAGAAGGTGAAAGGAATTTGGAGTTTGCTGATGGAGCTGATTTGTTGATTTGTAATACTCAGTTCCAGAAAGAGGATAATAAGCTTGTTACATACACGTCAGGTGGGTCGACGACAACCGTTGACTACCTGATGGTGCGTAGGCGAGATAGGGGGCACCTCCGGGACACAAAGTGATCCCGGGGGAGGAGGCTGTTTCACAGTACCACTTGGTTGTCTGCGACGTAAGGGTGAAAGGTGCGAGGAGAGCTCGGCGGGGTGAAGTACCAACCGAGAATGAAGGTGTGGAGGTTGAAAGAGGTGACAGTAAGGGAGGCATTAAAAGAGAGGCTGAGTAGGGTCGAGGATGATGTGGTTGAGCTTGAAAGTGGTTGGATGTCAATGAAAGCTAGTCTGTTGGGAGCCGTTGGTGAGGTATGTGGATGGACAAAAGGACCACCGAGGCACTCGGAAACATGGTGGTGGGATGATGAAGTTGGAAAGAGGATTGACGTGAAGAGGAAGAAGTTCAAGGAGTGGCA
Organism: Myxine glutinosa; assembly: GCF_964187855.1. Lineage (NCBI taxonomy): Eukaryota > Metazoa > Chordata > Myxini > Myxiniformes > Myxinidae > Myxine > Myxine glutinosa. The sequence goes on along the minus strand of NC_136262.1, from coordinate 60,953,106 downwards.
GAAGGCGAAGGGTACGGGAGCAGAAACAGCAGAGCATGAAAGTTATAAGGCAGCTAGGAAGGCTGCAAAGAAAGAGGTAGCAAAGGCGCAGGAGGCATGTAGGAAAATGTTCGGAGAACGCTTGGATTCGGAAGAGGGTCAGAGAGCGGTATTCAGGATTGCAAAGCAGACAGCGAAAGAGAGGTGTGATGTGATGGGGGTGAGTTGCTTGAAGGATGAAGTGGGACAAATCGTTGTCGGCCCAGATGGAATTAAAGGAAGATGGAAAAGATATATGGAAATGCTGTTGAATACAGAGAATGAATGGGATGGCAACATAGAGAGTAACCCAGTTTTAGGACCGGCAGAGAAGACAACTGAGAAGGAAGTTGAGGAAGCGATAAAAGCAATGAAGGGTAGAAAAGCGGGAGGGCCAACGGGAGTTGTGGGAGATATGTTGAAGGCAGCAGGAAGTTGGGGTGTGAAGAGAATGACAGAGATCTGTAATCTGGTGGTGAAAGAAGGCCGCATTCCAGTGGATTGGGAACTGAGTACCCTCGTCCCTCTATACAAGGGGAAAGGTGACCCTCTGGAGTGTGGCTCGTACCGAGCGATAAAGTTATTGGAGCATGGAATGAAGGTCTTGGAAAGGGTGTTGGAGAGGAGGATAAGGAAGAAAGTGAAGATCGACGAAATGCAGTTTGGATTCATGCCAGGAAGAGGAACGACAGACGCGCTTTTCATTGTGAGCAGTTGCAGGAGAAGTACATGGAGAAGAGGAAGGAGTTGTTTCTTGGGTTTGTTGATCTGGAGAAAGCATTCGATAGGGTATCACGCAAAGTATTGACATGGGCATTGAGGAAGTTAGGAGTGGAGGAATGGTTGATCAGAGTAGTGATGGCAATGTACAAAAGAGCGCGCACACCTGTAAGGACGAAGGACGGGAACAGTGGTGAGTTTGAGGTGAAGGTGGGAGTGCATCAGGGGTCGGTACTAAGTCCACTACTATTTGTAGCTGTGCTGGAGGTGCTGGCTCAGAACGTAAAGGAGGGTTTACCGTGGGAGTTGTTGTATGCAGATGATCTGGTGTTGATTGCGGAAAGTATGGATGGACTGAAGGAAAAGATGAACACATGGAAGGAATGTATGGAGACAAAAGGTCTGAAGGTGAATATCGGAGAGACAAAGGTGATGGCAAGTGGTAAAGCATGTGGTGAGGTGGAAAGAACTAGGAAGTGGCCCTGTGCTGTGTGTAGGAAGGGTGTCGGAGTGAACTCCATTCAATGTACAATGTGCGCTGAGTGGGTTCATCAAAAATGTAGTGGCCTGAGAGGGTCATTAACCAGTGTGGCAGCTACATTCAAGTGTAAGGTGTGCACAGAGGGAGCTGCAGATGGAGGAGATGTTGAGTTGGATCTTGGAGACGGCGTGAAGCTGGAAGGTGTGAAAACATTTTGCTACCTCGGAGACATGCTGAATGGAGAAGGTGGATCAGACTCGGCAACGGTTGCTCGAGTGAGATGTGCATGGAAGAAGTTTCGGGAACTGAGTGGCGTGCTGATGATGAGGGGAGTGTCGTTGAAGCTGAAGGGAAAGGTGTATGCTGCATGTATGAGAAGTGTTATGATTGATGGGAGCGAGACATGGGTAATGAACGTAGAGCAGCAACGAAGGTTGGAAAGGGTGGAAATGCGAATGGTTCGACGGATGTGCGGAGTATCGTTGAGAGAGAGGAAGACAAATGATGAATTGCGAAAGATGATGGGAATAGAGCCTGTGATTGATGCTGTGAAGAGGAACAGGTTGAGATGGTTTGGTCATGTGTTGAGGAAGGATGAAAGTGACTGGTTGAGAAGAGTGATGGAAATGAATGTCAAAGGAAGCAGAGGACGGGGAAGACCGAGAAAGACTTGGCTAAAGATGGTGGAAGAAGAAATGCGGGCAAGGGGGTTAACAAGGAGAGATGCAGAAAATAGGGCAAAATGGAGAAGATTGTCATGGGGACTGCAAGGCTAACCCCCGCTCTAGCAGGGAAAATGGCCTTTAAAATGCATGTTGTTGTTTGTTGTATATCCACCACATTATCTCTGACCATTAAAATAACTCCTCCTTAGCTAATGTTACATAATCCATGTCCATAATATGTTTCCAGGACCAAGTAAATCCAATGTATTGGTAATAATGATGTAAACTTGATGAAAACATTATTATGTGAGGAACAATTCTGATACTTGGCCCATGTTGGACAGCAGAGTCCTTTGAAGCGGGGTCCTGAATGCCAGACCTGTATTTTTATTTTTATTCTTTTTCTTTGTCGTCTTTGTAGTTTAAAAAATATATTTCTTTATTTTTTGTTTTTGTCTCAGATCTGACTTGATGCATAAAGAGCTAATGGAAGATGTTGAAAATGGAGGCGAAGGTCTGGATGAGTTGGAGCCACCTCCATTGAGTCCTATGGTTGCGACCATCCCCAGTGAAGACCTTTTAGATTTTGATGTAGCGGTCGAGCAGGATGGAGCCTACCCTCACCTGTTGAAAGTTGAACCAGAGTTGCCTACTTCAAACTCTTCTACAATACGCTGTCCACCCACTGCACTTTGCACCACGCCTTTGAAGCGTTGCGGATCACGTATCAACAGAGCTGCGCAGCACCACAGGAACAGGGCTTGCTTCAGAAAGGGATGGCGGAGGTTTGGTAGCCAGAAGAGCTGGTTAACCCCAAGATCAAAGTCCATAGAAGGAAAGGGAGTTGGACATTCTGAGAGTCTTTCTGCCAAGGTAGGTTGATTTTTCTATTTTACGAGGGTGGTTCATGATTGACATCTTGGACTTTTCCATGTAGGTCAGGTGTAGAATGCGATTTTGAGCTTGAGTACAATCTTTCTTCTTTAAACTGCCATGATGAACCCATCTTTTTTTTGTGGGGTCGGCCGGGAGAAATGGGCCCGAGTCTTCAAGAACCAGCTGGGCAGGCCTGATGTTCTACTAGTTAGGGCAGGAATTTGGAATTTGACTATGGTACAGGTTATAGGTATTTGGACCATGGGATATTTAACGTCGACCAAGGAATGCTGGCAGACGGGACGCCCAATTAACGTCCATCTGAGGGACGGCACACACATTGATGAATCACTCTGCCTGTGAAACACCGGGCTGACAGTTTATAGCTGGGTCGGGAATCAGACCCAGGCCCAGACAGGTTAGAGGTGAGTGCATAGCCCCCAGGCCATCCTGTCAGCCCCTGTCAAGTACAATATTTGCTGAAGTTAAATGACAGACCAAATTGATGCAGCCATAATTTTGGGGTCTAACGGGATTTGCCATTGGTATGTGGCAAGATCTCATTCACAGTAATAACTACTTTGTATTATGTATTTTATAAACGTACTCACGTTATAGTACCTACTTGATAGACATACTCATGTTGTAGTATGTATTTTATAGACATACTCACGTTGTAGTACCTACTCGACAGACATACTCATATTGTAGTATGTATTTTATAAACGTACTCACGTTATGGTACCTACTCGATAGACATACACATATTGTAGTATGCATTTTATAGACATACTCACGTTGTAGTACCTACTCAATAGACATACTCATATTGTAGTATATACTCGATAGACATACTCATGTTGTATTATGTATTTTATAGACGTACTCACGTTATAATACCTAATCGATAGACATACTCGTATTGTAGTATTTACTCGATAGACGTACTCATATTGTATTCTTTATTTAATAGACAGACTCACGTTATAGTACCTACCCGATAGACATACTCATATTGTGGTATATACTCGATCGACATACTCATATTGTAATTTTTACTCGATAGACATACTTGTATTGTAGTATGTATTTTATAGATCTACTCACGTTATAGTACCTACCCGATAGACATACTCATATTGTAATTTTTACTCGATAGACATACTCGTATTGTAGTATATACTCTATAGACACACTCGTATTGAGGTATATACTCGATAGACATACGTCATAGTATGTACTTTACAGACGTATGCACGTTATAGTACCTACTTGATAGATGTAGGCATGTTGTAGTACTTACTTATAGACATATACACGTTGAAGTACCTACTTAATATATGTACTCACGTTGTAATACGGAATTAATAGATATACTTACCTCTTGCTGAGTCGAGTGGCATGGCTTGTATCAAATAAGCAACAAAGAAAACTGTGTTATGTATCTATCTAATGTATCATACTAAAATATGCAATTTGGTGTCTGTATGTCCAGTGATGCATTCAAGTGTTACGTATCGCATCTCAACCAAATTTGACAGGAGGACTGAGTCAAACGATTGAGGTTGAAGCGATGTCACTTGCCCCTCTCCCAAAGGGGGTTTTCACCCTGGGTGAAATCCGTGTTAAGATATTGCTTATCGTGGCGTTTTCCAATGTCGCTTTTAATAACAAAAGTAACTAGAACAGCACTCAGTAGAGAGCATACTTCCGCCTGGTTGGCCATATCACTCAATGGTGAAGAAGCACTTAAAAATTAAATAACTCATATCCGAATCCATATTCAGATCTTCACCAAAATCGAATCTACTTGTCCTTGTCAGACACCCACCACGTTTCGTACAAATCCATCCACAACTTTTTGAGATATCTGCAATGTATCGTTTTTGGCCCGATCTCCCAATGGTGAAGAATCACTTAAAAAATTAAATTATTCTCATATCCGAATCCATATTCAGATCTTCACCAAAATCGAATCTACTTGTCCTTGTCAGACACCCACCAAATTTCGTCCATATCCATCCCCAACTTTTTGAGATATCATGCTATATATCGTTTTTGGCCTTGTCTCCCAATGGTGAAGAATCACTTTAAAAATTTTGATAAGACACGTGATAAGACTTATGGTCCATTTTCATGCTACAGTCAGTTTCACCAATGAGTGCAGAGATTCCTGGTTCCTACCACCGGGAAAATTCAATGTCCAGCCATAAGGCAGAAAGCTTCTGTAACGAGTGTTTTGGACCGTAGCAGTTAAATTGGTGTGTAATTTCTTGAAGATCGGACAATCATCAATGCCCAGTACTACAGTGCCTTGTTAAATATGCAAAGGAATGAGACCAGCAATACATAGATGATGGCCTGGTATGCTGTCAAGGGCATTACTTTACTGCATGATAATGCTTGCCTTCACATGGCGAATGTGACCGCAGCTAGCCTGGTGGAGATGGGTTGGGTAGTTTTGAATCGTACGTCTCACAGACGGGACTTGGCACCTTGTCATGTTCTTTTCTTTGGAACATGCAAAAGACATCTGTCCTGCACAAATGATGAAAACATCAAAGTTTGTGAAGCCTAAAATGATTTAATCCCACCCATCCCAAATATTTCAATGCAGATATGTTATATGAAATATTTCAATGCAATGCAGAGAGCCTCCTCAGCGTCGACGAGTCTGGCATTTCACTCAGGCCAACTGGCACGGTCTTCAAGCAGCCATCAATCATCTGGACTGGTCTCCCATCTCTACCGCCTCTGACATCAACTCATCCTGGGAATTCTTTCAAAGTAAATTGCTCTCTCTCATGCACAGATTTATCCCATCTCGTCTTCAGTTGTCATACCCTTCCTCCCGTCCATGGTACATGGAATCTTGTGGTGAGGCTGTTGCCCTGAAACAACTTGCTTTCGTCTCCTGGAAAGCAAATCCAACGGAAGGAAATCTCATTTCCTTTCACAAAGCCCGAAACAAGTGTGTGTCCACCCTCAGGAGAGCCAGGAAACAATATCTCACCGTTCTCAAGACCGAACTCTCTTATCTGTCTCCCTCTTCCAAATCCTGGTGGCATCTGGTCAAATCTGTTTCTGGTGTTTGTTCCCCCTCCATCCCCTCCCTCACCTCAAACGGCTTAACGGCTGACTCCGCACGTGAAAAAGCTGAATGCCTCAACTCTGTGTTTGCCTCTAAATCTTGTGTCCCAAACCCATCCCTCTCTGTACCCACCGTATCCAGTCGTACCCAGCTGCTCCTGGACTCTGTGTCCTTTCCTCCTGACAAGGTGGAAAAGTTTCTGTCAACCCTCGACTCTGATTCTGCAACTGGTCCTGACGGCATCAGCCCACGGGTCCTAAAATCATGTTCTTCTGCTCTTTCACTCCCTCTTTCTGTTCTCTTCACCCTCTCTTTTGCTCAAGGTCATCTGCCATCTGCTTGGAAATCAGCCAACATCACCGCTTTGCACAAAAAAAGGTGCAAAAACAGATCCCAGCAACTACAGACCAATCAGCCTTCTCCCAATTATCAGCAAAGTCATGGAATCCATCATTGCTTCAGATATGAAATCTTTCCTCTTCTCCAATGGCTTGATCTCTGATCATCAATTTGGTTTCAGACCTGGTCACTCTACTCTGGACATGCTGCTTCTGCTTTCTCAACAATGGATGGAGGTCCTCAACGCCAAACAGGAAATTAGAGCTGTCTCCCTTGACATTTCACGTGCCTTCGATACGGTCTGGCACCCTGCTCTGCTCACCAAACTCTCCTCCTTTGGTATCCATGGAAATCTCCACGCATGGCTGGCGGACTTCCTCTCTGGTCGTAGTCAACGTGTGGCCCTGAATGGGTTTCTCTCATCTTCTCTTCCTGTTCAGGCTGGAGTTCCCCAAGGTAGTGTTCTGGGCCCTGTGCTTTTTCTGGTCTTCATCAATGATCTCTCTGACTCTTGAAAATCCTCTCTATCTCTTTGCTGACGACTCTACTCTCTGTCGCTCCATTCCTCATCCCTCAGATCGGCAGTCTGCAGCCTCCTCACTCTCTGCAGACCTGGACAAAATCACAGACTGGGCAAACAAATGGAACATGTCTTTCAATCCTGATAAATCTCACACTCTTACGATGTCTCTCCGAAAAGACCGACTGGAAAACCCTCCCATCCACTTTCTGAATAATCCTCTCCAAGAAGTTCTGTCACTCAAGCTTTTGGGTCTCACTATTTGCCATGATCTTTCCTGGGAAAACCACATTTCAAATCTGGCCTCCAAAGCCAGTCACCGACTGGGCATCCTTCGTCGTGCGAAGTCCTTCCTTGGCACACCTGAGCTCCTCACCACATACAAGGCTTTCATCCGCAGCTCTATGGAATACTGCTCTCCCCTCTGGTCTGGTGCTCCTGCCTCACACCTAGCCCGTCTTCACGCTGTTGAAACCAAAGCGTTCAGAATCATTGGAATCTCCCGCGATGAAGCTAACTCCAAGGGCCTTTCACTCACTCACCGCAGGCAGGTTGGTGGTCTTTCCGTCTTCTACCGACTCCTCTCTGGCCTTGCCCCCCCAGCCCTCTCTGGGCTCTGTCCCCCAAATATTCCTACAGGTCGCACAAGATCTGCCTGCAACCCTCTTATGGTTAAACTGCCAAAATCAAGACTTTCTGCTCGCCTTCACTCCTTCATTCCTCTTTTCTCCCACCTCTGGAACAAACTCCCTCACTCTCTTCAATCCCACTGCACCCTCCAGGTCTTTAAAACAGCTGTTCACCACCATCTCTTATCCTCCCCCATCCAAAACCTTGATCTTTTCTACCCCCGCTAATTTCGGTCCCCTTGTGTTTTATACCTCTCCCCCAAGCCCTCTCCCTCCCACACTTCTCCCTGCTCTCAAATGTTGTGGTTGTGTGCTTCCCCTTCTCTCCCCATCTTGTCTTCCGCTCCCTCTTTTTGTGTGTTTTGTTTGTCTGGTTGATTTGTTTGTGAAATAAATGTTAGCTCTTTCACGGGCCTCGATTCAGTATACAAAAAAAAAGAAAAAAAAAAAAAGATGCTGTGTCGCCACAATGGTGCTAAAACAGTGTACATGTAGCAGGGGAACACCTTGAGAAATAGCTGAAGTAAATTTTTACCTTCCCATGCTTTTTGATTTTCTTCAATAAACATTCCATGTCGACTTTTAACTCCAAATTCACTTTGAAATATTGGGGATAGAGGACTCCATGGATATTGGCCGCAAGGATAGGTAGTTGAGGTAAAGATCTGTGAATGGATACCTGTGTTTTGATTGTGATGTCTGTGTGAGGATTCTGTCAAAGGGTGAATGTTCTGTCAGTGCATAATAATTCCTCACCGTACAACTTATGTTGCCCTCCCCATCACCCTCCAAATAAAAATTTTATACATTTGAATTTTTTTTTTCATTATACAGTTTATATGTGTGTATATATATATATATATATATATATATATATATATATATATATATATATATATATATATATACATAAATATATATATATATATATACATAATATATATATATATATATATATATATATATATATATATATATATATATATATATATATAAATATATATATATATATATATATATATATATATATATATATATATATATATATATATATATATATATATATATATATATATATATATATATACTGTATATATATATATATATATATATATATATATATATATATATATTTTACAATCGCCCTTATTGATATATATATATATATATATATATATATATATATATATATATTTTACAATCGCCCTTATTGATATATATATATATATATATATATATATATATATATATATATATATATATATATATATATATATATATATATATATATATAAATAAATAAAAATATAACATACATCCATAGTCACATGAAAAAGTAAGTACACCCCATGTGAAGTTTTGACTTTTTCAACATACAGCTATTTGATCTTCATTTCAACAATATTGATAGATAAAGGTGATATAATATAACAAATATCATAAAACATTTACATTTTGTAGTCCATTGTATAATTTAAATAAACATAAATGAAAATTTCGCATGTGGAAAAAGTAAGTACACCCTTGATTTCCATGGATACCAGAGGAGGAGAGTTTGGTGAGCAGAGCGTGGTGCCAAACCGTATCGAAGGCACGTGATATGTCGAGGGAGACAGCTCTAATTTCCTGTTTGGCATTGAGGACCTCCATCCATTGTTGAGACAGCAGAAGCAGCATGTCCAGAGTAGAGTGACCTGGTCTGAAACCAAATTGATGATCAGAGATCAAGCCATTGGAGAAGAGGAAAGATTTCATATCCGAAGCAATGATGGATTCCATGACTTTGCTGATAATTGGGAGAAGGCTGATTGTTCTGTAGTTGCTAGGATCTGTTTTTGCACCTTTTTGTGCAAAGCGGTGATGTTGGCTGATTTCCAAGCAGATGGCAGTTGACCTTGAGCAAAAGAGAGGGTGAAGAGAACAGAGAGATGGAGTGAAAGAGCGGAAGAACAGGATTTTAGGACCCATGGGCTGATGCCGTCAGGTCCAGTTGCAGAATCAGAGTCGAGGGTTGACAGAAACTTTTCCACCTTGTCAGGAGGAAAGGACACGGAGTCCAGGAGCAGCTGGGTATGACTGGTACGGTGGGTACAGAGAGGGATGGGTTTGGGACACAAGATTTAGAGGCAAACAGAGTTGAGGCATTCAGCTTTTTCACGTGCGGAGTCAGCTGTGTAGCCGTTTGAGGTAAGGGAGGGGAGGGGAGGGAGGGGATGGAGGGGGAACAAACACCAGAAACAGATTTGACCAGACGCCACCAGGATTTGGAAGAGGGAGACAGATAAGAGAGTTTGGTCTTGAGAACGGAGAGATATTGTTTCCTGGCTCTCCTGACGGTGGACACACACTTGTTTCGGGCTTTGTGAAAGGAAATGAGATTTCCTTCTGTTGGATTTGCTTTCCAGGAGACGAAGGCAAGTTGTTTCTGGGCAACAGCCTCACCACAAGATTCCATGTACCATGGACGGGAGGAAGGGTATGACAACTGAAGACGAGATGGGATAAATCTGTGCATGAGAGAGAGCAATTTATTTTGGAAGAATTCCCAGGATGAGTTGATGTCAGAGGTGGTAGAGATGGGAGACCAGTCCAGATGATTGATGGCTGCTTGAAGACCGTGCCAGTTGGCCTGAGTGAAATGCCAGACTCGTCGACGCTGAGCAAGCTCCCTGAGAATGGTCAGAGAGATGTCCACTTTAACAAGCACATGATCAGATGAGCCGATTGGAGCAGAAGAAGAGCAGCAGACATTTTCAGGGAAGTTAGTCATAACCAGGTTCCTCCAAGATCCTCTCTAACGATGTTCTAATCATTTGCACCTGAGCTGGTGCACCTGATTCTAATTTTAGGTATTTGAAGTAGTGATAAATGTAGGGGTGTACTTACTTTTTCCACATGCGAAATTTGCATTTATGTTTATTTAAATTATACAATGGACTACAAAATGTAAATGTTTCATGATATTTGTTATATTATATCACCTTTATCTATCAATATTGTTGAAATGAAGATCAAATAGCTGTATGTTGAAATATGTTGAAAAAGTCAAAACTTTACATGGGGTGTACTTACTTTTCACGTGACTGTACATGTATATATACAAAAACACGTGTGTGCCTGCTCCACTGTTGTTATTCTCACCCCACACCTCCTACCCCCTGTCACCAGTCAGTTAAATTTGATAAACCATTTCATTGAACCAGTGGTGTTGATATCGTGCAGGCTTGTTGGGCCAAATGTCCTTGTTTAACTTTTTAATGATTGAGAATGATTATTTTCAAAGAGAAAATTCTGATATCAACTAGAGTTACTAGAGTGTTCACAGAACACGATACTCACGCAGTGATCAAGTATATACAGTACTTCAATTTCAATACAATACTGTAATGATTTTAAAGATTGTTAAAATAAATGCGGAAGTTTCGCACTGTTGAATCAGTCTTGTACATCACCCTTATACACAACCTTAATTAACATGTCCAAGTACTGTTACACTGGAGGTTCTTGTAAGTATGATTAAGGCAATTTGTCTTCTGCAGTGTTCAAGTATATAATTTGATTTAAATAAAATGAAGATTGTCAGTCGTATAAATAAATAAATTCCGGGTTTTACCCCCATTTTACCCAGCGCCTACTACACCATACACACCTCCATGTGTTACATTAGTTATTCATGCCTGTTGATTGTGTCTTTTATAACATCCTTATAAACGGTAGGTTTCCTGTTTGAAATGATTTAAAATTTTGTTTGACTGCCCAGGCAGGCAGTGTTGAAGAAAAATCACAACTGTGTCTGAAGGAAGCGGTTCAGTTTGGAATTTTAAATTTGAAATATACAAATCCGAGAAACTACCGAAACCCTTTAGAATTACCCTTTAGAATTACCCTTTAGAATTACCCTTTACAATCGCCCTTTACAATCGCCCTTTACAATCGCCCTTTACAATCGCCCTTTACAATCGCCCTTTACAATCGCACTTTACAATCGCCCTTTACAATCGCCCTTTACAATCGCCCTTTACAATCGCCCTTTACAATCGCCCTTTACAATCGCCCTTTACAATCGCCCTTTACAATCGCCCTTTACAATCGCCCTTTACAATTGCCCTTTACAATTGCCCTTTACAATTGCTCTTTACAATTGCCCTGTAGAATCGACATAAATTTTTTTCGTTTAGAATGACCCTTTAGAATTACCATTTAGAATCCATTGGAATTACCCTTGAGAATCTTATCGAATTACTCTTTCGAACCCTTTTGCATTAAATAAGTTAGGTTAGAAAGGTTTTTTTTTTTTTTTTTTTTTTTTTTTTTTTTTGTATACAGAATCGAGGCTCGTGTAAGAACTAACACATTGAACATGAAAACATGCACAGACACATAAAACATACAATGAAGGGAGCGGGAGTCAAGAGGGTGGGGGAGAGGGAAGCACACACACAAGCACAACAACAGTAGAAAACAGGGACATCGGTAGATCTGTGGAAGGGGGAGGGCTGGGGAGGAAGAAGGAGGGGTACACGGTATAAAACAAATGAACACTACTAGGAATTTCAGGAAAGAAGTTGGGGGTTGAAAGAGGCGGATTTGGGGTGAATTAACGGGGGTAGAAAATATCAAGGTTTTGGATGGGGGAAGATAAGGGATGGTGGTGAACAGCTGTTTTAAAGACCTGGAGGGAGGAGAGGTTCTTCATTCTTTAAGAAATGGACGGAAGGACAAAGCCAAATACTGAAGTGGCTGCACCGCTTAAAAATTATCTCGCTCCTCTCTATGCATGTGCGTTCGGGACAGATTCAGAGCCAAAGTACTGTTCAATGGCAGATATCATTAATCTTTTCTTCCATCTTTGGAGTTGGAACATCTGGAGATTTGTTTCGATATTTATTTATTTGCCTTGGAATTACCACACATTGTGTCAGGTGTATGATCTTGATCCCTTTTGCAAAGTACTGTGTATTCTATGCACAGTAGGGTGATTTTAATGAGTTTGCATACTGCACTTCCCTGCTTTATAATATTTCCATCATATTATTCTGTTGCATAAATATCAGTTTATAATCACACGGTATAGTAGCAAACAAATTTGACTACATTGTAAATACAACAAATGCTTGAGAAATGCCTTAACTCCTGGTTCTTGTTCTGTGTCTGATAGACAAAACACAAACGGGATCATGTGGCAAATTGTACCTGCTGGTCACATGGCTCAACCTGTGAACGGTGCCTGGCATCAACGTCGAAATTGACCGAGGTACGGGGCAGAGTCGGACGTTCGACTGCTGAGAAAGCGAACGGAGGCAATAACTTTGGAACCAGCGAAAGATCAGCAACCATACCGGGCTCTGCCAGAATCATCTGCAAGCGAAGCCGACTGGGAGAAGTATCGAGTGAAGACCAGGATGAAATTTCATCTCCAATTATTAGTCCAGCATGTTCATCACAAAATGGAGGGAAAGAAAGGCCTGTGCCCAAAAAGTCTCGACCTGGAAGGTCAAAGAGGAAGCGTCGTGCATGCCGGGGATGCTCCATGGATGTTGGCAGTGCTGACGAAGCATTGTCTTGGTGGAAGGCCCTGCAAGGTGTTGATCCGTACTTTTCAATGTGGGACCCAGTGGGAATTTCCCCCGATTTTTTATATGCCGCTTATAGCCTCTTTCCCAGTGTGCCGCTGTTGCCAGAGGATGAGGAAGCTCGCAGGAGCACCTTGAAACTCCCTGAGATTGTGAGAAGCAACAGTGATATGACAGAGTCATTGACAATAACAACTACAACAATTTCTGACTCGTGCAGGGATTCTGTCAACGAGAGGTTAGGATGCTTTGGAATCACATCCAGTTCAATACATGATCATGCATTTGGCAAGTTGCCATGGTCAGGACTGCTTCCGAAGGAGACCCAAAACATAGGAAGAGACATAGCTATGTCTTTCACAGGAACCTCAAAAAATGGCAAAGCAGAAGCAAAACCGGGTCTTGTCGGATTCCCTCGGAGCCTCTTTGAGGCATTCCCATTGTTCTCGGATCATCGGCATAATGAATGTGATGGAGAGGGTGCAAGCAGGAAGCCTGTCTGCTCGGAGGAGTTTTTAACGAATGGCTTGAGGCATCAGAGACAGGGTTCTTGTGACTCACTCGGCACTGCTATTTGGTGTGCCACCGTGACTTCCATCCCAGTGTGTAGCCCCACATTGAGTGCCGTTGCAGTGCAAGTGGGCAGATCCCCACTTGATCACCTATCTACAAGCCAAAGTGCTGTAAATGGAAGGGAAGGGAAAGGGTGGTCACACCACAGATGAAGATCGCTCGGAGTCCAACGCGACAGAGACTGCACGTGTGGGTGCAAGCAGGAAGCAGAAGCAGCCTGCCACAAACCTGGTTCTGCAGACTCTAAAGATCTGTATGTTTCCTTTCCTGTCTCAAAGTAGGCCTTTTGGTGTGTGCGTGTTTGTGTGTGCGTGTTTGTGTGTGCGTGTTTGTGTGTGCGTGTTTGTGTGTGCGCGTGTTTGTGTGTGCGTGTGTGTGTTTGTGTGTGTGTGTGTGTGCGTGTGCGTGTTTGCACGCGTGTTTGTGTCTTAAAGTGGCATGGGCAATTACAATGGGACTTTAGGGTTCTACAATCAATTTCCTGCTGAATGTACACCATAACACACACAGTCATGCGGGTGTGGGTGACTGCACATCAAAGTGGAAAGCCAATATGGCACCTCTTGAAGAGATGCCATTTCACTTCATTTGGGAAAATTGTGTGCAGTTTCACTGAAAAAAAACAAAATCCCCATTTCCTCGACACAAGGTATTTCTGTTGTGGACCCGCCATTCCTCGAGGTACTTGGCTGAATGGGTTGAAATCCAAATGGAGTGGTTGTGATTGAGATGATGATGATTATGATTATGATGAGGAATTGTGTGTCTTTGTCTGCCGTGCTGCGTGCATTTATCTGGATAATTGTAAAAGCCACCTTATTCCACTTTAAAAAGTGGTTAGGCTTCCACACTTTGGGGTCAAAATTGTGTGTGTGTGTGTGTGTGTGTGTGTGTGTGTGTGTGTGTGTGTGTAACATTTGTGTGTGTGTGTGTGTGTGTGTGTGTGTGTGTGTGTGTGTGTGTGTGTGTGTGTGTGTGTGTGTGTGTGTGTGTGTGTGTGTGTGTGTGTAACATTTATGTGTGTGTGTGTGGAACATTTGTGTGTGGAACATTTGTGTGTTGAACATTTGTGTGTGGAACATTTGTGTGTTGAACATTTGTGTGTTGAACATTTGTGTGTTGAACATTTGTGTGTTGAACATTTGTGTGTTGAACATTTGTGTGTTGAACATTTGTGTGTTGAACATTTGTGTGTTGAACATTTGTGTGTTGAACATTTGTGTGTTGAACATTTGTGCACTTCCAGTAATATATGTGCCTGGAGCATACCAGCGTTTTGTCCCATGCGGACAAGACAGGGGACTTAAATTAATAGTGATACACGGACAATTGTATTCTCTTCATGCACTTTTGTGTGCCGGTGTCGTGAGGGTTACTGCTCCCCGCTATCGAGACATAACCTCCTCATTCCATGACTTCCTGTAGCAGTACCATCCAGCCGATGGGGGCTGGGTGATCGAGGATCAGTCGGGGTTGGATGAAGAAACGGGGCCTTGAGCTGGGATTGGGCGATGAAGCGTTATGGGTTTGTGCCTTTCATGCTTGAAATCCCAGGCAAGACCAAGATCTGTTGGTATGACCCGGCTTTTATAGATGGCCTTATATGAACAGAAGCGAGGTTGAAATTGACAGTTTAAGCTGTTCACATTTGCAGTAGGAAAACTACAGTACGACGTTTTAATTTCTCGCCTGCATACAAATTTTGAAAATTGGATGTCTAAGTTTTGATTAATTGATTGACATGATTTATTGCCCCCCCCCCCCCCTCCAGACTTGGGCCTAGTAAACCAATTTAATCAGTTACATGTTTAAGTTGTATTGTTTAAAATTATCTCATTTTCCTTGTGAAATGTCCTCCCCCTGCCTTATTTTTTTTAACCTCACATTCTTGTGCCGGATCTTATTTATTAATGACGATGTTTATGTGAAGAAGCTAAGTCGGAGTGTTGCAGGTTATCATTTTTGTTTCCCAATTCTGGGTACATAACCTCGGCGGTAGCGCAAAGTGTCTGCAATTCTGCAAATTGAGGCACTCAGGGTTTAAAAAAAAAGAAATGCCGGTGTAGTTTGATGGAACATTCTTGAGGATGTAAACATTGATTCATGAGTATGTTGGGTGGAGATGCGATTGTGCGTGCAAGGCTCGGGGCTTTCTTATATTTATATGCTTTGTAATTGTCATTCCCTTGCTTCGTTCATCCCGTAACAATTTATTTCGCAGGTACATGGATCTTTTTATTTGTTTTGCATGCAATGGTACATTGACCAGGTATTCCTGTAATTGTTAATGGTTTTTTTTTGGTTTTTTTTTTTTTTGGCCTGTGGATTGCACAGGGATTGTTCTGCTCTTGAGCCCTTTGGGTTATTTTTATTTTTTTATGTCCCACTCCAACCCACTCCCTGCCCCACACCCTTTTGCAATTGGAGAGAAAGAGCCTTTGAGGCCGTGCGACGGCCAAGGCTGACGAATGACCACCAACTTCCACGTCGGTCACCAACATTACCGTTTTGAATCCGAGCGTAGACACCGTGACACAGCTACATTCGGCCCTGCCGTGCAAGATGCATCCGTCACGCCGCCTCGAGTGCCGAGATGAGCCTTGCTCCCGTGCCGTGCTGTGCCGTGCTGTGCATGCTTATACTAACGCATGCCGCGCATCCTCCCACTCAACTGCTTCCCCCATCACATTTTTCACATTACTCCCAACGCTGTGCCGTTCCCGATTCGGTTCGCAAGACAAACAATCCGCCACACTACAAAAAGGAACGCGTCACCATGCTGCCAGACATGAAATTGTACTCCAGACCAGCGTGGTCTATTAGAATCATCAACCTTTGTTGTTGGTGTTGTCAGTTTTTTTTTTTTTTTAGTTTGTTGGATTTTTTTTTCTTCTCCCCATCCTACTTCATCATTGTTTCAAGGAAGTACTAAAGCTTCTTCCTCCCTCCCTCTCATTAGTTTGCTTTTCATGAAAACCCTGAATTTTCATACTCGCAGTACAAGTTCTTTGGTTTCTTAGCAGAGTTGAAAGAAATTCTTCAAATAATCTGAGGGTGTTTGTGTGCAACACATTTTTCACTGCCAGTACTGTAGATAGATGAAAATGTATTGCAGATGCAGCACCTGAAATGTTTACAGATTTAGCGCAGGCAGGTAGGTTGGTGTCAGGTTGCTTGTTGCGAGAGCAATTGCCTGACACCTGCATAGGAGGGGTGGAGTCTGAATATATTGCCCATCACCTGCCAAATGGAGTCTCATCTTCTATCTCTTCCACTCCAGCACCTCCTCAATATGTCTGTTTTACATCCTGTAAAATTTGTGTCATCCCTTTCAAGGAGGCTTGCCCGTTTGTTTTCAGGCCTTGTTGGGATTAGTATGTGTTTTGCCACACGGTGATAAGGTAGGAGAGCCATGAGTTGAGTGCGAATGGGAATGGTGATTCTAGTGAGGAGACTGTTGACTCTACCTTTCTGGGAATGGGTGGTGAGTGTGTGCGGCGGGAAGGACGGGTGTAGAGGGCGTGGGGAACGAGCTTCTGACCATGGGCCTGTGAGATTGCAGCAATGTACTTTGCACGCCGTTCCACTGGGTAAGTGTGTCTGCCAAAGCTGTAGCACGTGGATGCCTGGCAGAGCCGTGCTGAATGTATGTACGGGACCTCGGTGGCCGCCCGTTTATCACCGTACGCTCTCGCGCTCTCTACCTTCCTTGTTTGAATGTAACTCTCCCTAACCCACGGAAAGTACCCCGGCCTCCCGCGGGTGCTTCGAAGGCCGTTTCAAATGCACTTTTTGGAGGCACTGCTTGCATATCTACAAGGAGCTTGCTTGCACATTTACGCTTCAGATTTTTATCGTTTCCGAAAAAAAAGTTGCTGTATTATAATGATGGTGATAATAATAATAATAATAATAATAATAATATATGAAGATATATATCTAAACTCGGTCCATCGTGAAAACTATTTTGTGTTGCATATTCACTTTCTATTAAAGGAATACATTCATATGTGATGGTGATTTATTTTTTCCTCTTAAAAAAATTAGTTTGGATTTCCTTATATTTATCAATTTACTTCTTCGCAATATTGCTTTGCAAGCCTGAGTTTTTGTTTTTTTTAAATATTAGTGATATGATGCTCAGTGAGGAACACATATAATCATAGATCAACCATACGCAGGACAAAGGTAGGATTGACATGAATTATTACAAGAACGTTGGTAGACATTGGCCTATCAGATACACCATGAGCCATCATTTCGGATGGGAAGACCTACCTTTTGTGTGTTTTTGGATGTAAAAGGACCTTTTCCTTCAAAGCTGTGATGTCGATTAATGGTCAAAAGAGTTTATGGCTGACATCACTGGTAAAAAGCATCCAACTATCACCAGTAGGCTTGGACCAATTACAAAATACCTATTTTTCCAGCTTCTAAGAATAAACAGTGTTCAGGTTGAAATATACCTTTGCTACATGATGATTGAGGTAACATCATTTTATTGCCTTTCTTCCATGCAGAAGAAACCAACAATCGCTATGACCTGATATTTTATTCAGGAATGTTTTATTCTACAAAATTCGACAAAATCAATCGTCGTTTCATGTTTGTCTTCAATTTTGAATGCCAACCCCTCTCGGTGCTTGACGATTATGGTGGAATGTTTTTTTCTTTGCAAAATTGAAGATTTTTCAAGTATATTGGTTGGTCTTGTGTGTTATTCTGTCAATCCCCTACAGGTCACAATTTTAAACTGATCTTCAGGAAACTTCACCCGATGGTAGAGTTGGACATAGGAATAAGCCGATTGATTTTGAGGTCAAAGGTCATGAAGTCAAATTTCTAAATTGTCATTTTTTTATCCTATTAATTTTAAAATTGAACAGCAATTGCATAGCTCATCACTGAATTGGGAAACCAAATATTTTTTTAGGTCAAAGGTCAACTCGAGGTCAAACTTCCAAAAGCATCAATTTTCATCTGAAAAAACTATCAATTTTCATCCATTTCACCTGCAAATTGAAGAAAATTGCATCGTGCATCACTGAATTGGGAAATCAACTATCTTTGAGGTCAAAGGTCGACGTGAGGTCAAACTTCTAATATCAGTTTTCATCTGAAAAATAATCAGTTTTAATCCGATTGTCTCAAGCGTTTTTCTCTCGCTCTCGCTCTCGCTCTCCTTTCGCGTGATGCACATGGAAGAACAAGGTTAAATTGACAATTGGATTGCAAGGCAACAATTGGGGACAACCAGCAAGTGAATAAACAAACTGGAAAGAGAGAGAAGGGGAAGAAATACTGAAACCAGCGAATAAGAAGGTTTGGTCGGAAAGGTTAATGGGAGTAATACAGATCATTGGGCAGGATGGTGGATGACAAGGGATGGTGGTATACTCCTTTCTTTTGAAGCCTTGGCAGAAAGAGAGGGAAAGATCGGCTTCTGGAAGATGGTTCCAAAATGGGAGAGGTGAGGAATAAAGGAGTTGAGGTGTACAATCAGTCTGGATTTTGGAAATACATCCAGAAGCGGGTGACTGGAAGAATGCGTGCCCCCTGGAGTTGCTGGAAGGGAGAGTCAGAGGACAAAGAGCAATGTAGTGGGGTGTCCGGCATTGGCAAATTTTCATTACCATTTCAAGTTGATGCAAAAGTTTACTTTTTGGTATCTTCTTGAAGGTTGGGGTCAATAACATTATTGGTCCAAGTGATCAGCCCCATTGGGGCACTTCGGGGCATGGGGGGGGGGGGGGGTGCCTGAACCCACCGTGAGAGGAATGTGAAAAGTTCAAACTGTTCTAACTTTTGAACGGATGATCCAATCTGAACATATTTGATATCAGCAGCTTTGCGATGAAGAGTAGCAACCTCATTTCAAAGTATTTTGCCTCTCGAGGTCATTGTGTTGATGGTATCGGTGTAAATCCAGAAAAAAACGTGTTATTTTGAGAGACTCAGCAATACATGGGCCAGATTTTTATTTATCATTGAACATGTTACATGGTTTAATCAGTGCTGGGATGAATTCTGACATTTTCCATGAATATGAACGAAACAATATATAAAGTCACGTGAAAAAGTAAGTACACCCCATGTAAAGTTTTGACTTTTTCAACACATTTCAACATACAGCTATTTGATCTTCATTTCAACAATATTGATAGATAAGGGTGATATAATAACAAATATCATGAAACTTTTACATTTTGTCGTCCATTGTATAATTTAAATAAACATAAATGCAAATTTCGCATGTGGAAAAAGTAAGTACAACCCTTGGCTCTAATCGGTGGTATTGCCCCCTTTGGCAGAAACAACCTCAAGTCAGTGTTTCCTCAACCAGTCTGTCTGTCTACCAGTCTCTGACATCGACTGGGAGAAATTTTTGCCTACTCCATGCAGAATTCTTTCAGCTGTGCGATGTTTGAGGGGTTTCTTGAATGCACAGCTCGTTTCGAATCCCCCCACAACATCTCGATGGGATTTAGATCCGGGCTTTGACTTGGCCATTCCAGAACCCTCCATTTCTTTCTTTTCAGTCATTCCTTGGTGGATTTACTGGTATGTTTAGGGTAATTGTCATGTTGCAAGGTCCACCTTCGGTTGAGCTTCAACTTTCCGACAGATGGGCTGACATTATCCTCAAGCACCCTCTGGTACAATAAAGAATTCATAGTGGATTATATGATGGTGAGCTGCCCAGGCCCTGATGCGGCAAAGCTGCCCCAAACCATAATATTTCCACCACCATGCTTTACAGTTGGTATCAGGTTCTTGTGGTCAAATGCTGTCTTTGGTTTTCGCCAAACATGTCTTCTGGTACTGTGGCCAAATAGCTCTACCTTTGACTCATCTGTCCAGAGCACATTGTTCCAGAAGTGCTGGTCTTTGCCTAGGTGTTCATTGGCAAACTTTAGTCTTGTCCTGATGTTCTTTCTGGACAGCAAAGGTTTCCTCCTGGCACACTTCCCATGTAGATCAAATTTGTGCAACCTCTTTCTAATGGTAGTCTCATGCACTTTGATATCAACAGTGGCAAGAGCTACCTGTAGGTCCCGTAATGACATTCTGGGGTTCTTAGAGACTTATTTCAGCATCTTGCGGTCTGCTCCCGGGCTGAACTTGCTGGGGCGGCCTGGCCTGAACAAGTTGGCAGTTGTTTGGAATCTTCTCCACTTGTAGATGATCTTCCAGACAGTCAAATGATTGATTTCAAATTGTTTGGGGATCTTTTTAAATCCCTTCCCAGACTCGTAGGCATCTATAACCTTCTTTCTGAAGGCCTCAGAGAGCTCTTTTGATCTAGGCATGGTGACGCCGCACACTTCAACAACAAAGAGCAAACCAAACTAAATGTCTGAGGTTTAAATAAGACGGGTTCCTCCAAGATCCTCTCTAACGATGTTCTAATCATTTGCACCTGAGCTGGTGCACCTGATTCTAATTTTAGGTACTAGAGAAATACCCGTGCTTCACATGGGTGGGAGGCCAGGAGCAAACAGGCAATGCAGATACGGTGAATGCTAAAGTATGAAACCAATAAATTCCACATTCCTGCAGCACCTTCAGTCGCACGTCAGACATGGACAGCAAGTTCGTGAAGGACTTCCATGAAAAACGTACCTGTTCGCAAACAAACGGGTACGTTCACGTAGAGAAACATCGATCGTGGGTCCGTGGCATATCTGCATATGGCGATGGCAAAATATCAGAAATTGAAGGCTTTTTTTTATTTTAAACGATTCATATAAACATCCGTTGAATCATATCACACGCAAATCATCAAAATCTAAACAGTATCTTGAGAATTTCAATAAAAGCCACATCACTGTTCATATCGGTAAATATTATTCCATCGTGTTTCAAATCGTGATCGATACACTATGATTGTGATGATCGTGAATCGTGATCGATAATCGTGTTCACAATCGCTATGTCGTATGTACTCCCGACACGTGTACCAAATTCCCTATACGTGTAACTGTACCAAATCAACAGTTAAAAGGATTTTGAGCCGATAGGTGTTATGGCCTTGGCAAGATCGATGGAGACAGCGATCTGTTAGATCTGATCCTCCTTCATGCCGAAGTTCAGGCTGGAGTTCCCCAAGGAAGTGTGCTGGGCCCTGTGCTTTTTCTGGTCTTTATCAATGATCTCTCTGACTCTCTGGAAAATCCTCTCTATCTCTTTGCTGATGACTCCACTCTCTGCCGCTCCATTACTCTTCCCTCAGATCGGCAGTCTGCAGCCTCCTCACTCTCTGAAGACCTGGACAAAATCACAGACTGGTCAAACAAGTGGAACATGTCTTTCAATCCTGCCAAATCTCACTCTCTTACTATGTCTCTCCGAAAAGATCGACTGGACAACCCTCCCATCTACTTTCTCAACAATCCTCTCCAAGAAGTTCTGTCACTCAAGCTTTTGGGTCTCACTATCTGCCATGATCTTTCTTGGGAAAACCACATTTCCAAGCTGGCCTCCAAAGCCAGTCGCCGACTGGGCATCCTCCGTCGTGCGAAGTCCGTCCTTGGCACACCTGAGCTCCTCACCACATACAAGGCTTTCATCCGCAGCTCAATGGAATACTGCTCTCCCCACTGGGCTGGTGCTCCTGCCTCACACCTAGCTCGTCTTCACGCTGTTGAAACCAAAGCGTTCAGAATCATTGGAATCTCCCGCGATGAAGCTAACTCCAAGGGCCTTTCACTCACTCACCGCAGGCAGGTAGGTGGTCTTTCTGTCTTCTACCGACTCCTCTCCGGCCTTGCTCCCCCAGCTCTCTCTGTGCTCTGTCCCCCAAATATTCCTACAGGTCGCACAAGATCTGCCAGCAACCCTCTGATGGTTAAACTGCCGAAATCTCGGCTCTCTGCTCACCTTCACTCTTTCATTCCTCTTTTCTCCCGCCTGTGGAACAAACTCCCACACTCCCTTCAATCCCCCTCCTCCCTCCAGGTCTTTAAAACAGCTGTTCACTACCATCTCTTATCTTCCCCCATCCATAACCTTGATCTTTTCTACCCCCACTAATTCACCCCAGATCCACCTTGTTTGAAATTCCAACTTATTTCCTGGAAATCCTGGCAGTGTCCATATGTTTATACCTCTCCCACCCCCCCCCCTTCACATGCCTCCCCCCCCCTTCACATGCCTCCCCCCCTTCACATGCCTCCCCCCCTTCACATGCCTCCCCCCCAAAGCCCTCTCCCTCCCACAGATCTCTCGATGTCTCCATGTCCCTCGGTCCCTGCTCTCAAATGTTGTGTTTGTGTCCTTCCCCCTCTCTCCCCATCTTGTCTACCGCTCCCGATGTTATTTGTTTTATGTGTCTGTTTCTTTCTGTGTGATTAATGTTCGCTCTTTCACGAGCCTCGATCTTGTATACAAAAAAAAAAAAAGAAAAAAAAAAAGTGCAGATCCTCCTTCATGCCACATCCGATCGGTGCAGCCGTGCAGCGATCGGTGCAGTCGTTTGTGTGGCACACGGTGCAGTGATCGGTGCAAACGTGGACTCCCACACTGCCACATCCTGGTGATACTTGCTCCCGCACAAACGGCTGCACCGATCTAGATTTAACGGATGTTTTTATAAATCGCTTAAAAGAAAAAAAGGCTTCAATTTCCGATATTTAGCCTTTTCATTTGGGCCTCCCAATTGAAGACCCGCCCATAGGGCGGGTACCGTTGCTCGACGTAAGAAGACGTCACAATGAACGTCATGCAAACGCGAATGTTATGCGGGAGTCCAAACCTGAGAATTCTGGAGACTAAAGCTGAAATTGGGAAAACTAAATAGCCTATTTTACTCCTGGGGATCCCAGGATTATCCACCCAAAATATCTTTGCAATCTGTTCAGCAGTTTTTACGGTACCTTCGAACGGACAGACAGACAGACAGACAGACAGACAGACAGACATTTGGTGAATTATAGTAAGATTTGAAGTAGTGATAAATGTAGGGGTGTACTTACTTTTTCCACATGCGAAATTTGCATTTATGTTTATTTAAATTATACAATGGACTACAAAATGTAAATGTTTCATGATATTTGTTATATTATATCACCTTTATCTATCAATATTGTTGAAATGAAGATCAAATAGTTGTTTGTTGAAATATGTTGAAAAAGTCAAAACTATACATGGAGTGTACTTACTTTTTCACGTGATTGTATACCACTGCAAAAATTACTCACTATTTGCTGGCTTGGGAACAGTTCTGAGTCATATAGTTGGCACATTTGCAATTGCACAAACGTGCGCATTTGAAATTAGCCTTCTTGCACAAAAACCTGTTCGTTGTGCAAGTACATTTTACATCGAGATCGAAGACATCCTTGGCAAGGGGCAGCGTCGTCAAAATGGGAACCAGCCTGCTGTCTTTCTCCATCCATCCATGATTGCTGGGGTTTTGGACAGGCGCCAATGGCTCGTGAGCTGTAGTCCAGATGCTCGCTTGGAAGACACTCCTTTTGAGATGTTGGTCCAACGCATCACTCGTAGTCCCTAGTCTTATGGCAGAACACCCTCATTCGAACGAGGTCAACGTTGCTGTCGTCTGTGATAGATTAGTTGGAGTACAGCCTGCAGACAACTTGCATCACCACTTCTTTTAACTTTGGTGATATATGAAATAGGGTGCTAGCGACACTAGCAAATTCTTCCATGAGGGATGGAACTTTGTCCTTCGACTTGAAGCAGTATCGCTTACCCTGTTTTTGTATCATTTTTGTACCATGTTTTGATGTACCATCGCTTACCCTTGAATTTGAAAGAAGATGTGCTGTCTGATCCAGTGAACGCATATAAGAGGGCCATGGCTTTACACGTTGTCAATCCTAAACTTGAGGCAATGGTGTTGAGGGAGATCATTTTGGTTGCTTTTCCTGCTTTCAATGAAATCCAGATTTCTGCCGCTAGGTTCACAGCAATGATGTGTTGGAAATTAGTTAAAAAGTAATACGACAACGTCTGTGTCCAGTATGAACCATCGCAAGTGAGGAATATTGGAGGGCGTGAAGGAGATGTACCAGGACACGAGTGTCTGCATGGTCTCATAGGAGGGCCATTCCCCGCAGTGAGGACTTGATCACCTGAAGTGATATAGACACATTTGTCATCTTGGAACTGTACTTGCATAAGTTTTGTTGACTGGAATGAGAACAGTTCCTTCTTGTTTTCTGCATTTACCAAAACATTATGCCATTTTCCCGGAACTTTGGCACGACCAGACACCGTTGTCATGTACCGTTGTACCCGTTCCTCGTTTTTCCCTTGTGGCCCCTTTGATTGTCATTGTGCGATACTGATCCCAGACAATATCCATTCTCGCTGCTCTTTTCAAGTCATGCTGGATCCTTGGGCAGAAAACCTTGTTGAAATATTCATCGAATGACTTGCCTTGGACGGTTGTACCAGGAAGAGTGTGGATCAGTGCTTCTAACGATGAAGCAGGTCATCTAACGATGACCCCATAAACATCTAGTGCCACCAGCTCCTCATCTACTGTAGGGTCGGTAGTTGCACTGGCTTCCATAATGCATGGTAATAGATCTGACTTGCTACAGGAGTTGAATTCGGCTAGTAATAGGTAGGTAGTACCTCGGCACTCAAGCACAACAAATTATTGTCCATACAAGTCTGCATGTTGTTTGAAGTGCTGTATTTTCATCTTAAGTGCCGTCTTCATTTGAGTTTTCCGCTCATGGAACAGCAACAACTTGTTTTTATTGATCCGAGCTGTCAGAAGTACGTTATTCAAGCCAAACACATCTTTCCAAAAATTGTCATATTGTGCTTGTCCCCTAGATTCTAGAATACGGACAGAGGCGGCAGCGGACTCGTCGATACACACTTTGTTGTCTAACGTGACCAGATCCACACTGTTCTCCTCAAAGGGATTTCTTCTGCTTAGCAGGACATCCAACAGGTCTGTGACGTGGTGCCGAAAACAGTGCTGAGATGCACCCTCTTCATCATCAGCATCGTCATTTGCATCAGTAAATTGTTCAACAACGCGTCTAATCTCTGGACCAGTCACAATCCAGCGTTCTAACATGGCAGGGAGCTCTGTGAGACCAATCACGCCACCAACGCCTTTTACTCTTGTTGGCCTGCTCATGTGCATGATCAATTGGTATTGATGAGAACTTCTAGTAAACGTCCAGTGCCCCGCTTCAAACTCCTCCTGGATGATGAGAGCTTCTAGGTCTCTGTTAAGGACAGGAACCCACCGAGCATAATTCTGGTGATCTAGGGCAAAGAATAGGGGTACAAGCTTCCAGAGAGTAGTGACCATGAGTTTAAACTTGCGCTCCCGATGTGACCGTATGAACATGAATATGAATTGTTGGTACTTGTGAATGAGTAGCCAGAATTGCACTGTTGGTTTCTACCTGTAAGCCACCGGGACCCAATCATCAAAGGTCATCTCGATTCCACAGTCCTCATCGGCTTGTTTCAGAAGGCTGTCGAGCACCACAATGGTAACTCGGTGAGCATATCGTGTTCTCATTTGATTGGATGCTTTCAAAAAAGATTTGGCTGCTGCCTCTGTCTTCGTAATTCCGGCTTCTGTCAGGGCTTCTGGCCATCCAGACTCACGTAAGAGATCTCCCATAGTGGCCAACAAAGCAATTTTGATGTGGAGCCCTCCCACATCACCAAAAACTTGTCTTCTCCAAAGATTTCAGGGAAGGTCCATTGCATTTTCTTCGCGATGTCATAAAGTGGTTGGTCCACTACCAAGACTGGAGGTTGTTGTGGGTTGAGGTACTCAGTTGTTTGTTTCACTAGGTCTATTCCATGTCTAATTATTCCTGGTGTAGCTGCATTCTCATGGAATAGTGGGAGGAGGGCTTCAATGCATTTCTTTGGTGGTCCAATGGCATCTGATCGACAAGCATGGTATGAAGACCACATGATCGGAGTGACTTTCTCTGTCTCCAATTCCACGTGCAGGTTGGCATGTACTACAGTCATCCATGCCTGTTCATGCTGTTCCTCCTTGAGGAATGAACTCGTGGGCAGTGGCTGCACATCTTTTACCGGAGGTTGGGTGAGAAGATTTTGGCCTACAGGTGGTACAAACGTGTATGACAGAGGCAGGATGGGTCCATTGGTGCCTGATTCTTGCGCCCAAGTGTCAATTTGTATAGGTTATTGGCCCAACCCAGGTTTATCCAATGAAGGAAACTGAAAAATTGAAATTCCTGTTCCGTGGAAAGATGACGTGGCTGTTCTGGATGTGGGATTATAATCCAGGTTGTCAAGAGCTGCAACCATGAAGATATGCTTACGCAGATTTGTAGGACAGACGACATTAGAGTTGGCCCTTGTTTGTTCAGCGATAGCCCATGCAAAGCTAACTTCAATGGTGAGGACTCTCTTATAGGACACATTAAGACAATGCTCGTGGAGTAGTTGTACTAGCTTCTTGCTCCTTGTTTGGGAATACAATTTGAGGGCCAAAAACACTGCCAAGGAGAGGCTCACACTTGAGGTTTGCTGAAAGAGAAGTCATATTCAGCATGGCTAGTTGGCTCACAGAGAGGACCTTCCTGGAATTGTCTT
The DNA here is from genome assembly GCF_964187855.1 of Myxine glutinosa. Taxonomy (NCBI): domain Eukaryota; kingdom Metazoa; phylum Chordata; class Myxini; order Myxiniformes; family Myxinidae; genus Myxine; species Myxine glutinosa. The sequence goes on along the minus strand of NC_136262.1, from coordinate 60,926,046 downwards.
GTGCAGGCGATGATTTAGGTCCTGCAAGGAGTTGATGGAAGAAATACTTCAGCCGTGTTGGAACAGCCGATTCTTCACAACCGTTGGTAAATGACCCTTTGAAATTGAAAGTAGTGTCATGATTCAAAACTGCTTTACGTAGAATTGATGCTGCCAAGAGTAAAGTACGTGATTCTTCATCTGGTGTATGACAGACATCCGAGATGATCTTCCTAGCTACAGTCACGTGAAAAAGTAAGTACACCCAATGTAAAGTTTTGACTTTTTCAACATATTTCAACATACAGCTATTTGTCCCCCGTCGCACAGCGGAGCGAAAGGGGGACTATGGTTTTCCCCTCCGTCCGTGTGTCCGTGCGTGCGTGTTTGCGTGCGGGCATGCGTGCGTGCGTGCATAAGCGAAGGATCGCATTCGAATTTGGTGTGTGGGTGCAACCCACGTCAAAATCCAAGATGACCGCCGCCATGTTTGTCTGATGCCATGTATGTATGAACCTTGTGAGATGAATATCTTGAAAAATAAGTGAAGCACCAACTTCTAATCTGGTGTGTGGGTGTATCTAGGCATAAGGAAGAACGCTATTGAAAATTGGGTCGCCACGTCAAAATCCAAGATGGCCGCCGCCATGTATGTCTGAACCTTGAGATGAATATCTTGAAAAATAAGCGAAGTATCAACTTCTAATTTTGTGTGTGGGTGTACCTCGGCATAAGGAAGAAAGTTATTGAAAATTGGGTCCCCACGTCAAAATCCAAGATGGCCGCCACCATATATATGTCTGAACCTTGTGAGCGAAATATCTCGAAAAATAAGCGAAGTACCAACTTCTAATCTGGTGTGTGGGTGTATCTAGGCACAAGGAAGAACGCTATTGAAAATTGGGTCGCCATGTCAAAATCCAAGATGGCCGCCGCCATGTATGTCTGAACCTTGTGAGCGGAATATCTCGAAAAATAAGCGAAGTACTAACTTCTAATCTGGTGTGTGGGTGTATCTAGGCATAAGGAAGAACGCTATTGAAAATTGGGTCGCCACGTCAAAATCCAAGATGGCCGCCTCCATGTATGTCTGAACCTTGTGAGCGAAATATATCATCGCATGTTTTCTGCGTCTTCCACTTTGTCACATCACTTCACCGACGGGGGACCTAGGCGTAACGCTTGTTGATCTTAATTTCAACAATATTGAGAGATAAAGGTGATGTAGTATAACAAATATCATGAAACATTTACATTTTGTAGTCCATTGTATAATTTAAATAAACATAAATGCAAATTTCTCATGTGGAAAAAGTAAGTACACCCTTGGCTCTAATAGGTGGTATTGCCCCCTTTGGCAGAAACAACCTCAAGTAGGCGTTTCTTATAACTGTCTACCAGTCTCTGACATCGACTGGGAGGAATTTTTGCCCACTCCTCCATGCAGAATTCTTTCAGTTGTGCGATGTTTGAGGGGATTCTTGCATGCACAGCTCGTTTCAAATCCCCCCACAACATCTCGATGGGATTTAGATCCGGGCTTTGACTTGGCCATTCCAGAACCCTCCAGTTCTTTCTTTTCAGCCATTCCTTGGTGGATTTACTGGTATGTTTAGGGTCATTGTCATGTTGCAAGGTCCACCTTCGGTTGAGCTTCAACTTTCCGACAGATGGCCTCACATTATCCTCAAGCACCCTCTGGTACAATGAAGAATTCCTAGTGGATTCTATGATGGTGAGCTGCCCAGGCCCTGATGCAGCAAAGCTGCCCCAAACCATAATATTTCCACCATGCTTTACAGTTGGTATCAGGTTCTTGTGGTCAAATGCTGTCTTTGGTTTTCGCCAAACATGTTTTCTGGTACTGTGGCCAAATAGCTCCACCTTTGACTCATCTGTCCAGAGCACATTGTTCCAGAAGTGCTGGTCTTTGCCTCGGTGTTCATTGGCAAACTTTAGTCTTGCCCTGATGTTCTTTCTGGACAGCAAAGGTTTCCTCCTGGCACACCTCCCATGTAGATCAAATTTGTGCAGCCTCTTTCTAATGGTAGACTCGTGCACTTTGACATCAACAGTGGCAAGAGCTACCTGTAGGTCCCGTGATGACATTCTTGGGTTCTTAGAGACTTCTTTCAGCATCTTGCGGTCTGCTCTTGGGCCGAACTTGCCGGGGCGGCCTGACCTGAACAAGTTGGCAGTTGTTTGGAATCTTCTCCACTTGTAGATGATCTTCCGGACAGTCGAATGATTGATTTCAAATTGTTTGGAGATCTTTTTAAATCCCTTCCCAGACTCGTAGGCATCTATAACCTTCTTTCTGAAGGCTTCAGAGAGCTCTTTTGATCTAGGCATGGTGACCCAGTACACTTCAACAACAAAGAGCAAACCAAACTAAATGTCTGAGGTTTAAATAAGACAGGTTCCTCCAAGATCCTCTCTAACGATGTTCTAATCATTTGCACCTGAGCTGGTGCACCTGAGCTGGTGCACCTGATTCTAATTTTAGGTATTTGAAGTAGTGATAAATGTTGGAGTGTACTTACTTTTTCGACATGTGAAATTTGCATTAAGTTTATTTAAATTATACAATGGACTACAAAATCTAAATGTTTCATATTTGTTATATTATATCACCTTTATCTATCAATATTGTTGAAATGAAGATCAAATAGCTGTATGTTGAAATATGTTGAAAAAGTCAAAACTTTACATGGGGTGTACTTACTTTTTTACGTGACTGTATGTCTGAGCAAACAAGGAAGACTCGATCTCGGATCCCTTTCTCTTCTGTCAAATCAGGGAAGTGTTCAAGTACTCTTTCCTTCAAGCGAGTGCGATTCACCGTCTTATGGATCTCATGCTGTTCCAAACTTTCTGTCATCATATCTGTCAAATCTTGCAGCGCAAAAATCCTGCGTCCTCCAGCGACTTCTTCATTGATGAATTAGAGGAGCTCATTTTCTATCGTGACCTCGATCTTTCTGCTGGGTTTGCCTTGTTCCCTGCTTCGGATCATCTCATGATGTTGGCGGTTGAATCCAGTGTAGCAGTTCCGATGATACTTGGCTTCGATGGTCACCAGATCTCCTTCCGCAAGGTGTGACACGATATGGTCTGCTGCATGAGTTTCATCACCACAGAAGAGGCTCAAATTTCGCTGAATGTTTGTACTGGTCCGTCTTGGTATCTTGAAGGAGGTAACCCTTGAGAATAACTCCCTTTTGCCTGGTCAAGTGCTGACACCTTGTACAGCTGACATGTTTTGTGCCAGGATGCACGATTCGTCCGCAAAGACTTCATCTGGAAGTTCCAAGTTTGGGTGGGGTGCAGCATCAACTTCTTTGAATTGACTTACAAGGCTGATGATGTCTCTGTATGCCTCCTCTCTATGCACAGCAACTGGGTTGGCAAGGGAACAGACAAATTCTTTTGTAGTTTATTCTTGGCACAGCACACACAGCTCCCAGTTCGTTTTCTCAGCCATCACAGTAACCTGGAAAGAAAAAAAGGATAGATCAGCATCCAATTGTAGTTCCCATTCATGCATACAATAAATATCACAAGCCAGATTACAAGACAATTCAGGCGAAATAATTACAAACAAACATGTGAAATATGCAACGGTGACCCCATAAAAATCAGGAGGGAGAACAGGTGTTCTGGACGAGTGAGCTTGATATATATATATATATATATATATATATAATATTGTTGAGGTTTTGAGATTGTACATATAACATCATTAAAGGTTAAAGGTTTGCCCCATACTTAGTCCACAAGCAACACGTAGGCCCATTAGAATTAGTTATGTCATAGTATGTGTAAGAGTAGGCCATTTCCCTCGTGACATCTGTGGTGTCAGGGGAGTGGGATTGGACCCGAAGTGCGCCTAACGCACTCAAAATTACGAGCGGCCGAAATTTAATTAACATCCAAATTAAAATCGTGCCATGGATAACCAAGATGGTCGGATGCCGGTGGGGGTAAATGAGGAGGTAGAGGAGGAGTTAGAATCAACCCAGGACCCCCGGGAAGAATGGGAAGAAGAGAACATTGATGGTGCAGCAGTAGGAGTGCCAGGGGAAGAAAATGGCGGCGCTGCGCACATGGCCGCGGGAGCCGAGCCCGATTGTAGATAGGGAGAAGCATAGCAATGGAACTTCCCTCGCTACCGAGATGGCCCCTATAGACAACCAGGCCATAATGCAATTTATGAAGCAAAGGAATGCCAACATGAGGGCAATGAGTAATGAATTGAGGGCCAATGCCAATGGATAAGGACCTATTTATGGCACAAATATGGGCCGATATGGTAAGGTTGGATCATAAAATGGATGCGATGAGTGGGCAAATGGCTAATCAATCGAACAAAATGGACACCCAAAGTAGCCAAATGAAAGACGGGTTAACAGGGTTGGAAAATAAAATGGGTGGCCAAATGAAAGATATGAAAGACGGGTTAAATAATTTGGAAAACAAAATGGACGCCCAAAGTAACAAATCCACCTGGGAATTGAAAGAGGTAAAACACGAATTGGAAAACAACTTGGATGAGGAAATGAAAGATGGGTTATTGGGGTTTGGAAACAGAATAGGTGGCCAAATAAAAGAGATGGGGAAAGACATAAGGCACAGGTCGAGCGGGAAAGTCGCATTGGTACGCGACGAGGTAGCGCGACGTGAGGAGCGCGGGGAAAGCGAGTTTGAGCAAGGCACAGTTAAGTGGGCTGGGGTAGAAATCGCGACTCGGGGTGTGGAAAAGCCGACGGCCGCCGAATTGGAAAGTTTTCTTTAATGTGCGCCAGCGGTCGTCGAGCTTAATAAAGAAAAATAAATTATAATTGAAATTGGGGACGAAGAGACGGCAGAATCAGAGATTAAATCGAGGGAAGAAATGGAATGTACTCAAAGTCTGCGTTCGCATCGTGATGTCGTGCTGCCTAACCCAAATGAAAGTTTGCAGGTGCAGTTGGCGGAGAAGAGAATCCCGAAGGTGAGTAGGAAAAGGTATGGTGAGAAAGTGTTTGGCGCGAAAATATTTTTCGTGCGCTTGGGATCGCGACGTCACCCGGGCGCTCGTGGAAGGTCCGTGGTGCGCTGTGTGAAAGTGAATGGCGCGCGTGTGCGAACGGCGCCGGAGCGCGAGTGTGAAACCGAGAGTGAGAGTGAATGCACAACGGAGTGTATGTGTGAAGAGTGCGACACAGAGTGTGCAATGGCTGAAGAGGGTGTGAGAGAATGCACACCGTAGCGTGTTGTAGACAGTGTGCGGGAGTGCACACCAGAGCGCATGATTGGGGGTGTGCAGGAGTGCACACCCGTGGGTGTTACAGAGGATGTAAAGGGAGAGTTTACGCGAGGGTGTGCGATGGCCAAGTGTGTTACGGAGTGTGTAACAGAGGAGTGTGTGATAATGGAGTCTGCAAGCGGCGTGAGTGCGCCTGGGTGGTGTGCATGAGAGCGTGCGGTGATGGAATGCAGGGGGAGTGTATGAGAGGCGCTGGAGCGCCTCGGTGTGCGAGTGTAGAACGGGTCGCGTGTGGACGTGAGAATGCGACTCGAGCATCGACGCAAACCGGGGGGAGCGTTTAGGCCGACGGATAGCCGACGCGAGTCCTCGGTGCGCGGGGTGCTTTGTGTGCTGCGGGGGCCGGCGGGGATCGTTGCCGCGGCGGCGTGCACGATTTGGGCCGGGCCCCTCCCTGTATGGTCGGTGCCGCGTCGTAAAGGCGAACGGCATGGTTTGAGGGGAGGAAGGAGGGGTCGGACCTTCGCCCCCTGGCGGGCGCGGTGCTCCGGCCGGGGGAGGTTGGGCCATCGTGCCGGAGACCGAAAGGCTCCGCGCCGAAATGGTGCCTGGAACCTCGGTCCAGTGTATGCCTCCTCCCCAGAATCAGAAATGCCGGACGGACCCAACCAACAGGAGACCAACCAACCGCAAGCATTGCTCGGCTTTTCGAAGCCGAGCTGTGAAAATGTATTCCCGCACGACGAGGCTCGAGAGTAGTGGACGAATCGCAATGGCGTTGGCGAATGGTAACTTTACCATTCATTTGGGGCACATGAGGTTTAGATTATGGGGTGGCAGTGTAAACTAGTCGAGGGCGGGCTAGGATATTGTTAGGGATTTAGAGATGACAGTAAGAGACGTGAGATTTAAGTAGTGACTTTTGTACCGGTAGAGGGGACGTAGTCAGATTAGATGGATGTTAATGACGAGGGAAGTGCTTAGTGTAAGGGAAGACGGGAAAGCAAGAGTATTAGAGGGAAGTAGTTAGTTAGATGATGCTGTGTGTATGAGCTTGAGATTGAGAATCTTTGTGATGAGCTTGAGCAAATGAGGATATGAATGAGAATCTTTGTGGTGAGCGTGAGGAAATGAGGAATTGGTCGGGGATGACCAGAGAAAGTGTATAAGTGGTGTATTGAGGACGAGTGTAATTGTGTTGAGTGAATGGACTTGCATGGGGTGCAAGTGGATAAATGGAGAAGATACTTGTGGTGTGGAGTAAGTTGTGTGGAATGAGTGGTGTGGAGTGCATGGTGCGAAGGAGTGGATGGGGGAAGATGGACCCCTTCACGAATACCCGGGGAGGGTAGTTTAAAGTTAGGTAGAGGGAGTAGGTAAATTGTTGGATCTTGACACCTGTGATGCGGGAAGTAGCAGTGAAGTGCTTGGAGGGGTGCGTGAATCTGTGGAAATGGCTGGGCGTGTGGGCCTGTTGGTGAGTATGGTTATTCGGGCACTCCGCCACTGGTAGTCTGTCGGCAAGGTGAGGCCGCAGGTAGGCTCTGGGAGCCAGTTAGAGTTCAGAGTAGTGTTCAGTGGGGCCCGAGGATCCTAGGAGAGGACCCGGGTAACCCAATGCCAGAGAGGGCATCCGAGGGGTGAGAGAGCCAGGAGGGGGCCTTCCCCGATTTAGGGTAGTTGTAAGGAGCATGGTAAGCTCGAGTGGCGACTTCAGTGGCGGAGGTGCGCAGGTAGTTGGACCCGCTAGTGGAGGCACATGACCCAGCCCCGAAATTGTGCGAAGGCACAGATTGAAAAATTGGGGGTGTGAGACCCAAATTGGAAGGCACCACAGGATGGGTCAATGGGAATTGGTTTTTAGAACCGCATAGTTTAAAATTGCCAATTTGGCAGGGCAAGACCCCGGGTAGTTTAAGAGTTAATGTTATTAGAGTATTGTTCGGATGAGAATCTCTTCGCACCATCCACATCCACTCACCTAGGGAGACGGAACCCCACACCAAGTTTTGCAAATGTTTGGATGGCAAAGACGCATCATGACGTGAGTTTGACATTGTGTAATATTCCATCTCTTCCTTCTTGGAAGGGATTCGGTGACGAATTCGGAGTAGAGGGGGGATATGGGAGACAAACCGTAGCGACGGATTTGTAAATTGTATATACAGGGAAGGGCAAGGGTAGTGTAGGCTGACATGGGGGGTTACGAACAGCTAGGGACGAGCTTTCTCTGCTCGCTCTCCCGCGCCCCTCATGTTGCATTGCCTTGTGTTGACGTGTACCCTTGCACCCTTTCCTCCGCTGACTCTCTGCTTTGTCTTTCCTCCCCACCCATGGACCCATTATTTTTGTTGAGGGGAGTGTGCAGGAACCCTGAGCTGTGCGGCTGCACTTTTGCACTGCACACTGCTACCTCTTGCTGCACCAGTACACCTATGGACCACACGTTCTGTGGCTTGGCATCTTTGCTGGAGCAGACAATTATTGCTGCAAGCGTTATCTTGCCCTGTGGACCACTGGTTTTAAGTGGCGTCAGTCACACAGATGGATCATGAGATTGGCCCTGCTGAAATAGTAAAAAACGGACACGGTTTGTGCACTTTTTATTTATTCCGGTGTGTCAGGAAGGAAGATCTCAAAGTTTAATTACGGCGCACCGAAGACGAAGCAGGAAGACGCAAGAAGCAACAGCCCAGCAGCAGCCAAGCAGCAAAAGCCAGCATTTATTGTGAAATGTGCATTTTTGATGATTGTGCATTTTTGTGCATTTCTGGTATTACGGTGTATTGGTGCAGTGCATTCTGTGTTTCTCTCTCTCCAAAATTTCTTTCCCCAAAAGACAGGTCCTGGGTTGTAGAACTGTAAATAATTAGTTATTCTTGAAAATAACATGCTCCCCACCGGCTTTATGTGTAGTTTGAGGATTCTTTCTGTAATTCGGTTAGTTGTGGGTGTGAATCTGTTAGTTAGTACACAACGCAGAAGGTGGGACATATCTAGTGTTGTAAAACTGTCGCACACAGGGTGTTAGATTAAATGTAGAGGGGAACCACACCGAAGTGTCACACGGAATTTAAAAAGTAGTCCTGACCCTTGCTCAAAACCGGTCGTTCTCACTTGTGTGGGTTCGGCTCGGGGACGAGCCTGGCGAAGGAGGGGGGCAGTGTTGAGGTTTTTAGATTGTACATATAACATCATTAAAGGTTAAAGGTTTGCCCCATCGTTAGTCCACAAGCAACACGTCGGCCCATTAGAATTAGTTATGTCATAGTAAAAAAAAAATTTTTTTTTTCGTATACTGAATCGAGGCTCGTGAAAGAGCTAACATTTATTTCACAAACAAATCAACCAGACAAACAAAATATATAAAAAGAGGGAGCGGAAGACAAGATGGGGAGAGAAGGGGAAGCACACAAACACAACATTTGAGAGCAGGGAGAGGGCTTGGGGGGAGGAGGCGTGGGAAGGGGAGGAGGCGTGGGAAGGGGAGGGGGGTGGGTGGGAAAAGTATAAAACACAAGAACACCAAGGACTTCCAGGACAGAAGTTGGTATTTCAAAAAAGTGGATTTGGGGTGAAATTAGCGGGGGTAGAAAAGATCAAGGTTTTGGATGGGGGAATATAAGAGATGGTGGTGAACAGCTGTTTTAAAGACCTGGAGGGTGGAGTGGGATTGAAGAGAGTGAGGGAGTTTGTTCCAGAGGCGGGAGAAAAGAGGAATGAAGGAGTGAAGGTGAGCAGAGAGTCTTGATTTTGGCAGTTTGACCATAAGAGGGTTGCAGGCAGATCTTGTGCGACCTGTAGGAATATTTGGGAGACAGAGCCCAGAGAGAGCTGGGGGGGGGGGGGGGCAAGGCCAGAGAGGAGTCGGTAGAAGACGGAAAAACCACCAACCTGCCTGCGGTGAGTGAGTGAAAGGCCCTTGGAGTTAGCTTCATCGCGGGAGATTCCAATGATTCTGAACGCTTTGGTTTCAACAGCGTGAAGACGAGCTAGGTGTGAGGCAGGAGCACCAGCCCAGTGGGGAGAGCAGTATTCCATTGAGCTGCGGATGAAAGCCTTGTATGTGGTGAGGAGCTCAGGTGTGCCAAGGACGGACTTCGCACGACGGAGGATGCCCAGTCGGCGACTGGCTTTGGAGGCCAGATTTGAAATGCGGTTTTCCCAGGAAAGATCATGGCAGACACACAACAACAACACAACATGCATTTTAAAGGCCATTTTCCCTGCTAGAGCGGGGGTTAGCCTTGCGGTCCCCATGACAATCTTCTCCATTTTGCCCTATTTTCTGCATCTCTCCTTGTTAACCCCCTTGCCCGCATTTCTTCTTCCACCATCTTTAGCCAAGTCTTTCTCGGTCTTCCCCGTCTTCTACTTCCTTCTACATTCAATTTCCATCACTCTTCTCAACCAGTCACTTTCATCCTTCCTCAACACATGACCAAACCATCTCAACCTGTTCCTCTTCACAGCATCAATCACAGGCTCTATTCCCATCATCTTTCGCAATTCATCATTTGTTTTCCACTCTCTCTCAACGATACTCCGCACATCCGTCGAACCATTCGCATTTCCACCCTTTCCAACCTTCGTTGCTGCTCTACGTTCATTACCCATGTCTCGCTCCCATAAATCATAACACTTCTCACACATGCAGCATACACCTTTCCCTTCAGCTTCAACGACACTCCCCTCATCATCAGCACGCCACTCAATTCCCGAAACTTCTTCCATGCACATCTCACTCGAGCAACCGTTGCCGAGTCTGATCCACCTTCTCCATTCAGCATGTCTCCGAGGTAGCAAAATGTTTTCACACCTTCCAGCTTCACGCCGTCTCCAAGATCCAACTCAACATTTCCTCCATCTGCAGCTCCCTCTGTGCACACCTTACATTTGAATGTAGCTGCCACACTGGTTAATGACCCTCTCAGACCACGACATTTTTGATGAACCCACTCAGCGCACATTGTACACTGAATGGAGTTCACTCCGACACCCTTCCTACACACAGCACAGGGCCACTTCCCAGTTCTTTCCACCTCACCACATGCTTTACCACTTGCCATCACCTTCGTCTTTCCGATATTCACCTTCAGACCTTTTGTCTCCATACATTCCTTCCACGTGTTCATCTTTTCCTTCACTCCATCCATACTTTCCGCAATCAACACCAGATCATCTGCATACAACAACTCCCACGGTAAACCCTCCTTTACGTTCTGAGCCAGCACCTCCATCACAGCTACAAATAGTAGTGGACTTAGTACCGACCCCTGATGCACTCCCACCTTCACCTCAAACTCACCACTGTTCCCGTCCTTCGTCCTTACAGCTGTGCGCGCTCTTTTGTACATTGCCATCACTACTCTGATCAACCATTCCTCCACTCCTAACTTCCTCAATGCCCATGTCAATACTTTGCATGGAACCCGATCGAATGCTTTCTCCAGATCAACAAACCCAAGAAACAACTTCTTCCTCTTCTCCATGTACTTCTGCAACTGCCTCACAATGAAAAGCGCGTCTGTCGTTCCTCTTCCTGGCATGAATCCAAACTGCATTTCGTCGATCTTCACTTTCTTCCTTATCCTCCTCTCCAACACCCTTTCCAATACCTTCATTCCATGCTCCAATAACTTTATCGCTCGGTACGAGCCACACTCCAGAGGGTCACCTTTCCCCTTGTATAGAGGGACGAGGGTACTCAGTTCCCAAGCCACTGGAATGCGGCCTTCTTTCACCACCAGATTACAGATCTCTGTCATTCTCTTCACACCCCAACTTCCTGCTGCCTTCAACATATCTCCCACAACTCCCGTCGGCCCTCCCGCTTTTCTACCCTTCATTGCTTTTATCGCTTCCTCAACTTCCTTCTCTGTTATCTTCTCTGCCGGTCCTAAAACTGGGTTACTCTCTATGTTGCCATCCCATTCATTCTCTGTATTCAACAGCATTTCCATATATCTTTTCCATCTTCCTTTAATTCCATCTGGGTCGACAACGATTTATCCCACTTCATCCTTCAAGCAACTCACCCCCATCACATCACACCTCTCTTTCGCGATCTGCTCTGCAATCCTGAATACTGCTTTCTGACCCTCTTCCGAATCCAAGCGTTCTCCGAACATTTTCCTACATGACTCCTGCGCCTTTGCTACCTCTTTCTTTGCAGCCTTCCTGGCTGCCTTATAACTTTCATGCTCTGCTGTTTCTGCTCCCGTACCCTTCGCCTTCTGCCACTCCTTGAACTTCTTCCTCTTCTCGTCAATCCTCTTTCCAACTTCATCATCCCACCACCATGTTCCCGAGTGCCTCGGTGGTCCTTTTGTCCATCCACATACCTCACCAACGGCTCCCAACAGACTAACTTTCATTGACATCCAACCACTTTCAAGCTCAACCACATCATCCTCGACCCTACTCAGCCTCTCTTTTAATGCCTCCCTTACTGTCACCTCTTTCAACCTCCACACCTTCATTCTCGGTTGGTGCTTCACCCGCCGAGCTCTCCTCGCACCTTTCACCCTTACGTCGCAGACAACCAAGTGGTGCTGTGAAACGGCCTCCTCCCCCGGGATCACCTTTGTGTCCCGGAGGTGCCCCCTATCTCGCCTATGCACCATCAGGTAGTCAACGGTTGTCGTCGACCCACCTGACGTGTATGTAACAAGCTTATTATCCTCTTTCTGGAACTGAGTATTACAAATCAACAAATCAGCTCCATCAGCAAACTCAAAAATCCTTTCACCTTCTCCATTTCTCACACAATATCCGTAACCCCCATGAACTCCGTCAAAACCATCCATACTCCTTCCCACATGTCCATTTAGGTCTCCTCCTACCACAACAACTTCCTCATCTTTCACGTTTTCCATCAGCTTCTCTATCGCACACCAGAACCTGTCCTTCTCTTCATCGCTCCGACCAACCTGCGGAGCATATCCTGAGATGACGTTCACCAAGAGCTTTCCAATCATCATTTTCACCATCATCAACCTATCACTCACTCTAGTCACACTCACCACACTGTCTACAAACTCCTCAGAAAACAGGACACCAACACCATTCACGCCCTCCGGGCACCCTTGCCACACAAACTTGTATTTCTGTCCCTGCCTACCCTTCACCATTCTCACACCACTTCCCTTCCATCTCGTCTCTTGCACACAACATATGTCCACTCTTCTTCTGACCAATACTTCCACCACTTCTCCTGATCTCCCTGTCATTGTCCCTACATTCCATGTCCCAAACCTCAGAAACCGATCTCCACTTCGGGCTGTACCCTGCCCACATGTAGTTGTCATTGTCATGGTTCTCTTTTTGAGGCAATGTTTTTATGGCCGGATGCCCTTCCTGACGCCAACCCTCTTAGTCGCCTCTTACGACACACAGGGATACGGCGTACCTATTCTTATCCAGGGTACACACCGGGTAACCGGGGTCGTGCCCTGCCAATTCAATTGGCCATCTGTAAACTATGTAGTTCTAAAAACCGAATCCCCCATTGACCATCCTGTGATGTCATCCAATTTGGGTCTCGCTACCCAATTTTTCACACTGTGCCTTTGCACAATTTCGGGGCTGGGTCGTGTGGCTCCACTAGCAGGTCCAACTACCTGCGCAAGGCAGATAGTGAGACCCAAAAGCTTGAGTGACAGAACTTCTTGGAGAGGATTATTCAGAAAGTGGATGGGATGGTTGTCCAGTCGGTCTTTACGGAGAGACCGTAAGAGTGTGAGATTTGTCAGGATTGAAAGTCATGTTCCACTTGTTTGCCCAGTCTGTGATTTTGTCCAGGTCTGCAGAGAGTGAGGAGGCTGCAGACTGCTGATCTGCGGGATGAGGAATGGAGCGACCGAGAGTAGAGTCATCAGCAAAGAGATAGGATTTTCAAGAGAGTCAGAGAGATCATTGATGAAGACCAGAAAAAGCACAGGGCCCAGAACACTGCCTTGGGGAACTCCAGCCTGAACAGGGAGAGGAGATGAGAGAAACCCATTCAGGGCCACACGTTGACTATGACTAGAGAGGAAGTCCGCCAGCCATGCGTGGAGATTTCCATGGATACCAAAGGAGGAGAGTTTGGTGAGCAGAGCGGGGTGCCAGACCGTATCACAGGCACGTGATATGTCGAGGGAGACAGCTCTAATTTCCTGTTATGTATGTGTATAGTATGTGTAAGAGTAGGCCATTTCCCTAGTGACATCTGCGTTGTGTAAAGAATTGAGCTTACGTCCTTTCATTTTGCGGCCACCCTTCATTTTCATCATGGGCAAACTCGATCCCGTGCCCCATTTTGGCTGATCCCTCTGTGTGTGGTGCTTTGGCTGCCAGCAGCATTAGCTGCCCTTCGCTCGCTCAAACTAGTCGGGTAACCACGAGGTAGGCCTGAAAAGAGGGAGGAGCGCGAGGGTCGATGTGTGGCCGCGTCAAGCAGCGCGTCAGAAGGCGGTGACGGTAAGAGCAACAGCCAACCAGGGCTGAGAGGGCATGGCATGATAGGGCGTGGTAAAGAGCGTCTAGTAAGTTCCAGAGGGTTCGCTGGGCAAGGCTATATAAGCCAGCGCACAAAGCCCTTGAACAGGACTGGTTGGAAAAGGACTGGTATGAGGACTGCCCTTATGAGGACTGAAAGGACTTGATGAGGACTGGCTGTATTGAAAGGACTGGCTGGAAAAGGACTCGTGGGGAGAGGGCGTGCTGAGAGGACTGCAACGAATTGCGCTTTGTAAAAGGACTGTACGAGGACCGAGCGAACTGGCTGATAGGAGAGAACTGATCCGGAGCACTCGTGTGAGAACAGCACCGAGAGGACCGGCGTGCACATGACAGTTTTGAGGCTTTGATTGAGAAGCACGTATTGAACTGTCCGTTTATTACGTACGCAGCCCCGCGAGTGTAACCGCCAAAGCCAGCCCTACCGTTCGCTCCGTAATAATCCCGTGCACCAAACGACACGTGGAGACCTCCTGCCCGTCTGGTTCATCTACTTCGCGGTTCGAGTTGGGGACCGAAGAGCGAGCTGCCTGGACGCTATCCCTGGACCATCGACCTGTTCGTCTTCAAACCCGTGTGAGTGTATCTGAGAGTGAACCGGTCCGTTTGTCTTGGGATAAGTTAAGACTGTTTAAGACTGCACTGTGTTTTCTTCTTCTTCTTATTGTACAAAGTGTAAATAAACCTTCTCATTCCTTTTCTTCCAAATTCGACCGTTTCCGTGATTTCCCTCCATTGGGTAAGCGTGGCACGATTAATAACCGCTCGGATCGGGTTTAGTCATTGCTAACGGCTCGGGTCACGGGTTCGCTACTGCTCGGCGTTTCCACCAACACCCGTGATTGGGGCGGGGCTTATTTCCGCAACAATATATATTGTTGCGGATCTCCTCGTCGGCCTTCTCCCCCTTACCAAGGGGGGATTAGTCCCCTTGTCTTTGACTAGCCGACGGGATCCGGGGCTGTGACGTTCCTTCCGGACGGCGTTAAATATGGTTGTAGGCCGAATTCTTATTACCTAAGAACCAACGCCGCCTAGGAAGCAAGGAAATGAGCCCCGCCCGAATCACGGTTATAGGTGGAAACGCCGAGCGGTAGCGAACCGTGACCCGAGCCGTTAACAATGACTAAACCCGATCCGAGCGGTTCTGATCATGCCACGCTTACCCAATGGAGGAAATCACTGATACGGTTGAATCAGGAAGAAACGAGGAATAACAATTGGTTTATTACACTATGTACAATGATAAGAAGAAGAACACACAGTGCAGCCTTATACAGTCTTATACTTATCCCAGGATACGGGCCCGTTTCACACTCAGACACACTCACACGGGGATTGCAGATGGTCAGGTTGATGGTCAGGGATGATGTGCAGGCAGTTCGCTCCGGTCCCCGACTCTCACCGCGAAGAAGATGGCCAGGGCGGCAGAAGCTCCCCGCGGGTCGTTGGCCCGGATCGGACAATTACGGGGTGAACGGTAAGCTGGGCTTGGCGGTTACACTTGCGGTCACAGCCGCGTACGTAATAGATGAACAGGCGCTATATGCGCTCCCAATACAAGTTCATAGGCGCTCCCAATGCAATTTCGTATGCAAGGCGTAATTCCTTCCAGTTCTCGGCAGTCCTTCAATACAGTCCTCTCCCCACGAGTCCTCTCACAACGAAGTTCTCCTGGCCAGTCCTCATCAATTCTCGTATCAGTCCTGTTCAAGGGCTTTGTGCTTTGGCTTTTATAGGCACGCCCTTTCCCCACGAGTCCTGTTCAAGGCCTTTGTGCGTTGGCTTTTATAGGCACGCCCTTACCACGCCCTGTCATGCCATGTCACCCAAGCCCTGATTGGCTGGTGGCCCTTACCACTGCTGTCTCCCCCGCTTCAACCTCAACGCCGCGCTCCTCCCGCTCTCAGGCCTACCTCGTGTCATTCGACTAGGGAGCATCCTAATGCGAGGTGCAATAGCCAAAATGGGGCGCGGGATGGAGTCGGCCCAACGAGGTAGATTTGGAGGGTGGACGCAAAATGAACGGGGCCTATCTTATTTCTTTTACACAACGCAGATGATACTCGGGAAATGGCCTTATCCTCACACATACTATGACATAACTAATGTTCAAAGGGGCCTACGTGTTGCTTGTGGACTAACTCGGGGGCAAACCTTTAACCTTTAATGATAGGCTCTGAGCCAAGGGGGTTGGTCGGTACCATACAGATGGAGTAAGGCTCATTGTGATTTTTAGCAAGATATATGTCCCTAGATATGAAAAAAAAGTGATAGCAGTGTATAACTCTCGGCCATCTCTGTGTTATCACCCGAAATATTATTATAGGCTATGAGCCAAGGGGGTTGGTCGGTACCATACAGATGGAGTAAGGCTCATTGTGATTTTTAGCAAGATATATGTCCCTAGATATGAAAAAAAAGTGATAGCAGTGTATAACTCTCGGCCATCTCTGTGTTATCACCCGAAATATTATTATACGTTTGCTTCGCTTCGCCAAAAAATGTGATATTTGCTAAAATTGGAATAAATATGTTTTTAAGTACCACAGAGTGCCAATAATTTGCATACTGGATGCCAACTAATATAGTAATAGAAATATAGAACATTTGTGGGGGTTATTTATCAAAATATTGATATAATGACAAAAAATATGTTGAATTTAGTGAAAAAGTGGTCGAAATCGCTTCGAGTTCAGAATTCACATTGTACATTTTTGTCAATATTTCAAAAATGAAAACTCCCAGAGTAACATTTGACCCCTCAAAATCTTCGCAAGGAACCCCTGCATTGGAATATATTGTTACGGTTCACGGTTAAGGATGTTGTTTGCCGAGCAAAGGCACCGCGACCTAACAGTTTTCCCCGATTCACCCGATTCACCCAGACGTTGGCCGTATCGCGCCACAGCTATTCAATATGGAAACCTCTAAAGCGACCGAATGTAAAGAGGAAGAAGAAGAAGACGTACGGAGGAATAACAGGTTTTATTAATTATTTTCACAAGCCAAAGCAAAGAGAGCAGTTGGTTATATACAGAAAATGGAAGGAGCAGGCACACAGTGAAATCTTTAGCTTACCTATACAAGCTTAATTAATAAACCCCAGGACAACGTTAAAGACAGACGGACAATCACACTTACACGGGGAAATGCAGGCAGGAATGAATGGCTTGGAGATGGGTGGCTTTTAGAGGCAAGGAAACATTCAGCGGGTACTGGGCACGGTCAGGCCAGAAGGCACCGCCGTCAAGAAGCCGAGCTTTGGTCCCAAACTGCGCGTGCGAAGTTCCTTTCTCTGTACTGCTGCCTCGTGCGCTCCTTGCATTGCCCCGGTCCGCTTTTCCTGCAGCACGGCACGTCTCACGGCGGCTCGGTCACACCTGCTCGTCTCCGGAGCATCTCCTCGACCCATCTCCGTAAAAGCTCATCTCGTATCTGCTTGGGAGCGTCCCGCGGCAGGTTATATAGGCCCCGCCCTTCGCCCTTTGCGAACCTCCACCAAGCGTTCTCTCTCCGCCCTCTCAGGCCAAACCCCTTGTTCTGGGTTGGATGAGCGGGGCCGACTTACTCCTCCCCTCTATGACGAGGTGGAGACCCGCCTTTCTTCTTCGGCGTTACCTCGTGCGTAATGGAGTCAAATGCAGCAAAGTGGACGGCAGATGGAAATGCAGCAAAGTGCCTAAAGAGGCAATTGCAGCAAAGTGGCGAACCTGGCACTTGGAAGCTGCCATGGGGCGTCAGAGGGCCTACTCTTATTTAATTCGGTGCAATGAAGAGTCAAACTAGTGGGAAACACATCCTTAGCCTACACAGAGAATAAGGGACTAACTATTTAAAAGGATATATCGTGTCCTGTGTGTAGGTTTATGGAATTAACTAAGAGGACGAGCTGCGACCATTCTTTACATTACGAGGGTCAGTTACACACAACAAAACCATACTTTTCACATTCGTTACACTTTCTCAAAATTGTTACACTTCTCAAATCCGTTACACTTCTCAAATTCGTTACACTTCTCAAATTCGTTACAATATCATTACTTTGTAATATGGTGGTTGTTTGGGGCACATATTTTGGCAAAGTTCAAAATATGTTCAACCATACCCCCTAATTTTGATATTTTGGAACGAAACATAGCTTTTGAACATTTTAGGTTTATTCGTCTACTACTTTTGGTATCTCAGTGTAATTTTTGGTATTAGCTAGTATCCTAAAGTAGGTTTGTAACATCAGCTACATTATCTTTCACAATGCATGCAAACTTGCTCCACACTCTAGGTTTATCATGATCTCTCGAACAAATACGATCTCGATGTCGATCTCGGCACTCTGTGGTCCTTAAAAACATATTTATTCCAATTTTAGCAAATATCACATTTTTTGGCGAAGCGAAGCAGGCGTATAATAATATTTCGGGTGATAACACAGAGATGGCCGAGAGTTATACACTGCTATCGCTTTTTTTCATATCTAGGGACATATATCTTGCTAAAAATCACATTGAGCCTTACTCCATCTGTATGGTACCGGCCGGTCAATTTGGGGGGGTCTGGCTCATAGCCTATGATGTTATATCTTGGGGTGCTACCTTCAACCTAGTCGAAGACTAGTCGATGCTACCTTCAACCCTTGGCTTGCTCACTGCCTTCTTGCCACTCCACCATTTTGTTTGTTCAGCGGCTTTTTCCCGATTAGACTATTAAACTATCATTATTATTAGATTATTAGATTAACAATTAACATTCACCAGGCTCGTCCCCGAGCCGAACCCACACAAGTGAGTAAGACCGGTTTTGATGCAAGGGTCAGGACTACTTTTTAACTTATGTGTGACACTTAGATGTGATTTCCCTCTACATTCACTCTAACACCCTGTATGTGACAGTTTTAAACACTAGATATGTCCCACCTACTGCGTTATGTACTAACTAACAGACTCACACCCACAATTAACTGAATTACGGAAAGAATTCGCAAACTAAACATAAAGCCGGTGGGGAGCATGTTATTTACAAGACTAATCTAATTATTTACAATTCTACAACCCAGGACCTGTTCTTTTGTGGGAGAGAAGAGAAATTTGGAAAGGAGAAACAACACTACAGAATGCACTGCACTGCACCAATACACCATACACCAATATGCACAAAAATGCACAATCATGCACAATCATCAAAAAATGCACAATCACATTTCATAAATCAATGTTTGCTGCTTGGCTGCTGGGCTGCTGCATCTTGGCTGCGTCTTCTTGCTTCATCTTTGGTGTGCCATCATAAAAACTTAGTCTTCTTTCCTGACACACCAAAGGAATAAATAAAAAGGCACAAACCGTGTCCGTTTTCATTTCGGCCAGCAGGGCCAACTTAGGTGGTCTGACTGCATGGCATCGATGCCACTTAAAACAGTGGTCCGCAGGGCACAAGGTAACGTTTGCAGCGATTGTCTGCCCCAGCAAAGGTGCCAGGCCACAGAACGTGTGGTCCATAGGTGTACTGGTGCAGGCAACAGGTAGCAGGAGTACCGCACAAGTGTGGCAACGTGCCGCAGCACAGTTCATGGTTCCTGCACACTCCCTTCAACAAAAGATATTGGTCCATGGGTGGGGAGGAAAGACAAAGCAGAGAGTTTAGCGGGGGCAAGGGTGCAAGGGTACACTCAATACAAGGCAATGAAACATGAGGGGCGCGGGAGAGCGAGCGGAGAAAGCTCCTCCCTAACCGTTCGTAACCCCCCATGTCAGCCTACACTACCCTTGCCCTTCCCCGTATTTACACTTTACAATTTCGTCGCTACGTTTTGTCTTTTCTATCCCCCCTCTATGCCAAATTCGTTTCCAATCCCTGCCAAGAAGGAAGAGATGGAATATCACACAATGTCAAACTCCCGTCGAGATGCATCTTACATTCCAAACATTTGCAAAATCTGGTGTGGAGTCCTGTCACCTTGGTGAGTGGATGCGGATAGTGCGAAGAGATTTCATCCTAACTATCCTCTCGTAACATTAACTCTTAAACTACCCGGGATCTTGCCCTGCCACTTGGCATCTTTAAACTATTTAAAAAAAAAAAATTCCCATTGACCATCCTGTGGTGCCCTACAAATTTGGGTTCTCACTCCCCCAATTTTTCAATACTGTGCCTTCGCACAATTTCGGGGCTGGGTCATGTGGCTCTCCCAGCAGGTCTACCTAGCTGCGCACCTCCACCACTGAAGTCACCACCCGAACTTACCTTGCTCCCACAACTACCCTAAATTGGGGAAGGCCCCTCCTGGCTCTCTCACCCCTCTGATGCCCTCTCTGGCATTGGGCTACCCGGGTCCTCTCTTCGGATCACCGGGCCCCACTGAACACTACCCTGAACTCTACCTGGCTCCCAGAGCCTACCTGCGGCCTCACCTGGCTGACAAACTACCAGTGGCGGAGTGCCCGAATAACCATACTCACCAATTAAGCCCACACGCCCAGCCATTACACTCACTCACGCGCACCCATCAAAGCAACACCTTGCTACTCCCTGCACCACAGATGTCAATATCCAAACAATTTACCTAAACCCGCTACCTAACTTTAAACTACCCTCCCCGGTAGTCGTGAAGGGGTCCATCCTCCCCCCATTCACTCCTTCGCACCATGCACTCCACACCACTCATTACACACCACTTACTCCACACACCATTTATTCCACACCACTCAGTATTCTCACTTGCACCCCACGCAAGTCAATTACTCAACACACTTACACACATCCTCAATACACCACTCATACACTATCTCTGGTCATCCCAGACCAATGCCTCATTTGCTCACGCTCACCACAAAGATTCTCATTCAATTCCTCATTTGCTCACCCTCACCACAACGATTCTCAATCTCAAACACACAGCATCATCTACCTAACTACTTCCCTCTAAAGCTCGTGCTTTCCCGTCTTCCCTTACACTAAGCACTTCCCTCGTCATTAGCATCCATCTTCTCTCTCTACGTCCCCTCTACCGGTACAAAGTCACTACTTAATTCTCGTCATCTACTGTCATTTCTAAATCCCTAACATTAACCTAGCCCACCCTCGGCTAGTTTTCACTGCCCACCCATAATCTATAGCGCATGTGCCCCAAGTGAGGGATGGTAGATCTACCATCCCTCCACACTGGGTACCATTCCCCAATACTACTGCTATTTGTTCACTCCACTTGAGCCTCTCGGTGCGGAAATACATTTTCACAGCTTGGCTTCGAAAAGCCGAGCAATGCATGTGGGTGGTTGGTCTCCTGTTGGTTGGGTCCGTCCGGCATTTTCGATTCTGGGGAGGAGGCATACTTGGGCCAAGGTTCCAGGCGCCATCTCGGCGCAGGGCCTTTCGGTCTCCGGCACGATGGCCCAACCTCCCCCGGTCGGAGCACCGTGCCCGCCAGGGGGCGAAGGTCCGACCTCGCCTACCTCCTCTGGAATCGTGCCGTTTGCCCTTTGCGCCACGGCACGGCACCGACCATACAGGGCGGGGCCCGGCACGAATCGTGCACGCCGCCCGGCACAAATCGTGCACGCCGCCGCGGCAACGATTCCCGCTGGCCCCGCAGCACACAAAGCGCGCACCACGCCCCGAGAGCTCGCGTCGGCTGTACGTCGCCCTAAACGCTAACCCGGTCTGCGTCGATGCCCGAATCACATTCTCACACCAAGCGACCCTTCCCATACTCACACATCCCATACACTCCCTTAATTCTGTTACCGCATGCTCTCGTGCACACTTTTCCGTTCCACACTCAGGTGCACACCACTCAGGCGCACTCACGCCGTTCGCACACTCCCTTATCATACATCCTCGCGCGCATCCTGGCGCTCTCATGCCACTCGCACACTCCGTTACACACCTCTCTTCCACGCACTCCTCTCGTGCACTCTCTCCCATTACATCCTCTGTAACACCCACAGGTGTGCACTCCTGCACACACCCAATCAGCGCACACTTACCCACGGGTGTGCAATCTCCTGTTGCACACCCAATCACGCGCTCTGGTGTGCACTCCTGCACACTCTCCTCAGCCAACTCACAATCTGTGTCGCACTCGTCACACATACACTCCGCTGTGCATTCACTCTCATTCTCGGTTTCACACTCCTGTTACACAACCGCGCTTCGGTGCACACTTTTTTCTCACACGTGCTCCATTCACTTTCACACAGCACATCACGGACCTTCCACGAGCGCCCGGGTGACATCGGGATCCCAAGCGTGCGAATTTTTTTTTTGCGCCAAACCTTTTCGCGCCATACACAACCCTACTCGCCTTCGGGACCCTTTTCCGCAGCAGCGCCTGCAAATTCTCATTGGGGTTAGGCAGCATGACATCACAATGCGAATGCAGACTTTGAGTACATTCCATTTCTTCCCTCAATTTAATCTCTGATTTTGCCGTCTCTTCAACCCCAATTTCCATTATAATTTCCTTTTCTTTATTAAGCTCGATGACCGCTGGCGCACATAAAATAAAATTTCCTAATTCGGAGGCCATCGGCTTTTCCACACCCCGAGTCGCGATGTCTACCCCGGTCCACTTAGCTGTGCTCTGCTCTAACTCGCTTTTCCCGCGTTTCTCAAATCGCGTTACCTCGTCGCGTACCAATGTGTCCTCTTTGCCCAACTCGTGCCCAATGTCTTTCCCCATCTCTTTTATTTGGCCACCTATTCTGTTTCCAAACCCCGTTAACCCATCTTTCATTTCGTCTTTCATTTCTTTCATTTGGCCACCCATTTTGTTTTCCAAATTATTTAACCCATCTTTCATTTCTTTCATTTGGCCACCCATTTCGTTTTCAAACCCTTTTATTTCCCGGGTGTATTTGTCACTATTACGCCTTGCTTCGTCCCTCTGCATTTCTATAGATGCTCGTAGTTGCTCTACGAGTACATACAGGTCCCAACCCGCTGGCACCGCGGGCTCGGCTCTCGCCGCCATGTGCGAGGCGCCGCCATTTTCTACGCCTGCCACCCCCACTGCTGCACCCTCATCAATGCTCTCCTCTTCTTCCCATTCTTCCCGGGGGTCCTGGGTTATTAATTCTAATTCCTCCTCTACTCCTCATTTACCCCCACCGGCATCCGGCCATCTTGGCTATCCATGGCACGATTTTAATTTGGATGACAATAATTAAATTTTGGCCGCTCGTAATTTTGAGTGCGTTCGGCGCACTTCAGGTCAATCCCACTCCCCTGACACCAATTGTTGCGCCCAATATGCACAATTGGTGTCCAAAATTTGGTCTAAAAAATTTAGTCCCAGGTTCCAAATCCCTACTCCTGACTACTAATTGTTGCGGATCTCCTCGTCGGCCTTCTCCCCTTACCAAGGGGGGATTAGTCCCCTTGTCTTTGACTAGCCGATGGGATCTGGGGCTATGACGTTCCTTCCGGACGACGTTAAATAGGGTTGTAGGCCGAATTCCTATTACCTAAGTACCAATGCCGCCTAGGAAGCAAGGAAATGAGCCCCGCCCGAATCACGGTTATAGGTGGAAACGCCGAGCGGTAGCGAACTGTCACCCGAGCCATTAACAATGACTAAACCCGATCCGAGCGGTTCTGATCGTGCCACGCTTACCCAATGGAGGAAATCACTGATACGGTCGAATCAGGAAGAAACAAGGAATAACAATTGGTTTATTACACTATGTACAATGAGAAGAAGAAGAACACACAGTGCAGCCTTATACAGTCTTATACTTATCCCAGGACACTGGCCCGTTTCACACTCAGACACACTCACACGGGGATTGCAGATGGTCAGGGATGATGTCCAGGCAGTTCGCTCCGTCCCCGACTCGCACCACGAAGAAGATGGTCAGGGTGGCAGAAGCTCCCCGCGGGTCATTGGCGCGGATCAGACAATTACGGGGCTAATGGTAAGCTGGGCTTGGCGGTTACACTTGCGGTCATGGCCGCATACGTAATAGATGAACAGGCGCTATATGCGCTCCCAATACAAGTTCATAGGCGCTCCCAATGCAAGTTCGTATGCAAGGCACAATTCCTTCCAGTTCTCGGCAATCCTTCAATACAGTCCTCTCCCCACGAGTCCTCTCACAACAAAGTTCTCCTGGCCAGTCCTCATCAATTCTCGTATCAGTTCTGTTCAAGGGCTTTGTGCGTTGGCTTTTATAGGCATGCCCTTTCCCCACGAGTCCTGTTCAAGGGCATTGTGCGTTGGCTTTTATAGGCACGCCCTTACCACGCCATGTCACCCGAGCCCTGATTGGTTGGTGGCCCTTACCGCTGCTGTCTCCCCCGCTTCAACCTCGATGCCACGCTCCTCCCTCTCTCAGGCCTACCTCGTGTCATTAGACCAGGAAGCATCCTAATGCGAGGTGCAATAGCCAAAATGGGGCACGGGATGGATTCGGCCCAACGAGGTAGATTTGGAGGGTGGAGGCAAAATGAACGGGGCCTATCTTATTTCTTTTACACAACGCAGATGATACTCGGGAAATGGCCTTATCCTCACACATACTATGACATAACTAATGTTCTAAGGGGCCTACGTGTTGCTTGTGGACTAACTAGGGGTCAAACCTTTAACCTTTAATGATGTTATATGTACACTCAAAACCGCAACAATATATATATATATATATATATATATATATATATATATATATATATATATATATATATATATATATATAATCACCCACCACGTTGTATTTGTGTATATGTCGAGTGAATATTAGATGTACGAGCTATATATTTGTCAACGAAACTAAACTGATTATGGGGCCATCAACATGAAAATGCCGTTGTGTTTGGACCATCAGTCATTTCAAGTTGATGAAAAGTTAAATTTTTGGTATCACCTTGAAGGTTGGGATCTGAATAACACGTCATGGATCCATGACCCAAATTAAAAAGCAAGGCTGATTAATATGAAAATAGTCATAAAATAATAACATGTTTTTTTAATGCATGTATGCTGATACTGTCAACACGGTGGCCTCTAGAAGCAGAATACTTAGAAATGAGGTTGCTACTCTTCATCACAAAGCTGCTAATATCAAATATGTTCAGATCGGATCATCCGTTCAAAAGTTAACAGTTTGAACTTTTCACATTCCTCTCATGCTGGGATCAGGCATCCCCCCCGCCCCCCAATGCCCTCAAGTGCCTCAATGGGAGGCTGATCGTTGTCCACTCGGACCAAAAATGTTATTCAGATCCCAACCTTCAAGGTGATACCAAAAAGCAAACTTTGACATAAAGTTAATAACATTAGACCCGGTGGACTGGCGGCCATTTTGGATTTGATCTCTTACGACGGTCCTCAGAGGTCAAATCTGACTTCCCTCCACATCTGAAAATAAACCTTATGGTATATACTAACTATGCTAGAAATTTCATGCTTTTCTCAAAAAATGCACAATTTGTTAAAATATGAGAGCTTATCCGCTGTACTACAGGTTCAGGAACTTCCAGGAAATCGAAATAAACAGTATGCTTCCAGGTTTTTGAAAAGTGACCCAATATGCAAATGTTGTTCCACTTTGTAGAGCAGAAGCCTCTCGGTGGATGGAGATGGCACATTATTTGCTGAAAACAGTATAGTCTGTGTATTGCAAGAAGACTCTGTAGAGTGTAGATGTTTGTGTGGTGTGCGTCTACAGGGGTCTAACG
Organism: Myxine glutinosa; assembly: GCF_964187855.1. Lineage (NCBI taxonomy): Eukaryota > Metazoa > Chordata > Myxini > Myxiniformes > Myxinidae > Myxine > Myxine glutinosa. Next base: position 60,900,647 of record NC_136262.1, on the reverse strand, counting down.
GTTCTCCAGATCTAAATGGGTCTAAGTGGTCCAACTGGTTGAAAGGGGTCTATAATGGTATACAAGGTTCTAAATATCTAAAGGGTATTTTCCAATAGTAGTTAGGATCTAAAGGTTACTAATGGGTCAAAAGGTCTAAGGGTTAAGGGGTCTATGTGTTCTAAAGGATGTAAATATTTTCTGGGGTCTACAGGGTCTTTGCTACTTGAAGTGAGCCCTTATACCCTACTCAATGCAACGAGAGGGTGCCCCAGGGAGGCTCTTCACTTTAAGTCGTTAAAAGGTCTAAAACGATCTAAAGTGTCTCGATGGGTCGGTCTAAAGGGTCAAGGGATATAAGTGGTCTCGGAGTGTCTAAAAAGGTCAAAGGGGTCTTAAGGTTATGTTCAAACAGTAGTTACTGGTCCAGAGGGTGTAACAGGGTTTACAGGTTCTAAAGGGTCAAACGTGGTCTGTAGGAACTTAAGGGTCTGAGTTTTTAAACAGTGTAATGTGGTCGTAGGGTTATAAAGGGTCTACAGGGTCTTGGGGATCCTCTTCGCCTTGGACTTTTCTCGATTTGCACATATTCATTGCTCTCTGCTGACCGCCAGACTCCCTCTTGGCGCACATGTGCACAACACTCACTTGACTCTGCACGAGATCACGACGTGCTTACTCCACGTGTCTCTGGCACTCTTCCCTGCACGGGTCCCGACGCACTCACCCTGCCGAGTTCCCGACGTTCTTTACCTGCTCGTGTTTGGGACTGCCGTTTGCCGGCCAGGTGCTCGTTGGTGAGGTCGAGACAAAGGCCGTCGCGAGGAGAGGCATCTGGAACGTCATGGCCTTTGTGCTAACAGGTTTCCAACGTTCGTTTTCCTCTCCCCCTTCCCCGTGAATGTGTGCTGGGCCATGTAGTGTTGCAGGTAAACTGGTCCTTAAACATGGAAACATGTAGTGTTGTAATCGTAATAAGGCGTAGAATAAGCTAAGTTCCTGCATCTCGTCCTTTTTTCTTCCCCATTAAAAAATTGCACTGTAAACACTTGTAAATATACACAAAGAATTAAGTTAAGCACCCCCCCCGTTTTTTTACAACCTCGCACATTACAAGTTTGTTGTCGTCAAAACAGTGTAATATACCCATGATATTGCTATATTTTCTGGAGAAGTGATATTATGGTCACATAAAAACATAACAATCATGCCGTTTTCAATATTTTATTCTGAATAATTTAAGGTGAAAATTTTTGGGAATTTTAGGCATATTTTCACCTCAATTTAAGTATGGAGCTATAGGTCCATCACGGACAGTGTGGATGACGTTTATGTTTTCTAACGTACAGTCATTGTTCTGAGAAGACCTCTAGCGATCTTTGCGTCAATAACGTGTGTAGGACCCACGTGATCGGATCACTGACTCAACCCTACGTCTCATAGACCCTGTAAGCCGTCGTATGCGTTGCTGTGGCAGGTTGAACCCCCTCGAGCACGTTTGGGACATGTTGGGACGACAAATTGCGAAGATGGTCCCTCCAATAGCCAATCTGGATGAATTGGAACGTGCATTACATCGGGAATGGAACAACCTGCCACAGCAACGCATACGACGGCTTACAGGGTCTATGAGACGTAGGGTTGAGTCAGTGATCCGATCACGTGGGTCCTACACACGTTATTGACGCAAAGATCGCTAGAGGTCTTCTCAGAACAATGACTGTACGTTAGAAAACATAAACGTCATCCACACTGTCCGTGATGGACCTATAGCTCCATACTTAAATTGAGGTGAAAATATGCCTAAAATTCCCAAAAATTTTCACCTTAAATTATTCAGAATAAAATATTGAAAACGGCATGATTGTTATGTTTTTATGTGACCATAATATCACTTCTCCAGAAAATATAGCAATATCATGGGTATATTACACTGTTTTGACGACAACAAACTTGTAATGTGCGAGGTTGTAAAAAAACGGGGGGGGGGGTGCTTAACTTAATTCTTTGTGTATATATCAATTTGTTAAACGTTTCCTTTCTCTCTGTCCGTGAATGTCTTTTCTTCCATTGGCCGGCCATTGCTCGCACCCAGGTTAACAATCGGCCGTAACAGAATTAGCATTAGCCTGGCGGGTACAAACGGTTGCTTGGCCGTCTAAAGTTCCATCCAAGAACAAAAGAAAGTGGTACACCGCCGGAGGGTATGTACGGTAATTCCCCGATTGAAACCGTCACGTGGTAAAAGTAAGCAGAGTTAGACGATGGACCCTGCTATCATGCGACGGACCAATTGGTGTTCGTAGTTGCTGATTCGCAACCTGCCAAAGTACGGTTATTCGTGCGCGGCAGCCTCAGATCCGGTAAGTTCAGGAGGGAATTGAGGCTAACCCCCTAGTAGTCGACCCCGAACCCCGGGCTGTAACTATATATATATATACATATATTTAAAGAAAGTACAGCGCTTCCAATCAGAAAGTAAAACTGGATCTCCTCCACAAATTTGAGCAAATAAGCAAGATCAGATCTGGTCTCAGGCGGCGTTTCTCCTGCTTCACAGTAGCCTTCCTGAGGCCAATGGACCACAAACCCCGGCACGTACCGGGTTTTTTTAAATACCCGGTGAGGATGGAGGATTTGGGGAGACCGGAGAGGAGGGCATTGGACATTCAGTCGAACATCATCAGCGGTTAAAATTTCTGTCAATATTGCGTACGTGATAATTTTCCGACCGAACAAAGGAGATATATGTTTTTGAAAGGTGAATTCCTAACAAAGGTAACACCAATATTATAGGCAAAATTAGAGAGAATCAAAATTGATTAGAGAGACGTTCACATCTACGTTGCATACTGTACATCAGGTACCATGAAATTTGATTTCCCACTTTCTCTGGTTCAGAGTCGCTCTCGTCCTCCGTTATATGACATCAACGACAGTTCGGCAGAAGTGCTCGAATGACTGTTCAAGAAGGTCCTTGTTGCTGGGCTCCCACCTTAAATTATATGGATAATTTGATAACAAAATATCATGAATTCATCCAACCAAACATGAGTTTAGTTCAGTCATCCACCATCAACACCAATGGATACCCAAGGAAGAGGTAATGTTAACAGTAAGTCTCAATCAGTTTATGGGATAATCAAAATGTATTCCCCTTTGAAGTATTTCAAGTATAGACATTTGATGTTGGAAACCCAAAACATACCATGATATAGTAGTCCGGTGGTGGTTTCGTATGCAGCACCTGGCTGCTTGGCTGCATCATTTTCTGGAAGCGTGGCTGTGCCGCTGATGCTGTGCCCCCCATTACCAGTAAGCTGGCACCGTTGAGCCAACACCAGACTCGTCTTCGTGCACAACTCAACCCTGCAACCTCTTCATCGACTCATCGAACACGTGTAACAGGAGTGATGATATTTTACACCTATTGCAACACAATCTTTGCTTCTGATCTGGCCTTTCTTAACGTACCTGAAAGTTAGTCAGAAAAATATTTGAAAATCTGCTAAATAAATTTTTTATTCAATACAAATAACCATATTTCTTTCTCGATTATCTGACAGAGGCTCCATCACATTTGCTTGGACAGTATTGATAAAGTCAAGTTTAAGGACCAGTTTACCTGCATCTGCTTGTGCAAGATTCGAAGAGTTTGCCATTTTTAACCATTTTCACTTATCTCTTACAAATGATGCAAACATTAGGCAACACATCATGCCTTGAAGTGGACTTCTTCCCAAAAGCAGCTGCAGCTGGATATGACCCGAGTCTCTTACGATGGGATGAAATGCCAGGATTTTGTCGCTTTCCAGTTTGTGCTTGAAGTTACCTTTAAACCTTGTGACAGCGTTCTATGGCCGTCTCGACCTTCTGACTGATTGAAATGCCTGATGGTGATCCACTTGCCATGTATGTTAGAAGTAGAATGGATGGCACTCTTCGACGTCGACCGATTATGCCTCCGCCCACATGATGACATCATCATACATACCTGCACCGAGTTTGAATTAGAGCCATTCAGCCGTTCTCATGTGTCACAATTTTACCTGACATGACCTCTGACCTTTGACCTCTTGATGCCGAAATCGAATCAGTTCATCTTTGCATCATAATATGTACTTGTATCAAGTTTGGTCAAAATGCCATCACTGGTTTACAAGTTAGTGTGATAACAGAATTTTTTTACCTGACCCGACTTCTGACCCTTGACCTCTTGAACCCAAAATCAAATCGGTTCATCTTTACATAATTATTCATACTTGTACCAAGTTTGACTTGCATCTCTTCAGCCGTTCTTAAGTTTTCCGGCTAATGAAAACCCATCATGGACGGACAGACAGATGGACGGATGCACGGACGGACTGACAACTCAAAAACAGAATGCTTCTGGCGACTTTGTCGGCGGAGGCATAAAAAACACCTGGAAGTACTCTGCATGGTAGTAGGAGCCAGGATTTTGTTTTTTCTGCCATATAGTTGTGTTATTTGAATTTCCAGGCGATAGTCTGTCTATCTACTTACCTACCGGCAGGAGTCTGATACATAGGCCTGTCTTCTCTCCATTCAACATGGTTCTGTTTTTTTGTTTTAAAGGATTTCTCTACAATTATTCATGTGATCAGTGTGGAAATTCACCTGAGCCATCATCAGGTCTCATACAAAATTGAGTCCAACCTGGTAACTACGTTGTTGTAGGAACTGTTTCAGAAGCCCCATTGTAACCTTTTATTATGAAACTCCATTAGCCCCTCGGATCTCTGTCGAACAGACAGTCGCTATCAAGGTAGACGCAAAGCGCCCCTCCCTTTATATACACAAAGAATTAAGTTAAGCACCCCCCCCCGTTTTTTTACAACCTCGCACATTACAAGTTTGTTGTCGTCAAAACAGTGTAATATACCCATGATATTGCTATATTTTCTGGAGAAGTGATATTATGGTCACATAAAAACATAACAATCATGCCGTTTTCAATATTTTATTCTGAATAATTTAAGGTGAAATTTTTTGGGAATTTTAGGCATATTTTCACCTCAATTTAAGTATGGAGCTATAGGTCCATCACGGACAGTGTGGATGACGTTTATGTTTTCTAACGTACAGTCATTGTTCTGAGAAGACCTCTAGCGATCTTTGCGTCAATAACGTGTGTAGGACCCACGTGATCGGATCACTGACGAGTCACACGTCACAGATGAGTGCACTCATCTGCATTTCATCAATGGATAATTGCTAATGTCATACCAATCATTATTTGATCTCACATACCTTAGAATATATGCCAATGTATACATATACACAAAGAATATATATTAGGGGGTGCTTACCTTAATTCGTTGTGTAGGGGTGCTTAACTTAATTCTTTGTGTATATAAGGGAACGTTTCTCTGTATGCAGCTTTAACATGGGGACTGAAAATTAGTTTCTCGGCTCCAACTGGACGAAATCGGCTGCAAATTTCAGAAGTAAATGCTTTGTATATTGAGGTAATATGTTCCAAATTTCAGCAACGTCTGTTTCCACATTCTTGAGTTTTATTTAGAAAACTCTCGAATCCACGTTGGTGTCTGTCCGTCCGTACGTCTGTCCCTTCACCCAAAATTTTGATGAAACTTGGCTATAAGCTTCATACCTGATGCCGAAAGGAAGGTGTATTGACCGCATCAAAATCTTGGCATTATTAAAGGGGTTTACGAAAGGTGGGGGGGTTGGGGGGGGTAGGGGGTTGATTGACCCTCCCCCCAAAATAGGTATTTGCTTTCTTCTCTGAAACTACACACACACTTTCAATGAAACTTGATCACAACCTCCATTGCCCGTGATGTACCAAAGTTTGTTCACGGCATTAAAAAATATCAGCGTCTGAGGGGGTCTGTGGGGGGGTTTGACCCCACCCCAGATAGGTATTTGCTCTCTTCTCCGAAATTACACGCACAATTTTCCATGAAACTTGATCACAACCTTCATCGCCCATGACATACCTAAGTTTGTTCACGGCATTAAAAATATCAGGGTCTGCGGGAGTCTGTGGGGCGTTTGAGTGACTGATCCAGGTGAGCTTCAGGACCAGTGGTCCTATTTTGGCTGGGTTCATAGGGGAGATCCTCAAAAAGTTGGACATGGAAATTTTTTGACTCCGGCAGTAATTCTTGGGAAAAATGCCAGGGGCATAGAAAAGGCTCTTTTATATGGTACTAGCAGAAGTACCCGGCGTTGCCGGGCGGGGAAGGGGGAACGGAAGTGGGGGAGAGGGGGGAGGAGGGAAGGGGGCGGGGAGGGGAGGGAAGGAGGGGGGAGAGGGGGGGGAAGGGGAAGGGGGGAAGCAGGAGAGGAAGGAGGTTCATATATATGCTAGTGGGTGAATGTGGCGTTCATCACATTTTGGAGTTAAGTGTGATACCGAACAGGAAGAAGAAGAAGCCGTACTACCGACTTCGTACACTTCCGGAATTGTTTGATTTATTTGTGTTCAAATGTCTGGTGATTGTTTTTATTTATTTATGCGAACTCACTGATGAACCTCTGAAAGTTTGACGAAGATCCGTTCAGCCATCTGTGAGAAAAATGGCGACACACAGACACACACACAGACCAACATCTCTCTTATATAGTAGATGTGCCATGTGGCAAACAATAGAAAAGAAGGGCCGGTCCAAACAAATAATCGTGTGTGCATGCTGGATTACCCTTGTGTTCTTAGGAGGAACCAAGTAATGCTCCAGAAAAGTTCATATAAAGGGATGCCAATTTTATTCATACAGCTGCATGAAGAGGAGGTTATTAGAGGAAAAGGTATCAAATATTTCATTTCTTATTTTATCGAATACTAGCAGAAGTACCCGGCATTGCCGGGTGGGGGATGGGGGGAGGAGAGGGAAGGGGAGGGAATGGGAGGGAGGGGTGAAGGGGAGGGGAGGAGGGGAGAAGGGGGCGGAGGGGGGAAGTGGGAGGGAGGGGGGGAAGTGGGGAGGGGGGATGGGGAGGGGAGGCAGGGGAGGAAGGGGGTTCATATATATGCTAGTGGGTGAATGTGGTGTTCATCCCGTTTCTGCGTTAAGTGTGATGTTGAACAGGAAGAAGAAGAAGCCATACTACCAACTTCGTACACTTCCGGAATGGTTTGATTTATTTGTGTTCAAATGTCTGGTGATTGTTTTGTATTTATTTATGTGAATGTGTACTTGTATATAACTGTCATTAATTTTAAAAAGGCTTAGGCATTATTGAGCGATTTTTTAAAATTATTATTATTTTTTAACTACAGAAAAAACGAACTTTTTTTTTTCAGATTTTTTTTTTTTTTTTTGCCTACAACACTCCTAGGCTCTCACTGATGAACCTCTGAAAGTTTGACGAAGATTCGTTCAGCCATCTCAGAAAAATGGCGACACAGACAGACATCTCTCTTATATACAGACTTGCCATTTAATATGGAATTTTTTTTTTTGTGGGGGTGAACTTACTTTTCAAGATGACTTAGAACCAAAAGTTCATTGGAATTATGTTGAAATTATTCTAGATTTTGTTAATGTGACCTTTAAAAGAAACAAAAACCACATTTGACATTTCGAAGCAAATAAATTGATCCTTGAAGGTGATGTAAACTGATATCGAACTCAATTCACGGACAGTACTGTGTTAAACTTCTGTACGTTTTCCAGAAGTATCTCTTTATTTTGCACATTAGCCAAATTTATTTTTAACATAAACAAAAGTTAAATTACGACTGGGATTACGGAGAGTAAAATTACAGTTCAGTACTTCGTGTAACCCCCACGAGCATTCAGGAGAGCAGGTACACGTCGAGGCATGCTGTTCACGAGATTTGCCGAGGTTTGGACAGGAATCGCTTGCCATGCAGTGACAATAGCCTGCTGCAATTCATGCACAGAGGCAGGCTGCTGGTCCAAGTTGTCGATTTGACGCGTTAATTCTGCCCACAGGTTCTCTATCGGATTCATATCCGGGACATGGCAGGCCACTCCATATGCCCCACACCACGGTCAGCAAGAAAGTGTTGGATCATGCGAGCACGATGAGGCCGTGCATTGTCATCTTGGAAGACAAAGTTTCCTCGAAAGGCTGCACGAGCAAATGGAAGCAATGTTTCTTCCAGAATGGCTCTGTACTTGAACTGGTTCAGGTTTCCATTCAGAACAACCAGGTCAGTTTTGCCCCTGCATGAAAAGCAGCCCAAACGGTCACCCCACCGCCTCCAGCTTGGACTCTTGGCACTATACAATCTTCGTTGTAGGCTTCATGCACTTGTCTATGCACTCGGTCGCGGCCATCTTGACGATAGACCAGAAATCTAGATTCGTCACTGAAGGTCACGTGATTCCAGTATCCTGGCTGCCATTGACGGTGCTCTCTGGCCCACTGCAATCGGCGCTGGCTGTGTTGTCTGGTCAGGCGTGGCTTTCTCAGGAGACGCCTGGCACGATAGCCTGCTTGAACCAGTCGTTGTTTGACTAGCCTTCTGGATACAGGCACATTTGTCAGTTGCTGCCACTCAGCCATAAGCCGATTAGCTGACTTGGTACGGCCATTGCGGTCTAACCGGTGCAGCTGGCGATCATCCCTCCTTGTGGTTCTGCGAGGACGTCCTGGCCTCGGTATTGGAGTAGGGACACCCCTCTGAGCATTTCGTTTCAGGCTCTTTGACACCTGACCTTGAGTGATGCCATACTGCCGAGCAATAGCACGCTGTTTCATGCCGGAATTTCGTAAAGCCACCACTCCATGACAAACAGCATTGTCGAGTTGACGGACCATCTCCAGAGGAAGCGGCAATAACTTTTGTAGACGTGCAGCAGTTGTTTTCCACTAATACAGAACGCAACAACTCTTATATACCCGATTGTGAAGCCAATCGTCAAATGTACCTGTTCGTACATTTTGTCACGCCACCTGTGATATAATCCTGTTATTGACTTCTTGCTGCGACAGACAATCAGTGACATTGTTCTTTTAACAAAGAAATCACCGAAGCGTAAAAGAAACTCACCAGATTGATATACTGAGTTCAGAAACTAATCCCAAGTCAAGAAAAAAAAAATTCTATCTTAAATGCCAAGTCTGTAGTAGATTTATTATTATTATTTTTGGATGCAGCTGTACACACACACACACACACACACACACACACACACACACACACACACACACACACACACACACACACACATACACACACACACACACGTAACATGATTGTTTTTGTTGTGATTTATTTACGTGACATCATGGGACACAGATGAGGTGCAAACGTCTGAAAGAGATAAATGCTGAATAATTACATGCCCATTTCATTGTAAACAAATGAGTCAATGGCGTTGTGGTGAATGTTTTCAGATGGGGATCCAACATGGAAGTAACAATCTCAAAACCAGGTATATCCACCTCTGGTAGCAATCATCGAATTGCACCATCGTCACATTGACCAGAAGAACACTCGAAACTGAGCCTGGAGAGTGGCATTCCATGCCAGAATCACCTCCTGTTCCAGCTCATCGTGGGTCTATGACTGTCTTGTCTTGGCAAGGGTGGAAAGCATCGATCAATATCCCAGAGATGTTCAAATGGATTTAAATCTGGCGAGAGGGCAGGCCAGGGTGTCATGACATTAATGTTGGCATTGACAAGAACGTTTCTTGTTTGAATGGCCTTGTGAGCAGGAGCATTATAATTCATAAAGAGTATTCCTGGATCCTGTTGTTGAAGTGTCTGCACCACATGTTGCCTTAATATCTCATTAATGTATCGATCTGCCATCAAATTGCCATGGATACGGATCATGTTGGTGCGAAAGGTTTCAGCATTACCATCCCACATCATAACACTCCCACGTCCAATACTTGCAGCTTCCTGGATACAGATTGGGGAATAGTGCTTATTGCATCTTCTGTCGACCTGTGCATGGCCATCATGCCTTTCAAGGAGATACCTGGATTTGTCTCTGAACATTACACTTGCCCAATGCCTCCATATCCATCGGATGCGCTTTGACCACGACAAACGTGCCTGGATGTGCGGCGCTGCAAGTCTTGGATGCTGAACAAGAGAACGAGCACGGCAGGGATCCCTGCATCACGGAGATGCCTCAAGACAGTGTTGACACTTATCCTGACAGGATTAGGAAGTGTTTTCAGTACTCTGGGCAGTTTGAAACCAAATGCATAGATGGGTCACACAAATGTATCGTTCCTGAGCGGGAGTCGTTATCATGGGATCTCCACTTCTTGGAATATCTCTTGTTGATCCAGTGGCTTGATGTCTAATAAGAGCAGAAACAGTTCCTCCCTTCATGCCAAAAAGCCTTGCAACATGACTAATGGGATAGCTTGATTGAAGGTGTCCAATGATTTGATTCCTCGGATTTTCTGACAGACATAAAATTTTAATGGATTGTTAAAAATGTAATCATGTGTTTTTTCCATGACCCACACGCTGCTGTCTCGGAAAGACTGTTTCCAATTTGCTCATAATGCTTTGCGTCACCACTAAAAACCTAACGGTGCACGAGTTGAACGATTATTGCGTGAGGCAGTTATGTTTCATGGAAACATCAAGCAGGTGTTCTGCACATCCCTCGTGCCAGAAAGACACTGAGAATGTTCACTGGAACAGTCCATCAACAATTGTATTATCAATTTTACATGGTAGGTTTTTTATAGGCACACACACACACCGTATGCACCTAACACTAACCCCCTCTGGCTTTACCCTCAGATCGGGTTTGATTCCAACGGTGAGTAAGCACTGTCCTTGGAGCGGAAAAGCATCCAACACAAATTCAAAGCAGCGGGGGCAAAGTGGTTTGACAAAAGCTTGTTGGCGTAAAGTGCCAGTCAGGGCTCAAAGGCTGCCCGACTAATTGGCAGAGCGAGGCTGCTCTGATGGTGGTGGCTGAGCGGAAATCGTTTAGTCGGGTGAAAGGGTCGTGCTGATGAACACCCGCTCTTTGGGATAGTAGTCGTGAAACGGAGTACTGTTTGTGCTGGCTGTGTAGCCCATTTGGTGTTGTTTTATTATTTCCAGAGGAGATTTAGGGGATTTTTTTTTTTACTGAGAATGGACAATTTATTTAATTGGACTTAATTGGCTCTATACGAGTAGATTCCCTTGTCAATTAAGCTGAACTTACCTGATATATACATATCTTACAGACCACCCACACACCTAACCAGCATTGGGTTTAAATCCAGTTATAGAGATAATCAAGCAGACAGCTGCCATGGATTGGTGGCTTAATAATGAAACGCCACCTTTTTCCTTGGGGTGACTCCCCCCCCCCCCCCCCCGCCATCCCCAATACAAAGGCTAGACCTTAGTTAATTGACAATTTGAGCCACGAATGCTACATCATATTTGTGTATAGTTAATAACGTACACGGGCAATTACGACCTAAATTTTAGGAAGTTTTGATGTCTAACATAACACAGTGGTGTTGCAGTAACTTAATGGTCGGTATATGGTATATATATATATACACACACACTAGCTGAGGAAGACGGCGTGTGAGAGGAAGTACCTTGGTCGTTATGCCAATGAAGCAGGGCCGTTTGAGCATGCAAATGACTTCCTGTTGCCATGACTACAAACGGAAGGGGGCGGCGAGGAGATGGCATGTTGCACGGCGGGAAGCATGAGGTGGGGGAGAGGGTGGTGTACCGTGAGTCCTTTATTTGTCTCATCGACCATCCACACAGCATCAAACCCACGTGGTTTGAAAACACCAATCTCATACATCACTAGGAAAAGCACCACGAAAAACCACACGATATGTGCAAAAATGCAACTCGGAAAGGGAGAAGGGGCACTGGGGGGAGTGAGGTTAATTTGCTGAAGAACAGTTAAAGGGGTCACTTGAACGTATATCCAGTCAACAAGCACCACGGGGATGTAGGGAGCTGTTGGGATAGAAAAAGGTGAAAAATGGGAGGTAAGATGACTGTAGAGGTGTTTTATATGCAGCCAATGGGTGAAGACATGGAAATCTTGCCGCCCCCCTCTATGGGGGTTGGAGGAGGTGCAGGCACGTTTTCAAGACTCAAGGAGAACCTTCGTGAAGCTGCACGAGGGAGCGAAGATCCAGTGAACAGTCGAAATAGAACCGAAACCTAAATTCCAGCGCAAAATGAAAATTTTGGATCCAAACAATACAAGAGCACCGCCAAAAAACAGGCACCTTGTTCCAGCCAATGTGTTTTTTGGCACATTATAGGGTATTGAGGACATGATGTCACAGCACATTCGGAGAGAGCGAAGGGGTTAATTTTGCCTCATGCTTTTAACCCTAACCATATGTTCCCCAAAGAATCCTTCGATCAGGTGTCTTCAGCATTTAGCTCCAGTGCAACGGGCGGTGGAGGTTGGAGACCCTCCCCAAGTATCCCCATCATCATCGAAAATGATGATCATCTTGACGCCCATTTCGGAGTTCTTCGAAACATGAACACTTGGCAGCTCTTGTTACATGTGCACGTCTGTGCGAATTGTTAACTATTATTAAAATCCCCACTTTAAACCCAGCTTCTATAACCCGGTACATCACTCGGTGCTCCGTTATTGCACATTGGATTCTATAAACTTGGAGCAGGATTCTTTCATATTTGGCTTCATTCGCGAGTGGTTCCGATTTCATTCAGACTCCTTCTTATTAGCTATAATAATGACAAGGTAACGGAAATAAATAAAAGCTCTTTCTTGGTCATGAAAAACCCAGATTTTGAATTAACGTTAAAGGCTCGCTTTGTTTACCGGGTGATATCGATTAGATATATAATTCTATATATATATATATATATATTTCGAATTCCAAAATATGGATTTTTCACATGTTTGGCAAAAGTGCAACAGACAAAATGTGATAAGCACCTCGTCTTAAACTTCCACGATTTCTTGCAAGTCGTTTCGAGTGCGTTCTAAAGCCTCGTCCAGGGGATCATTCAGAACTGAGGAACTGTGAATGGCAGGTATGACGGACATGACAGGTGGGTGTCCCGCTTGCTCGCAATTATAGTTGTTGGCTCTAATTGCAGCGATGGGGAAGAAAAATCACCAGAAAAGAAAAAAATTGAATGAAAGACGAAGCTAGAGAGCCTGACGAAGGTGTTTCAGGAGCTGAAGAGGAAGTTATTAGGGTAATTTTTCAGGAGTCATGTGTGGCAGAGCCTGTAAAGACCTCATGAACTCTGTCGCAATGACTTCCAAAATGTTTCATCACCCATTTTGAAGTGAAACCCTCATCGAATAAACATGACACGAGCTTGAGGTTGAACTCCACATGTTGCCGCAGCTCGAAGCAACACTTGGATTTTTGGCAGATGTCCTATTGGCTCTCCGCTGGAAGCTGAAGGACGTGAGTGAGGTTTCTTTGAAATAAACTCCACCAAACTACCTCAGTCCCAGCTGTCATTCAAAAGAAAGTGACAGTTTATTTTTTTTAATAGCGGTTAGGGTGCTGGCTTGGGATCCTAGGATCCTGGGTTCGAATCCCGGTCATCGCTGAATTATCGCCAGGGGGGTTGACTCAGCCTGTCATCCTTCAGAGGTCGGCAAATTGAGTACCAGCTCACTGGTAATTCCCTGTGTGTCGCAAGAGGCGACTAACAGGTTTGGTGGCAGGAAGGGCATCTGGCCATAAAACATTGCTTCAAAAAAGGTGACTACTGTGCCCAAAAAAGGCCAACCCCTGCTCTGCGGGGAAAAATGGCCTCCAAAGGTGGTTCAGTTATGAATGATGGTCTGGAGGAGGCTTTACATGTGAGTGGTTCAGCTATGAATGATGGTCTGGAGGAAGCTTTACATGTGAGTCTACCTGCAGAGGCAGAGTGCACTCATATGTGGCAGTTAGCACAAAGCACGACATCCATGTGTCAATCTTTTCTGTTTCTTCCTGCATGAAAAGGATTCTGTTAATGCCCATTTTTAACAGTTCTTGAGGATTTTGTGATCATTTCAGTAATATGACCAGAAGCTGGCATACACATGACCTGATGCAAGTTTAGTACAAGGAGGAAACTTCTCTGCACCAGGACCTCTTCCCTCCACATCCGAGACTTCATGCCTCGTCGCTTCTTCCTTCTGTGAGCCAGACTTCTTCCTTTCTTGCAACAGACTTCCCTCCTTGTACCAGTTTTACATCGGGCCATTTTTATGACAGTTTGGCATTGAAGCTCAGGATCAAGGGTTGGGATTAGCATGAGCAAATGGTTGGAGGAAGCAGGGAATGGTTTGGGATGGGGAGGAGTGTTAGGATTAACAGTGTGAAGAGGTTGCGCTTTCAATCTAACAGAGTGTGCCAGAGAGGAGCACAGAATGCAAGTTGTCTACAAAAGTGCAGATTGGAAATCTTCTTCCCATTGCCTCCAAAATATCAATGTCAAATTGCCTCCTCGATGACCACGGCATGAGCTCTTTCAATAAATAATACCTTTACCAAAGAATGAGGTGCAAAAGTAAAAAGATGAAATAATAAATAAATAAAATCTATAGTTTGCTCGAGATTGTTGTTGCTCCTTTGTAAAGGATCTTTAAAAAAAAAAAAAACAGTTCTTAATACAATAAAGGACTCTGATATACAAATCTATAAACGCAGACAACAGTGCTCAATATTGATGCATGTACATCAAAGAGAGGATAAAAAACCCTGGTGATGCGGCCAATCTGCCACGACAGGGTGCAAATCGTCCAATCACAACCATTGTCTCTCTCTGTTTGGCATGGCTATGGTGGGACAGGTCGGTCTCCTGGCAAAATGCAGGTGGTTTTTCTCATTTTAAGTACATCCTTCAAAAGTGGACCGTCTCTGTGTCCAACTCTTTTGTCCTTCTCCCTTTGCTTGTCCAATATGGTGTTCGGTTCATCGATCGTCTACCTCAAGGCTAGTTCTGCTGAAGGATGAGGTTTTCCAACTCTTCGGCAGATCGCAGTAGGAATGCAGCCGACTCACGATAACCTGCGATAAGTTGGCGCACGGCTGACACTTCCGCAGAGCTCAGTTGAGTGATGGCGGAGCCCGGAGGTGTTTTTCCAATCCCGCCTCCGTCCACCAAAACGAGTCCACCGCTCCCCGTGTCCCCATTCACTGTCCTTTTCAAGCTCAGATCTGTGGGACCTGCATAAGCAAAATAAAAGGGTGTTGTTCACCTGGAGACTCGAGTGCTTTGGTCTTCAGCTTAGAAAGAACGTCTGAAAAAAACACAAACTAGAATTACAGACATTGGAAAGCAAATGCAATAGAATCCTCTCCACTCCCACCCCGTCCCCCCTACTTTGATCCCTGTAAGAGCAAAAGGAATGCATCACACCAATGTCTACCTGCTTTCATCAGAACGGGATGTGACGAGGTACTTTGTGTGTCACGTCATGTCGAGGTTGGTTTAAATATGAATTAGTGGTAGACCAGTAAACGTAATTGCACATCCGAGTTTGACCTATGACTCCCTGCGGAATCGAAAGAAAACCACCAAACGAATGTCTGTCTACTTTAATCTGTAAGGGCTGTGGCTAGGTATCACGTGGACAATTATTGTCCGCATTGGTCAAAATACAGAGACATGGCAGGACAGAAACCATATTTTTGCGACCAATTTTAAACTCTGACCTCTGTAAAATGTCAAAAAGGAAGCTTATCCTAAAAATTTCCAGCCATCACAATAATAACTGTATGAAAGCATATTAGTGCCAAAGTTCATGTGTATCGACTCAAATACAAAGGAATGACAAGGAGAAATGTGATTTTTAGTGTTTCACTTTGACTTTAAAGTCCGAATGGGGACCTAAATCGACAAAATAAAGAACGTGTATGTGTGTGCTGGACCAAGGTACCTCCATCCAAATTTGAAGGTACAGGAATGAAGGAATGGTGCGTGAGTGTAATTTGTTGGAAAGAAAGTGAGATGGAAATAAAGAAAGAAAGAAGGAAATAAAGAAACCGAGGAAACCTTGTAGGAGGGAGGCAATAATAAAAAGGAATGAATAACAGAGGCTCACCATCAAGAGGAGATGCGCAGAGCCCGTTTCCAATACTAGGAGTAGGTGGAGGAGGCGGGGGTGGAGGAGGTGGGGGTAAAGGAGGGATGACAGGAGGAGGAAGAGTGTTGGGGAAGCCATGTCGCCCATACCGTCCACTGCCATTCAGGGGAAGTGGGTCGTGCTCATAAACGGGTGAAGGAAGTGCACTGGAGGCCGAAGGGGCAGTAGGGTGGATGAGCTCCATCGGTTGCAAGGCATGCTGGGAGCAATGCTCCCCAGCTATGGTATTGTCCTGGGGCGAGATGAGTATATTAGTCGCTCTCGGGCAGTCTTCTTCTCAAAGTAACCTGCTAAACTGCAACTTACTTTGTGGTAACTAAACTGGGGTAACTAAACTGCAAACTCGATCATCAAACGAATGTCTTGTTGTTTATTCTATGTTCGTATTTTCTTGATGAATCCACTGTTATGTGAGCTGTTTATTTTGGCCTGATGATGAAGCCATTTTGACAAAAAAGACTCCAAGTATCAGGTGACCTGCTCTCGTGAAAAAACCCAAAAAACAACTAGAGACACTCAGGCACGAGCCAAGGGTGCTGGCATGGAACCCCTTGTGTTTAGGGAGTGAAGCCCACCTGAAGCCATGAGGTCTGAAGTATTTAAATAAGCTATGAGGGTTTCCATATTTAAATATTCCTCAGCTTGATTCTAGACTCTAGAGTATGTTAATGTCACACTGTGTATGTACAGGTGAGCTGCATCATGGTAATTAGTGTCACGACCATAATAAGCCAAATTACTGAGAATATTGGACAAATGGTATCCCGCAAAGGTATAAAATGGGTCAATCCCATAACATAAAGGATGACTGGTCACAGTGACTCGTGGGAATATGGACTTTAGACAATCAATATGACCATCGTACACGATCTACCTACGTACAAGGACATTTCAAGAGATCAATGTACTTTTATATGAATCACAAGTTTTGAAAATGTTTAATAAAACCTATTAACTTACTGACATATAATTACACAGGCTTGTGTGGCTTTTCCCCTTGTCACATGACCTTGTATAACCAGCTGAGTATGATCACATACTAGTGGATTGTGCTTGCATTGTCCAAGCAGATAAACAAATTGATTAAATAAAGAATGGGTGAGCAGCATGAGCTCTTTATTTTTGCGCAATCCAAGCTCCGCCCCTGCACCGCTGGGAGCGAGGCTCCGCCCCTCCACCGCTGGGAGCGAGGCTCCGCCCCTCCACCGCTGGGAGCGAGGCTCCGCCCCTCCACCGCTGGGAGCGAGGCTCCGCCCAAGTTTTGTTACCTCCGCCGCCAAAGGTGGATGGAGGTTATGTTTTCACCCCTGTCTGTCTGTCTGTCTGTGAACAATATATCTCAAAAAGTTGTGGACGGATTAAAGACGAAATTTGGCAGAAAGGTAGTGTATGTGACACGGACGAATAGATTAGGTTTTTAGTGAAGATTCGGATCCGGCTACGAGAATTTTTAAAGTGATTTTTCACCATTGGGGGATAGGGCCAAAAACGATACATAGCAGGATATCTCAAAAAATTGTAGACAAATTTGGACGAAACTTGGTGGGGAGGTTGGGTGTCTGATAAGGACAAATAGATTCGATTTTGGTGAAGATCTGAATATGGATTCGGATATGAGAATTATTAAATTTTTTAGTGATTCTTCACCATTGAGAGATCGGGCAAAAAGCGATATATAACATGATATTTAAAAAAGTTATGGACGAGTTATGAATAAACTTGGTGGATGAGTTGGGTAAGTAACAAGAACAAACCGATTAGATTTTGGTTCAGGTCCGAATCCAGATCCGGCCTATCAGTGGGATACAAAACATAAATTGTTTGGCCTGGCGGAGGGTATGTGGCTATGTGCTCTACCGAGGAGGGTATGCGCTCTACCGAGGAGGGTATGCGCTCTACCGACGAGGGTATGCGCTCTACCGAGGAGGGTATGCGCTCTACCGAGGGCCATTCTAGTTTCAGATATTTTCATTTACGGACACTTACCGACAGTTTTGTGATTTTTCTTTCTAGAAATATGACTTCGAGAAACATCAGTATGCCAAATTTCAACTTTGAACCTACCGAGAAAGTACTAATATAACATTTATTTCAGTGAATCAGTGATAACTAGAATCCGGGCACTCGGTAGAGCGCATACCTTCGCCGCAGCTACTGTTCTGTACTTGGCATGGGAGTGTATGCGATGTGAAACTTTATGTGAAATGCGATCGATTTTTAAAAATCAGAATTTGAGCAAATCTGTTTCATTCGTCTGTTAATATGCCTCCCCGATTGACAAATCTGCAATTTGAATTTCATTTGAGGTTGAAATGATTGCGGGAGATCGCGTTATAGTGATGACGTCTTGGATGGACATCCTCTTCTTCAGTCGCTCATAACTTTGAGTGAAATACGATCGAGTTAAAAATAGTCAGAATTTGAGCAAATCTGTTTCATTCGTTTGTTAATATGCCTCATCTCTTGACAAATCTGCAATTATAATTTTTTTTGAGGTTGAAATGATCGCGGGAGATCGCGTTATAGTGATGACGTCCTGGATGGACATCTTCTTCTTCAGTCGCTCATAACTTTGAGTGAAATACGATCGAGTTAAAAATAGTCAGAATTTGAGCAAATCTGTTTCCCAAAATCTAATCAAATGTGTCCCGTATAATAACCAATCATCCCACCAAATTTCATGCAATTCGGTTGAATACTTTTTGAGTTATGCGATTAACATACACACACACAGACATACAAATAAATACACAGCGATCAAAACATAACCTTCCGCTTTTGCGAAGGTAATAAATACACATATACAATCAGTCATCTATGAGTCAGTGGTGAGAAAGAGTGTCATATTCTACTATATAAGAGAGATGTCTGTCTGTGTGTCTGTGTCGCCATTTTTCTCAGAGATGGCTGAACGGATCTTCGTCAAACTTTCAAAGGTTCATCAGTCAGTGCCTGGGAGTGTTTTAGGCAAAAAAAAAGAAAAGAAAAAAAGATAGTTTTTCTGTTTTTTTTTTTGTTTTTTTTTAAATCGCTCAATAGTGCTTAAGCCTTTTTAAATTAATGACAGTTATATACAAGTGCACATTCGCATAAATAAATAAAAAACAATCACCAGACATTTGAATACAAATAAATCAAACAATTCCGGAAGTGTACAAAGTTGGTAGTATGGCTTCTTCTTCTTCCTGATCGGCATCACACTTACCTCAGAAACGTGATGAATGCCACATTCACCCCATTCACCCACCAGCATATATATGAACCCCCTTCCTCTCCTGCCTACCCCCTCCCTCGTCCCCTCCCCTTCCCCCTTCCCCACCCCCTCCCTCCCCTCTCCTCCCATCTTCCATCCCCCTTCCCCTCCCCTACTCCTCATCCCTCCCCCCTCCCTCCCTCCTCTCCCCCATGCCCCCTCCCCCTCCCCTCCACTTCACCCCCTCCCCTTTCCCACCCTCCCCTCCCCTCCCCACCCACCCCGCCCGGCAACGCCAGGTACTTCTGCTATCTATCTACTATAAAAGAGAGATGTCTGTCTGTGTGTCGCCATTTTTCTCAGAGAGGGCTGAACGGATCTTCATCAAACTTTCAGAGGTTCATCAGTCAGTGCCTCCCCCCCTTACACCCTTCCCCCCATCTTCCCCTCCCCGTCTCGACCCTTCCCCCCTCCCCCTCCTCCCCTCCCCCTCCCCCCTCTTCTCCTCCTTTTGTGTCTCTTAATTACACAGTCTATTAATTAATTACATATTATGTATTATTGGAATGTACCTTTTAACTCTTTAGATTGCTGAGACCCCTTCGACCTTTTAAGACCCTTTAAGACCCCTAAAATCCTTAAGATCCCAAATACACCTAAGGACCCAGAAGACCCAAAAGACCCCGACAACCCAAAAGTTCCTGAGGACCTAAAATACCCAGAAAAGTCCTTGACGACTCAAAAGACCCAGATGAACCAAAAGTCCCCAAGGACCCAAAAGATCCAGAAGACCCAAAAGTTCCCGAGGAACCAAAAGACCCAAAAGTCCCCCGAGGACATAAAATACCCAGAAGACCCGAAATACCCAGAAGACACAAAAGTCCCCAATAACCCAAAAGACCTAGATCATCCAAACGACGCAGAGGACCCAAAAGACCCCACAGTCCCTGAGCACTCAAAAGACTCCGAAGACCCAAAAGACCCCCCGAGTCCGGGAGGCAGGTATGCCACAAGGTGGTGAAGACCAATGAAAATTTGGTCCAATGGACCAACTAGTTATAAAACCTAGTTATAAAAATGTACCACATAGTCAACATGATATATATTGTATTTTTGTATCACAGTCTATATCTGTTGACAACACAAATTGTAAAAATAACTTTTCAGTCAGGTAGCACAAAAAGCAGCACAAAAAGGTTTTTATGCAGGATATGATGCCTACGCTATGCAGGATATGATGTGGAATTTCTCTGTGTGGTTGGACAATGACCTGCACAGGATTCCAACTGAAAGCCCCCTGATATTGGATCCATATAAGTAGTGAAGGTGTATATGTGTGCCTGTCCTGTGTATATAGAAAACCATAAACAGCAACAATTGATTTCACCTCACCTGTAGCTGGCTTTCCAGCCGCATCCGCTTGGCTGCGTTCCGGCTCTCATTTTCACAAGCTGTTGCCAAAATTGTCTCTGCCAGTGCCGAAGTAAGATGTGCAGGGGGTGGCCGAGACTGCTGAAGTGAAGGAGGGATGGGGTGAAGGGTGGAACACAAGTAGTGCACATGGTGACGCAGGCCTGGATTTCTGTTTCAAGTCTCATGGTCTACGTCAGCATGTCTTCTATGTATTTTATTTTATTTGGATTTCTATATTTTTATTTTTTTATATTTATTATTATTTATATCTATATTATTATTATTATCTATATTATTATTATTTTCTATATTTATTATTATTATTATTATTCTATATTTATAGATTTCTATATTTATTTATAGATTTTGGATTTCTATATTTATTTTATTTTTTCTTCTATTTTTTATTTATTTCTATTTTATCTATATTATTATTATTATCTATATTGGCTAACCCCCGCTCTAGCAGGGAAAATGGCCTTAAAATGCATGTTGTTTGTTGTTGTATTATTATCTATTTTATTCTTATTTTCTATATTTATTATTATTATTATTCTATATTTATAGATTTCTATATATATATATATATATATATATAGTTATATTTATTATTATTTATATATATTACTATTATCTATATTATTATTATTTTCTATATTTATTATTATTATTATTATTATTCTATATTTATAGATATATATATATATATATATACTGAAACACAAAAGAAACTTACCACCTTTGAAACCTTTAAATATCAACAATAACACTGCGTGTAGTAAATGTGTGAACTTATTTGTGGACAATAGTGTCCTCACTGTCAGACAAAACGGTCACGGATGGTCACTTGAACCTTCAATGGTCACTTCATAGCACAGCTGTTGAACAGCCGTTTTGACTGTCAGTGATTAGCCAAGAGGTACGGGATGATTTTAATGAGCTGAACGTGATGTCTTGATATTGGCTTTAAAAAGGCCAGTGCAAAATGGGCATTTTGACCGAAACATTTGACCATTTTGACCAACTTCAAAACGACCGAAAACACAAAAGAAACTTACCACCTTTGAAACCTTTAAATATCAACAATAACACTGCGTATAGTAAATGTGTGAACTTCTTTGTGGACAATAGTGTCCTCACTGTCAGACAAAACGGTCACGGATGGTCACTTGAACCTTCAATGGTCACTTCACAGCACAGCTGTTGAACAGCCGTTTTGACTGTCAGTGATTAGCCAAGGGGTACGGGATGATTTTAATGAGCTGCACATGATGTCTTGATATTGGCTTTAAAAAGGCCAGTGCAAAATGGGCATTTCAATCAACATGCCACGATTGTCAACGGATCAACGGCAGCGTGCCCTGGGCATGCTGCAAGGTGAACTGAGCTACCGTGAGGTGGCACGTCGCCTTGGCTGTTCACACCAGACGATATCGGCCCTGGTGGACAGAGACACCCTCCACAACTCTGCAGATGACAGACCTCGATCAGGGAGGCCAAGAGTCACCACTGCAAGGCAGGACAGGCAGATGGTCCGAAGTCACCTGCGGGATCGATTCCGTCCAGCATCCCGCACTGCGGCAGAAACTCCGGGGCATGCAAACCCACGGATCTCCAATGATACTGCACGAAGACAACTGCATGACTATGGTCTGACTGCCAGAAGACCATACAGAGGCCCCGTGATGATGGTTGCCCATCGCCGCAACCGTCAGAGATGGTGCCAGCAGCATCAGCGGTGGACCTTGGCGCAGTGGAACGAGGTCGCTTTCAGCGATGAGTCAAGGTTCTGTGTGGACAGTCCTGATGGGCGTGAGTGTGTCTGGAGAAGAACTGGCGAGCGATATGCCGATTGTTGCGTGCGTCAAGCCAACAGGTGGGGTGGCCCAAGTGTGATGGTGTGGGCAGCCATATCAGGCCGGTACAGGACGCCACTGGTGGTTGTGGATGGGAATCTTAACGCCCAGCGGTATGTGGATAACATCCTGCGACCTCATCTGCTGCCATTCCTGCTAGACCACCCAGAACTGAGAACCTTTCAGCATGACAACGCTCGTCCCCATGCTGCTCGCTTTACCACTGCATTTCTCCAAGGCGAGAACATCAACACCATGCAGTGGCCTGCGCTCTCCCCTGACCTGAATCCCATAGAGCACCTGTGGGATGAGCTTGGGAGACGCGTAGTTGGCAGGGCCAGGACACGGGCAGAGCTGCTTCAGACATTGAGGACTGAGTGGGACAGAATCCAGCAGCAATCCATCCAAAGACTGGTAGGCAGTATATGCCGACGATGCACTGCCTGTATCCAAAACAATGGTGGCCATACACGCTATTGAAAGGGGACTGACATTGCACCCTGTGCTGTTCTGTACTGTAGAACAAACTGATGAGATGGTGTATCTTGGTCAAAAACTTGACATGTCATCAATAAAATGCCAATGTTTCAATTAGCAATTGTTGGTTTGTTTTATTTTGAACTGTTACAATTTTATTACATTTCAAACAAGTGGTAAATTTATTTTGCGTTTTCGGTCTTTTTGAAGTTGGTCAAAATGGTCAAAATGGTCAAATTTTTCGGTCAAAATGCCCATTTTGCACTGGCCTTTTTAAAGCCAATATCAAGACATCACGTGCAGCTCATTAAAATCATCCCGTACCCCTTGGCTAATCACTGACAGTCAAAACGGCTGTTCAACAGCTGTGCTATGAAGTGACCATTGAAGGTTCAAGTGACTATCCGTGACCGTTTTGTCTGACAGTGAGGACACTATTGTCCACAAATAAGTTCACACATTTACTATACGCAGTGTTATTGTTGATATTTAAAGGTTTCAAAGGTGGTAAGTTTCTTTTGTGTTTTCGGTCTTTTTGAAGTTGGTCAAAATGGTCAAATTTTTCGGTCAAAATGCCCATTTTGCACTGGCCTTTTTAAAGCCAATATCAAGACATCACGTGCAGCTCATTAAAATCATCCCGTACCCCTTGGCTAATCACTGACAGTCAAAACGGCTGTTCAACAGCTGTGCTATGAAGTGACCATTGAAGGTTCAAGTGACCATCCGTGACCGTTTTGTCTGACAGCGAGGACACTATTGTCCACAAATAAGTTCACACATTTACTACACGCAGTGTTATTGTTGATATTTAAAGGTTTCAAAGGTGGTAAGTTTCTTTTGCGTTTCAGTATATATATATATATATATATATATATATATATATATATATATATATATATATATATATATACAGGGTGATTGAAAAGTAACTCCCTATTTTAAAATATTTAGACATTATTTATTTATTGTAATATTTTTCTCACATTTTTAGTGTTTGTTCCTTAATGTATGAGAATTTAATGTGTTGGTTTTTTCTCAGATTATTTTTTGTTTGAAATTCGGAATGTACATGTATATACTGTATATTCAGCTCCCATGTATATACTGTATATATATATATATATATATATATATATATATATATATATATATATATATATATATATATATATATATATAATTATATATATATATATATATTTATTATTATATATATATATATATATTTATTATTATTATTATTATTATTATTATTATTATAATAATATATATATATATATATAAATATATATATATTACTATTATCTATATTATTATTATTTTCTATATTTATATTATTATTCTATATTTATAGATTTCTAACCGCTAACCCCCGCTCTTGCAGGGAAAATGGCCTTAAAATGCATGTTGTGTGTTGTTGTTGTATATTTATAGATTTCTATTTTTTTTCCTATATTTATTATTATTTATATCTATATTATTATTATCTATATTATTATTATTTTCTATGTATATATATTTTTATATTTATTATTATTTATATCTATATTATTAGTATCTATATTATTATTATTTTCTATATTTATTATTATTATTATTCTATATTTGTAGATTTCTATATATTGTTGCAGATCCCAGGTTCGTCGACGTACTAAGGGGGGTTAAGCCCTGCTCCCTGTCAAACTCCGAGGCCGCCAACCACACTACACTCGTGGTGGACGGATTGCTAAGCAATTCCAGCCGCCGAGCCCGCAGCTACGCGCAGAAGGGTTAACGGTCACGACCCGAGTACCTTCGACACACGCAGCTGTGAGAACGGGGACTGAACCCCGCATGAGTCACGCTGATACTGGACGCCCGAGCGGTTGTGCGTCATGTAAATCGTGCCGTTAACACTATCAAACCTGATCGAGCGGTTTTAATTTGGGGCGATGCTAGGCCAATGTGGAAAGGACAATGACGGCCAGGTTGGAAACCAGACAAGGGTTTATGCACAATGCACAGTATTCAAAGAAAAGGGACAAAGCTGAGAATCTTAGCGGCCTTACCTAGGTTCCCAGACAAGGGCCCTCATTCGTTCGGGGAAGGGAAGGAAGAGGGTAATGCGCACAAAGCGCGGTCGCTTCGTGCAGCTTGCCTGGATGGGCTCGTTGGACGGAAACCCCCAAGGATCACTCCACCCCAGGACACCACAGCCGGAGATGTTCACGGCCGGGGCGTTGATCAAGGACGTGCACGTAGCAGGAACCCGAGGAGCGTATCTCAGCCTGCAGGAGCCAAGCGAGCGAGGGAGAGTATAGCGTTCTGGCAAAAGCTTGCGTCAGAGGGAGAGGCTAGCAGGAACCCGGCAAGAAGAAGCTCAGTATCTCAGGGTCAGCGAGGCAGAGAGAGCGAGGCAGAGAGAGCATCTGCAAGAGAACGTCAGCTTGCCAGAGAGAGAGAGAGAGAGAGAGAGAGCGGGGAGTCCGGGCTGGGTTTTATAGCCCCCCGACACCCCATTCGAACGTTCCACAGGCCTCCATTGGCCGCCTGGGGTCACGTGTCGTGACAGCCCCTTATGGTCACCCTCGGCCACTCCGTTCAGCTCCCATTGGCTGCTCGCTGCTCATTGGCCACGCCCTTTAGCTCCTCCTTCGGGCCTGGCCTAGGCCCATGACGAGGCACTTTAGGCTGCAATGAGGCCTCCCATTACCCTGCCTGCCTCAACGCATACTAACATCGGGAAGGAGACTATACTTCACATTTAATAAGAAATAACTAACTATGCAAGGCTACATGTTGTAGTGTAACTAATTATGGGAGGGGGGGGGGGGCGGGGGGGGTTGCCTTTATTTACAAAACCACAACAATATTTTTTTTCTATATTTAGTATTATTTATATCTATATTATTATTATCTATATTATTATTTTCTATATATATATTTTTCTATATTTATTATTATTTATATCTATATTATTATCTATATTATTATTATTTTCTATATTTATTATTATTATAATTATTCTATATTTATAGATTTCTATATTTATTTATAGATTTTGGATTTCTATATTTATTTTATTTTTTCTTCTATTTTTTATTTATTTCTATTTTATCTATTCGGCTTCATGATGCGTCTCGAAGACTTCTTGATAATGTGGACAAGGGAATTAAATATTGTCATTAGAGGTGAAAGTTTCTTGGACTCTGACTAGTTGCTTCACCAATCCTTTCCAAAACTTGATGCGTTCTGCCCTGAGGCAACAGAAAATGAAGTTGAAGAAAAAAAGGGGAAATCTATCAATCTTGGCTGCTGTGTTCTATATCTCCCTGAGGTGTCGCTTTATCTCTTTGGGAAATGCCAAGACGGCCAAGACTCCATCTTATATATGGAATTGCGTTTAAAATTGTGAAATCTTTCAACTAAAATCCTCCGGAAGCTTTTACATCATTCTTTGTTTCCTAACTGTGTGTGTGCATGTGTGTGTATATGTGTGTACAGTATGTGTGTATATGTGTGTATATGTGTGTATTTGTGTGTATGTGTGTGTATATGTGTGTATATGTGTGTGTGTGTGTGTGTGTGTATGTGTGTGTATATGTGTGTGTATGTGTGTATATGTGTGTATATGTGTGTGTGTGTGTGTGTGTGTGTATGTGTGTGTATATGTGTGTGTATGTGTGTGTGTGTGTGTGTATATGTGTGTATATATGTGTATATTATGTGTATATGTGTGTGTGTGTGTGTATATATGTGTGTATATGTGTGTGTGTGTGTATGTGTATGTGTGTGTGTATGTGTGTGTGTGTATATGTGTGTATATGTGTGTGTATGTGTGTGTATATGTGTGTGTATGTGTGTGCATATCTGTGTATATGTGTGTGTATATGTGTGTATATGTGTGTATATGTAGCCGCTATAAGTTGCACACCAACTCGAGGTCTTCTTCCAATCGTTTAATGAATGTTTTGGTTTGAAGGGAACACAAGATAAGAAAAAGGGGCAGCAACATGCGCTCACACGAGTCCGAGGGTCATTCGATTCCAAACTCCGAATAACAACCGAACCCAAAGACAACAGTCTTCCTGGGTGAAGAAGCGAATCCACACTCCCCGTTAATGGCTGGGCCTGAGAACGCGCCAAAACCCTGCTCTCTTCACGGCGGTCAGGGCGGAAGCGTGCTTTCGATTTCCGGTGGCCAACAACTAAACTTAATTTTACATTTTATCACCCTCCTGGCACAAATCACCATAAATCAC
Source organism: Myxine glutinosa (assembly GCF_964187855.1). Lineage (NCBI taxonomy): Eukaryota > Metazoa > Chordata > Myxini > Myxiniformes > Myxinidae > Myxine > Myxine glutinosa. The sequence continues at coordinate 60,873,440 of NC_136262.1, read as the reverse complement.
ATGATCTATCGCTAGATATTAAACTACAGTGGCAAGGAAAATTTAATAAAATTAATATACCAGCCAATGAGAACAACTCCGTATGGCCACACCTTATGCCTACATTTCCCCCCACTTATACTGACAATGTCCCCATGTCAGCGAACAATTAAAATGAAGAAAACCAACAAGTAACAAAATCAAAGAATCCAGCCTGAGGCTTATCACTGGGTACTTCAGCTCCGACACTGTAAAGGAACCTCTGTGGTGGAATTCCTCTTGTCGAGTGAGAAGACTTCCTCAGGGACTCGGTCTGTCAACTGGTAATGTAGCAGGCAGCTCTGGACTGTGTTCCTTACCCATGACTTGCTCCTCCACTGCCGTTACATCGCTACTGATGGTTAAATCCACTTGATGTGGGCTTTCATCCTCTCCTTGTGCAGGGTAAGAAGGCACATAAACCCTAACAGTGTCTTCTGGCTGACCCAGCGTGTTACCTGTGTTGTCACCATTCCTAGTCGTATTCCCTTTGGGGACATCCATAGGAAATCTACAAGGCTTTAACTGATTTCTGTGGACAACCTTGACTTCCGATTACCCCTCTCGCGACGTATCTGAAATACAGGAATCTCAGGATTTGTTTGGTCAATTACCATGTATGGTTCAGGTTACCATCTATCCTGGATCTTGTTACGGCCCCTGGGTTTGTGATTCCTCAGTAGGACTCGGTCCCCTGACTTAGCCAGTGCACCTGGTGCTACCCGGTCATGAATCCTCTTTCTGGTTAGCCCAGCCTCTCGGGAGCGTTCCTTGGCTAAAGCACATGCCGTCTTTAACCGGTCATGATGACCTGCAACCCACTGATCCATACTTCCCGCTTGATGGTTGTCCAGACTAGACTCTAGGATGATATCCATTGACAGCCGGGCATCCCTGCCCATCATCAAATAAAATGGTGGAAACCCCGTGGATGAATGGACATGGCTGTTGTAAGCGAGAGTTAACTCAAGGTAGGTATTCCTTCCATCGTCGTTTCTTACCCGCCGGGAGCGTTCTCAGCATCTCGTGCATTGCTCGGTTCCATCGCTCACACCCACCATTGCCTTCCGGGTGGTAGGGAGTGGTACGACTTTTATCAATGCCGTAGATCTCACATAGGTTTGCGATTACAGAAGCCTCAAAGAATCTACCCTGGTCTAAGTGCAAGTGCCCTGGACAACCAAAGTATGTAAACCAACTCACCAATGCTGCAGCTACCGTTTGTGCTGTCTGATCGGGAGTCGGGATGGCCACGCAAAACCTGGTAAACATGTCCGTCAGCACCAGGACATTTTCGTATCCATCTGATGAACGTTCTAGGTGAGTAAAGTCCATCGCCACGACTTCAAGTGGGGCTGAGAATTCAATGCAGACCATGGGTGTATGATACAGTGGTAAGGTGTCCCTTGCTAAAGCACATCTTTTACAACTCAGTACCCACTGTTGAACATCAGTGGTCATTGATGGCCAATAATAACATCGTCTCATGGATTCCAGTGTCCTATGATCTCCAAAATGCCCCGCATGGTCGTGTTTTGCTTGGAATGCTTCTCTACGCAAGACCTCAGGTAGTACCATCTGTTGATGCTCAGAGCCATCCTTTGGATCCTGGATGCTTCTGTAACGTATTCCATCTAGTTTCAACCTATGCCACTGTCCTATCATTTTCTGTACTTCTCTGGACTGGCTTTGCCTTTCACCTCGACTTGGCTTCCGATGACTTTTCAGATAGTGCAGAACCTTACAAATCATTTCATCTGCATTCTGCAGACTTATAATGTGTTCCTGCATGTAACCTGAGGTTCCAACCAGGCTACACACAGCGGGTGTCTCCTCCAGGGTGTACCCAACGCTGATGTCCGCATTCCCTTGAGTATAGGGCCAGAGTGCTGCCTTAACCTCAGCTGCAGTCACAAGCAACTCACTGGTTTCATTGTCAGAATGGGGTAGTCGGGACAGGGCATCCACATTGGTATTGGCCCTTCCTGTCTTGTATACCACCTCAAAGTCAAAATCTGCCAACTGTGCCACCCACCTCTATTCAGTGGCACCTAAGTTTGCTGTACTGAGATACTTCAAAGGGTTGTGATCTGTATGAACCACAAACTTGGAATGCAGCAAGTACTCCCTGAATTTCTCACCTACAGCCCATTTAAGCGCAATTAGTTCCAACTTTAATGCACTATAAAACCTATCGTTACGCTCTGTCAGACGCAGACCATGGCTAGCATATGCCACTGGATGTTCTCGACCCTCCTTGTACTGCCACAGCATCCAACCCTTTGAAACTGGCATCAGTTGTGACAATGAAAGGTTTTGCAAAGTCAGGATATGCCAGGACTGGTGGATTACTCAGCCGATCACATAATTCATCAAATGAATCTTCACATTCTTTGTTCCATGCAAAATCCGGAGGTGTTTTACCTTTTTTCCCTTTCCCCACTAATTTGAACAGCGGGGCTGCTATTTGGGCAAACCGTGGTACAAATCTATGGTATTCGCCCATAAACCCAAGTATTTTCCTCACCTCTGTTGGATTCTTTGACACTGGCCATGTTCGCAAAACCTCAGTTTTCCCCGGATCAGTCTCAATCCCTCTCCTTGACACAATGTGGCCAAAGAATTTGACCTGTTCCTGTAGCACAAAGCACATCTCCGGTCTCAGCTTCAGCCCATTTTCCTGTAGACGGGCGAGAACCTGATCTAAGCGTTGCAGATGGGTTTCAAAATCCGAGCGATAAATCAGGATGTCATCCAAGTAGATCAAAAGACTTTCCCACTGCAAATCCCCCAGACAACGTTCCATCACCCGTTGAAATGTTGCTGGAGCATTGCAGAGTCCGAACGGCATTCTTGTCCGATGATAAATGTGTGTGTTCACACATGACAATGTGTGTGTTCATCACAGCTGTCTTGGCCTGATCCGCATCTCCCATCTTCACTTGGAAGGATGTCAAATCTAGTGTTGTAAACAACTGAGCATTACCAAGGGCATCGAGTGACTCCTGAACTCTGGGGATGGGAAAAGCATCCTTCCTGGTCACCTTATTTAGTTGACGATAGTCACAGCAAAATCTAATAGAACCATTTGGTTTACGTACTATGACTGCTGGAGAGGCCCAAGGACTGTTGCTTTTCTTTAGGATGCCCTGTTCAATTAGATCATGGATATGCTGTTTAAATTCCTGGATGATGTGTGGCGATACTCTCCGGTGTTTCTGCTTTATAGGTGGATTTTCCCCAGTCTCTATCTGATGTGTGACCATGTCTGTTTGGCCAAAGTCTGTTGCATGTTGGGAAAAAATGCTCTTGTGCTTGTCCAAGAGGACATTCAACCTCTGCTGTTGCCATTCTGTCAGCTGGGTGGCCCCAAGGTTTACCAGTACTCCGATAGGTATGGTCCTCTCCCCAGCACATTCATTAGTCAGCCCCACCTCAATGCTCTGACCCTTCACCTCTATGTTAACTTGGGGGCTCTCAACATAATCAGCGACATGGAGCTCTGCTAACCTTGTCCTAAGTCGGAGACAAATTGCCTTGTCACCAATGGTCATTAGTCTAACTGGCACGAGTCCCTTTTGCACCGTAGCACAAACCCTTCCCACTAACACATGACCAGGTAAGGGACTACTAGAGGTTGGTTCAACAACACCGGTATACTCTTCACCCCACTGGTCAGCTCTGCAATACCCATTGCCAAGTATTTCACTTCTGGCCGGAATACTAACCGGTCCTTTGTTTAATAGGTTAATAAAACCTATTTGACCAATGGGCCACACAATAACTCGATTTAATTTCCCAACTAACGATTTGGCACCAGGCATGTTCAGGCCCTAAAGAGAAACGTTACAATTTCTCACAATATTCATACCCACTATACTGGGTACCTGATCTACATACGGATTATCTTTGACAATGAACACAGCTTGATCCTTAAGCACTGTATCAAAAAGGACAACATCGGTTTCCCAGCAGCCCACATAGGGTACAGTCACGTGAAAACGTAAGTACACCCCATGTAAAGTTTTGACTTTCTCAACATATTTCAACATACAGCTATTTGATCTTCATTTCAATAATATTGATAGATAAAGGTGATATAATATAACAAATATCATGAAACATTTACATTTTGTAGTCCATTGTATAATTTAAATAAACATAAATGTAAATTTCGCATGTGGAAAAAGTAAGTACACCCTTGGCTCTAATAGGTGGTGTTGCCCCCTTTGGCAGAAACAACCTCAAGTAGGCGTTTCCTATAACTGTCTACCAGTCTCTGACATCGACTGGGAGAAATTTTTGCCCACTCCTCCATGCAGAATTATTTCAGCTGTGCAATGTTTGAGGGGTTTTTTGCATGCACAGCTCGTTTCAAATCCCCCCACAACATCTCGATGGGATTTCGATCCAGGCTTTGACTTGGCCATTCCAGAACCCTCCATTTCTTTCTTTTCAGCCATTCCTTGGTGGGTTTACTGGTATGTTTAGGGTCATTGTCATGTTGCAAGGTCCACCTTTGGTTGAGCTTCAACTTTCCAACAGATGGCCTCACATTATCCTCAAGCACCCTCTGGTACAATGAAGAATTAATATTGGATTCTGTGATGGTGAGCTGACCAGGCCCTGATGCAGCAAAGCTGCCCCAAACCATAATACTTCCACCACCATGCTTTACAGTTGGTATCAGGTTCTTGTGGGCAAATGCTGTCTTTGGTTTTCCCTAAACATGTCTTCTGGTACTGTGGCCAAATAGCTCTACCTTTGGCTCATCTGTCCAGAGCACATTGTTCCAGAAGTGCTGCTCTTTGCCTAGGTGTTCATTGGCAAACTTTAGTCTTGCCCTGATGTTCTTTCTGGACAGCAAAGGTTTCCTCCTGGCACACCTCCCATGCAGATCAAATTTGTGCAGCCTCTTTCTAATGGTAGACTCATGCACTTTGACATCAACAGTGGCAAGAGCTACCTGTAGGTCCCGTGATGACATTCTGGGGTTCTTAGAGACTTCTTTCAGCATCTTGCGGTCTGCTCTCGGGCTGAACTTGCTGGGGCGGCCTGGCCTGAACAAGTTGGCAGTTGTTTGGAATCTTCTCCACTTTTAGATGATCTTCCGGACAGTCGAATGATTGATTTCAAATTGTTTGGAGATCTTTTTAAATCCCTTCCCAGACTCGTAGGCATCTATAACCTTCTTTCTGAAGGCCTCAGAGAGCTCTTTTGATCTAGGCATGGTGACGCCGCACACTTCAACAACAAAGAGCAAACCAAACAAAATGTCTGAGGTTTAAATAAGACAGGTTCCTCCAAGATCCTCTCCAACGATGTTCTAATCATTTGCACCTGAGCTGGTGCACCTGATTCTAATTTTAGGTATTTGAAGTAGTGATAAATGTAGGGGTGTACTTACTTTTTCCACATGCGAAATTTGCATTTATGTTTATTTAAATTATACAATGGACTACAAAATGTAAATGTTTCATGATATTTGTTATATTATATCACCTTTATCTATCAATATTGTTGAAATGAAGATCAAATAGCTGTATGTTGAAATACGTTGAAAAAGTCTAAACTTTACATGGGGTGTACTTACTTTTTCACGTGACTGTATATCGATACCATTTGCTGCTCTAAGATGTAAAAATCTTACCTCCTTGGGAATAAACCCTTTAGGTCTAAAGTTCTTATTGAAAAATGTCTGACTTATGGTGGTAACCTGTGAGCCAGTGTCCATCAGGCATTCAATTGGTACACCCCTAAATTCCACAGTCACTAATGGGCATTCTCCAATTGCCTTGTCAAGAAAGTCATTTCCCATTTCAATGAAGCCTGTTGATACTTATTTCCCCACTGTCTGGCTCACAACAGTGGAGCTTCTTAAAGATCCTGTTTATCCATAGCTTCCTTGTTCAGGCAACAGTCCCTTTTGAAATGTCCTGGCTGCCCACATTTGAAACACAAATAATGTCCTTTTCCATCCACGTTCCTCTTCGTAGGTTGCCATTGTGACTTTCTTTGTGAGTGTGGAGGCCTCTGGTTCTGCTTCAACAGCATTAAAATGTAATTTTGTTGACCAATCAACTTCTTCAGCAGATCTGAAATGTCCACTACCTCTGGTGATCCCATAATTGGCACACACATCAGAGCCTTATTGTGGACAGATGCAGCACGAGACTCTTCTTCCTCCAACCACAGGATGGCCAACTGCATTAGCTCTGGAAAATAAATCTCTTTGGATTCTCGTAGCTTCATTTTAATTTCGCACTGAACTGTTAGGTCACAGAGACCTGCAGCGAACTGCTCCTTCAGTGCAAGTTCTGACTCCGGTAACCTACGGCCATCCTTTCGCATTATCTTTTGCACGGTTTATTGCAAGTCATAGGCATAAGCATGAATAGTCTTGTGTATCTTCTGCACGCGTTCATATAAATCTCGAAGATGACCACCAACAAGGCACCTTGTCTCCATAAGTGCTGCGAAGTGCCTGGAAAACAGTCTCGATATTTGACCTCTCGCGTTCTGGCAGAAATTTAACAGTTTGTCGAGCTTGCCCACTTAGGTAGTCAATGGTTGCATCTGCTTGGTCTGCTTTGGGCATATGCCAGGTACGAAAAGCACTCTGAACAATGTCTAACCATTCTTCAACTGTAGTGCCACCTTTGTCGGTTCCAGTAAAGATTGGCACTTTCCGGTCCCTCGGAATGAATATGGTAGGACTTGTGCTGGCCTGAGCCTCCTGCTGGCGGATCTGTTCCGCTTGACATGCCACCATCAGACTGAGCTCTTCAAACCGAGCTTCCAATCCTTCCGTCTCTGCACCTTCTACAGGCTCAGCCGTTTTCGTCAGCTTCCTGTTACTGCCCCTTTAATGATGTGTGTTGTGAAAAATCAACCAGATCCACAACTCGTCCCATAGATAGGTTTAATTTCAATTAGATCGTAACATCATCCTGTAAAATACACCATGCAACATGTATGTCAGGATCAAGGCATCATATGAGAAAGATTGGATATATCAGTCAATGCAAGCAAGCCTAGAATATAAGTGGGTACGTACCATTCAATTCTACATGTCATTGTATAAAGTCGCAGGAGTGGCCTCGAGTCGCGGACGTCCCGAGGTCTTATAGACACCGCGCAGTGGTTTAAGTGAGCGTCACACCTGGGTTCAACTTACATTTTCACCACATTCTCCCCGCCGTTAGAACTATGCTGCCACTAGGCAGGAAGCGAGCGCGCGTTAGCATTAATGGGCAGAGGAAGTCATTATATCATTATTAGGGTGTCAAAGAAATATCCCTATTGATTCTTGTCTTTGCGCCATTGTGTTATGTTTCGCACACTGTCAAAGCGTCTTTAGGGCTTCCTGGAAAGCGCTATATGAAACAAATCCATTATCAGTAGTACAGGTCAGTCGGTCCATCCGTAGAGGTCAGTGTGGCGAATTACCCTGCCAGCACAGGTTCGGAAACTACCGGGTACGACGTCCCCAAATCCGGAGTCCCCTGCTTCGGAGTAGCCGCTGGAGGCAGGTGTCGGAGGGGCACCTCAGTGCCCTCACCGCTTCAGGCAGGGGTGTATCAGGCGAAGGGAGGGACGGCAGATGTTCTCTAGGCGCACTCATAGCCTGGTTAGCAAACATGTCCGATAATGGCAGACGATGAGCCTGTGAGTCACAATAGTCTAGTCTCACAGGCCTATGTGCTGGATAAGGTGTACCTTTGCGATATGCAACTCATTACATAAGGTGTACCTTGTCGAAGAGCGAATGTCCATTCGTCGCAATGCAACGCATTTCAGGCAGATGTGTCGATGTGGAAGATGTGTAAATCAGTAAGCCTCTTTACAGTAAGCTGTAACAGTAAGTAAGATTACATGACAGGAGGCCATGACAGTGTGAGTCAATTACAGTAAGTCTGTACCGGCCTAGGAGTTGTAACAGTAAGTAAGATTACATGACAGGAGGCCATTATAGTAAGTCCATTACAGTAAGTCTGTACCTGCCTTGGCTCCCAAGGGTACATGGTCGATCCACATTAGATCCATGTCATGGAATTGCCGAGGGAGAGAACCGACGAGAGCCATAACGAGAGTTACGCGATACCCCGGAGTCCCCCTGTTTTGAAATCACGAGACTCGAGCGCTCTCTGACGGCAGCGCGTACGGATTACAAGCTCCGGCGAATAGTTTCAAGCAAAACGTTTGCCACGGGTGCCCTCCGTAGGCTGGCATGGCTGATTACGACGACGCACAAAACGACCGGAACGCGCCTCCCCAGCGGAGCGTGCAGAACCTCCGCGATGCATACGGCAATCCCGTCCTGCAGTACAGCGCTCGGAGGATCGGAGAAGACCGGCTTTACCGGCTGCCGAGAACGTCCCGGATGGACGACAAAAACGACCGAAACGCGCCTCTCCAGTGAAGCGCGCAGAACCTCCGGGATGCATACGGCAATCCCGTCCTGCAGTACAGCGCTCGGAGGATCGGAGAAGATCGGCTATACCGGCTACCGAGAGGATGCCCCGGATGGAAGGATTGTCCCATTCAAAGCGAATTGAATTGTCCCATTCACAAACCGAGAGAGAGTCCCGGCTGGACAAACCATCCACGGATGTCCGACCGATCCATCCATTCAACGCCTTCATTGCATGGCACGGATCCAGCCGGACCGCGGATGGATCGACCATCCACGGACGCAAAGACTCAGAGACCCAAAGGACAGCCATCACCCCGGATGGACTGTCCATCCATGCTAGATGTCCCGGATGGATTGACCATCCACGGATGTCCGACCAATCCATCCATTCAACGCCTTCATTGAATGGCTCGGATCGACCATCCATGGACTCAAAGACTCAAAAGACACAAAGACACAAAGACACAAAGACATCCATGGACGTCATCCTGGGTCCTCACGAGGGGCAAGGTGGGAGGCGTTATACCGGACGGCATCCGGGGGAGCAACAATAACCTCCAGGGATCCCCCCCCCCCCCCCCCCACCGAGGTTGCAGCAGCGCGCTGCATACCGAAGTCAGACGACCTTCACAGTCTGGGTCAGTCTGAGCCACAGTCAGTCTGGGGCAGAGGGAAAATGGAATCAGACGAGGCGTCTCGCAGTCTCGAAATGTGCGTGGATACGAGCCAAGAGCTCTGTCCGATAAACAACAAGCCCAGAGTCAAGGGCGAGCAGGCAGTACGGTGCCCCCGTTACTTGCGCAGGCGACAAGGGAGTCGGGCGCGACGCTCAATGTCACCATTTCACGAGGTCACCGTGTACTCCCTAAACGGCGTGGGCGCGCGACCTTGAGGTAGCGCCGCGTTACGTAGTTTACGTCGTTTACGTAAAGGACATTTGGTACGTAGTTTACCAAGGTACATGGAAATGTAAACGAATCCCCGATGAGATCGCGTGAAGCACGCAATTACGTTAATGACGCTGTAAAGCAAACGCGTGATTTAGTCGATGACGTCATCAATTGGTTCGGGCGCGTGCGGGCGGGTTTGACGGCGAGTTCCAGCTGAGCGGTATCCCCAGACGGAGTAAAGTAGCACTCCGAAATCTAAAGTCTCGCGTCCATTGGGCAGCAGCATTCGAGCGGGCTCGAGATCGGTATACGGAATACGAACCCGGCCGATGAGCGAAAAGTATTATCTAGGGCGCACCGCGTACGAGGGAAACCGAAAGTTGAGCTCGGCCCGTTGAACCAGTGCGGCTTCGCCGAGTCGAGAGGGTGAGCCCGCCGAGTCGAGGGGCGAGCACGCCGAGTCGAGAGGGCGAGCATGCTTGGCAGCGATAGACTGCACGACCTGAAGTAGCGTCTCGTTTGTTTTGCTGTCGGGTCAAAGGAGCGAATACATATTACGCCCTGAAGTAGCGTCTCGTTTGTTAGCTTTCGGGTCAAAGGATCGAATACATATCACGCCCTGAAGTAGCGTCTCGTTTGTTTAGCTTTCGGGTCAAAGGATCGGAAGTAGCGTCTCGTTTGTTCAGCTTTCGGGCCGTGTTTTGTCCGGAGTTTTAGACATAGGTAGCCATATAGAATACACATGGTATACGATCATCTTATAGAATACACATGGTATACGATCATCTATCATAAGCATAAGCCCGAGTGTCGTGAAAGGCTATGAAGGGCCCGCTCGACGTCCTTAGAAACTCATCCGTGCTGCGACGAGTCCTCGCATGGTGCCAAGCGGGCCTCCATTGAGGCGATTCCGGGCAGCGGAGTTCGCCGGCCTCGTTGAGTAGCCACATGTAGGTGGGATTTCGACGGCCGCGATCAGAATCGCCGGCCTCGCAGAGTGGTGCCGCGAAGGGCGCAGGGCCCGAGCAGCCGGAGTGAGCCGGCCGTGTGAGGCACGGCGTGATTCCGACGAGCAGTGCGCGATTCGCGCGGAGGAGGTGGTCCACCGAGAAGCGAGTGGTCAGGGTGAGCCGGCCGTGTGAGGCACGGCGTGATCCCGACGAGCAGTGCGCGATCCACGCGGAGGAGGCGATTCCACCGAGAAGCGAGTGGTCAGGGTGAGCCGGCCGTGTGAGGCACGGCGTGATCCCGACGAGCAGTGCGCGATTCGCGCGGAGCAGGTGGTTCCACCGAGCAGCGAGTGGTCGGAGTGTGCCGGCCCCCGCGGAGGAGGCGATTCCACCGAGTAGCGAGTGGTCGGAGTGTGCCGGCCGTGTGGAGGCATGGCCGACATGGGAGTCGTGATCACTCGCGTGGGAATCTCATCTCGGGCCGAGGCACGCAAATCTAGGATGATTCTCTCGGACGGAGCCGTTAGCGTTTCGAGCAACCGAGGCTTGACTCGTACCTGCGGCGCCAAGCGGGTCCGTCGTTCCGACGGGGTTGCGGCCCAGGACATTTCCCAGTGGCCTCCTTCAGCAGGCGCCTTGCCGGAGTCTGTCATGCCTGCTCCGGCGTTCGGGCCTCAGGAGAGCAGTTTGCGTTTTGTCGACGCGGTCCCGCAAAAAGGCTTGCGAGGTCCCATCGCATCCGGTCCTTTTGAGGCAGACCGGCGGCGAGAGTAGTCGGAGCTCCGTAGCTGGAGCTAGCTCGACGGGTCCTCCGCCGGTCATCCTTCTCTGAGGTGGGCCTCGCAGGAGCGCAGAGAATGTCGGGAACGCTCGTCTGTGATCTGCGTTCGTCCGGCCATCGCAAGACTCGTGTCCCGCCCTTTCCGAAGATCATAATTGAAATTAAGTGTTGTGAAAAATCAACCAGATCCACAACTCGTCCCATAGATAGGTTTAATTTCAATTAGATCGTAACATCATCCTGTAAAATACACCATGCAACATGTATGTCAGGATCAAGGCATCATATGAGAAAGATTGGATATATCAGTCAATGCAAGCAAGCCTAGAATATAAGTGGGTACGTACCATTCAATTCTACATGTCATTGTATAAAGTCGCAGGAGTGGCCTCGAGTCGCAGACGTCCCGAGGTCTTATAGACACCGCCCAGTGGTTTAAGTGAGCGTCACACCTGGGTTCAACTTACATTTTCACCACAATGTGTTCCAACCAAAATCCTGTCCATGACGCCAAAATGTAGGCGCTATAAGTTGCACACCAACTCGAGGTCTTCTTCCAATCGTTTAATGAATGTTTTGGTTTGAAGGGAACACAAGATAAGAAAAAGGGGCAGCAACATGCGCTCACACGAGTCCGAGTCATTCAAGTCCAAACTCCGAATAACAACCGAACCCAAAGACAACAGTCTTCCTGGGTGAAGAAGCGAATCCACACTCCCCGTTAATGGCTGGGCCTGAGAACGCGCCAAAACACTGCTCTCTTTACGGCGGTCAGGGCGGAAGCATGCTTTCGATTTCCGGTGGCCAACAACTAAACTTAATTTTACATTTTATCACCCTCCTGGCACAAATCACCATAAATCACAAAATGATCTATCGCTAGATATTAAACTACAGTGGCAAGGAAATTTTAATAAAATGAATATACCAGCCAATGAGAACAACTCCGTTTGGCCACACCTTATGCCTACATATATGTGTGTATGTGTGTGTATGTGTGTGTATGTGTGTATGTAATAATAATAAAAATAAATAATAAATCTTTATTGTCCCATATTCAGGGAAATTATTATTTGGTGACACTAAGTTAACCATCATTAAAAGATAAAACACAAAGGGAATAAAAAAACGAAATAAAAAGATATCAAATAAATATAAAATATGGAAGATGGACTAAACAGCAAAATGGCTAGGAATTTGAATTTAGCATTTGAATTACACATGGTACAAATGACTTTTTGAAAATGTTCTTCTTCATCCTCCTTACACGAAAACGTCTCCCCGATGGCAGTTTTTCAAAAAGTCCGTTCAAGAAATGACTTTCGTCGGTACACACCTGCACCGCCTTCCTTTTCAGTGCCTGCAAGTATAGAGACTCCACTGGTTGAAGGCCCACCGACAGTTTTAAATGCCAGTGTAATGACCTTTCTCAATCTTGACTTATTTCACACATTAAGATAACTGTACCAGGAATTCAAATTAAATAACAAAACACTGATCAGCAAGGAATTTGTCAGCATTCACATCACACGAGAGCTAACACCAAATGAATTCAACTTCCTGAGAAGATAAAATCTTTGCATTGATTTATTGTACACAACATCAATATTTCCATCAAAAGTTAACTTGTTATCAATAATGGTGCCCAGGTATTTAAATTTGCTATCAATTTCCACCTTATCACCATTTATGGTTACAAGCTCATGATTGTGACCTTTTCGAAAGTCCAAAATCATCTCTTTAGTTTTGCACACATTCAGAGTAAGATAAAAGTCTCCATGTTGGAACCCATCTGTGGATCGGTCCCATCGGCCGATGGGTCTGACCCATCTGTGGATGCACGAGAAATGACAATGCAGACCCATCGGCCGATGGGTCTGCGCCATCTGCGGTTTTGTTGTTCACCTTGAAGGAATGTGTTGACAGAATGGTGCTCTTCAATCAGGT